>NW_024080444.1:12180443-12440347 GCF_014754425.2 Oryx dammah
GAGAGTTCCAGAAAAACATCTATTTCTGCTTTATTGACTATGCCAAAGCCTTTGATTATGTGGATCACAACAAACTGTGGAAAATTCTGAAAGAGATGGGAATACCAGACCATCTGACCTGCCTCTTGAGAAATCTGTATGCAGGCCAGGAAGCAACAGTTAGAACTGGACATGGAACAGCAGAATGGTTCCAAATAGGAAAAGGAGTCTGTCAAGGCTGTATATTGTAACCCTGCTTATTTAACTTCTATGCAGAGTACATCATGAGAAACGCTGAACTGGAGGAAACACAAGCTGGAATCAAGATTGCTGGGAGAAATATCAATAACCTCAGATATGCAGATGACACCACCCTTATGGCAGAAAGTGAAGAGGACCTAAAAAGCCTCTTGATGAAAGTAAAAGAGGAGAGTGAAAAAGTTGGCTTAAAGCTCAACATTTAGAAGACGAAGATCGTGGCCTCTGGTCCCATCACTTCATGGGAAATAGATGGGGAAACAGTGGAAACAGAGTCAGACTTCATTTTTGGGGCTCCAAAATCACTGCAGATGGTGATTGCAGCCATGAAATTAAAAGACGCTTACTCCTTGGAAGAAAAGTTATGACCAAGCTAGATAGCATATTCAAAAGCAGAGACATTACTTTGCTGACTAAGGTCTGTCTAGTCAAGGCTATGGTTTTTCCAGTGGTCATGTATGGATGTGAGATTTGGACTATGAAGAAGGCTGAGCACCGAAGAATTGATGGGTTTGAACTGTGGTGTTGGAGAAGACTCTTGAGAGTCCCTTGGACTGCAAGGAGATCCAACCAGTCCATCCTGAAGGAGATCAGCCCTGGGATTTCTTTGGAAGGAATGATGCTAAAGCTGAAACTCCAGTACTTTGGCCACCTCATGCGAAGAGTTGACTCATTGGAAAAGACTTTGATGCTGGGAGGGATTGCGAGCAAGAGAAGAAGGGGACGATAGAGGATGAGATGGCTGGATGGCATCACTGACTCGATGGACGCAAGTCTGAGTGAACTCTGGGAGTTGGTGATGGACAGGGAGGCCTGGTGTGCTGTGATTCATGGGGTCGGAAAGAGTCAGACGCGACTGAGTGAGTGAACTGAACTGAACTGAACTATATACCCTAAGTGTACTTGCTCAAACCCACCTCCCTGAATTCCTTCAAACTAGTCTAGACAAGGTAAAAGAGAGATAGGATCAAAGTTAACCCATGATTCATGTGTCACAAGACTAGATAAACAATGGATATTTATCAATTAGCCTGTGGTCATATCCTGATAAACATAATGGAATTTACCACTTTGTTCTGTTACAGAGATAATTAGCATATTCTTTTAGGCAAGGGAGAGTCTAAGTACAAGTCCTGAGGCTCTTTTATCCAGGGGTCTGATTTTCCGTTGGTATGCTACTTCTATAGACTGGGCACAAAATTCAGAGTCCCTTGGGAGGGTGACCATGCGTGTAGCCTATTGTCCACAGCCTGGCCTAGGATGGAGTCCAGCTCTGTCTGTTTCCTCCTTCACATTGAGTCGGTGATGCCATCCAACCATCTCATCCTCTGTCGTCCCTTTTTCCCCCTGCCCTCAGTCTTTCCCAGCATCAGGGTCTTTTCAAATGAGTCAGCTCTTCGCATCAGGTGGCCAAAGGATTGGAATTTCAGCTTCAGCATCAGTTTTTCCAATGAATATTCACGACTGATTTCCTTTAGGATAGACTCATTTGATCTCTTTGCAGTCCAAGGGACTCTCAAGAATCTTCTCTAACACCACAGTTCCAAAGCATCAATTCTTCGGTGCTCAGCTTTCTTTATAGTCCAACTCTCACATCTATACATGACTACTGGAAAAACCATGGCTTTGACTAGATAGACCTTTGTTGGCCAAGTCATGTCTCTGCTTTTTAATATGCTGTCTAGGTTGGTCATAACTTTCCTTCCAAGGAGCAAGCATCTTTTAAATTCATGGCTGCAATCACCATCTGCAGTGATTTTGGAGCCCAAGAAAATAAAATCTGTCACCGTTTCCACTGTTTCCCCACCTATTTGCCATGAAGTGATGGGACCAGATGCCATGATCTTAGTTTTCTGAATGTTGAGTTTTAAGCCAGCTTTTTCATTTTCCTCTTTCACTTTCATCAAGAGGCTCTTTAGTTCTTCACTTTCTGCCGTAAGTGTGGTGTCATCTGAATATCTGAGGTTATTGATATTTCTCCCAGCAATCTTGATTCCAGCTTGTGCTTCATCCAGCCCAGCATTTCTTATGATGTACCTTGCATATAAGTTGAATAAGCAAGGTGACAATATACAGCCGTGATGTACTCCTTTCCCAATTTGGAACCAGTCTGTTGTTCCATGTCCAGTTCTAAATGTTGCTTCTTGACTTGCATACAGATTTCTCAAGAGGCAGATCAGGTGGTCTGACCACCTCTTGAAGAATTTTCCACAGTTTATTGTGATCCACACAGTCAAAGGCTTTGACATAGTCAATAAAGCAGAAGTAGATGTTTATCTGGAACTGTCTTGCTTTTTTGATGATCCAGCAGATGTTGGCAATTTGATCTCTGATTTCTCTGTCTTTTATAAATCCAACTTGAACCTCAGGAATTTCATGGTTCATGTGCTCTTGAAGCCTGGCTTGGAGAATTTTGAGCATTATTTTACTAGCGTGAGAGATATGTGCAATTGTGCAGTAGTTTGGGCATTCTTTGGCATTGCCTTTCTTTGGGATTGGAATGAAAACTGACCTTTTCCAGTCCTGTGGCCACTGCTGAGTTTTCCAAATTTGCTGGTGTATTGAGTGCAGCACCGTCACAGCATCATGTTTTGAAATAGCTCAAATGGAATTTCATCACCTGCACTAACTTTGTTCTTAGCAGTGCTTCTTAAGGCCCACTCGACTTCCCACTCCAGCATGTCTGGCTTTAGGTGAGTGATCACACCATCGTAATTATCTGGGTTGTGAAGATCTTTTTTGTACAGTTCTTCTGTGTATTCTTGCCACCTCTTCTTAATATGTTCTGCTTCTGTTAGGTCCATACTGATTCTGTCCTTTATTGTGCCCATCTTTGCATGAGATGTTCCCTTGTTATCTCTAATTTTCTTGAAGAGATCTCTTGTCTCTCCCATTCTATTGTTTCCCTCTATTTCTTTGCATTGATCATTGAGGAAGGCTTTCTTATCTCTCCATGCTGTTCTTTGGAACTCTGCATTCAAATGGGTATATCTTTCCTTTTCTCTGTTGTCTTTTGCTTGTCTTCTTTTCACCACTATTTGTAAGGCCTCCTCTGACAACCATTTTGTCTTTTTTGCATTTCTTTTCCATGGGGATGGTCTTGATCCCTGTCTCCTGTACAATGTCACAAACCTCCATCCTTAGTTCTTCAGGCACTCTGTCAGATCTAATCCCTTGAATCTGTGTCTCACTTCCACTGTATAATCGTGGGGATTTGATTTAGGTCATACCTGAATGGTCTAGTGGTTTTCCCTATGTTCTTCAATTTCAGTCTGAATTTGGCAATAAAGAGTTCATGATTTGAGCCACAGTCAGCTCCTGGTCTTGTTTTTGTTGACTGTATAGAGCTTCTCCATCTTTGGCTGCAAAGAATATAATCAGTCTGATTTTGGTATTAACTGTCTGGTGATGTCCATGTGTAGAGTGTTCTCTTGTGTTGTTGGAAGAGGGTGTTTGCTATGACCAGTGCGTTCTCTTGGCAAAACTCTATTAGCCTTTGCCCTGCTTCATTCCGCATTCCAAGGCCAGATTTGCCTGTTACTCCAGGTGTTTCTTGACTTCCTACTTTTGCATTCCCTTCCCCTATAATGAAAAGGACATCTTTTTTTGGTGTTAGTTCTAGAAGGTGTTGTAAGTCTTCATAGAACCGATGAACTTCAGCTTCTTCAGCATTACTGATTTGGGGCATAGGCTTGGATTGCTGTGATACTGAATGGTTTGCCTTGGAAACGAATAAAGATCATTCTGTCATTTTTGAGATTGCATGCAAATACTGCATTTTGGACTATTTTGTTGACCATGATGGCTACTCCATTTCTTCTAAGGGATTCTTGCCCACAGTAGTAGATATAATGGTCATCTGAGTTAAATTCACCCATTCCAGTCCATTTTAGTTCATGGATTCCTAAAATGTTGACATTCACTGTTGCTATCTCCTATTTGACCGCTTCCAGTTTGCCTTGATTCATGGACCTAACATTCCAGGTTCCTATGCAATATTGCTCTTTACAGCAGTGGACTTTACTTCCATCACCAGTCACATCTACAACTGGGTGTTATTTTTGCTTTGTCTTTGTCTCTTCATTCTTTCTGAAGTTATTTCTCCACTGATCTCCAGTAACATATTAAGCACCTGCCGACCTGGGGAGTTCATCCTTTAGTGTTGTATCTTTTTGCCTTTTCATACTGTTCATTCTGCTTACACTCACATTTCATCAATCAAGCTCCACTGAAATTTACCTCCTAAAGAAATCTACCTTTTGCATCTCTATCCTTCCTGCTATTGTCCTAATTTAGACCACCATATCTCTTGTCCATATTATTTTAACTTCCTTCTAACTCAACTCTATTATTTTTCTCATGCCCTCCCTTGACTCTCTCACCACACAGAAGAGCCATCTTTTCTAAAACACAACGTGATCATGTCCCTCCTGTGCTTAAAAACTTCCTTGAGGCTCCTTTACTTCAAACTCCTTATGTGCCTTCTGAGGTTCTTCATAACCAGAATCCTGCTTCCATCTGGGCCTTTTCTCATTGGGTGACTCACCCACCCCTCCTCCCCACCCACTCCAGCTTCAGTCACTGTGTTTCTTTCCATTCCTTGAATTGGCCACATGATCTGTCATTTCTGAACTTCACACTGTTTATCTGCTCAAATATTCTTCTCCCCATGTTTTTCTTCAGTTTCAGCCAGAATATCATGCTTCTAAGTAAACTTAACTTCATAGCCAATGCTGAATTAGACGTCCTTCCTGTCAGTGTTCATAGCACCTATACTTAGCACCATGGTATCACGTATCACAGTGTATTGCGAATTTCCTTGTCAGGGACAGCCTCCAAATGTGGGCTGCTTGAATAAAGGGACAAGGTCTTATGAAAAGAATCTCATATGTATATATTAACTATCAGCCAAAAAGGATACACCACGTGAGAGTTGCGAATTAAGTAGTATTCAGGGCAAAAGGAAGACTGCATCGCAGCAGACAGTACATCAGATAGCTCTGAGAGACTGCTCCAAAGAGGCAGTGGGGGAAGGTCAATATGTAAGATTTTGGTGAAGGAGGTGTTCAATGAAATCAAGGACTTACTTTACAAAAGGTTTTCTGCTAGTCAGGAGGAGCTGATATCACCATGAAGGGTTTTAGTGATTTTCTACATATGAAGAGATGCAAGGATTGGGATCTTGAAATCAGTTCCTGAAAATATGTAAGTATCTCAAGACCAGCTTCACTATATTCCCTGGAGCACAGAGTGCCTAACTCCACCCGAACTCCCCCAGGGGGTGTTGAAGGTCGGCAGCTGCAGCAGCACGGGGTTCAATCTCTGCAGAGTGTGTGAAAGTCACTTAGTAGTGTTCGACTCTTTGTGACCCCGTGGACTGTAGCCTGCCAGGTTCCTCTGTCCAGGAACAGAATCCTGGAATGGGTAGCCGTTCCCTTCTCCAGCGGATCTTCCCAACCCAGGGATCAAATCCAGGTCTCCTGCACTGCAGGTGGATTCTTTACCGTCTGAGCCACCAGGGAAGCCCAATCTCTGCAGAGGCAGGATGGCATATGCCTTGTTGTTGTTCAGTAGCTGTCAAATGCTCTTGACACATGCCAATTTGTAGTTGACAATATACACACACACACTGAATGTCCAGTAACTAATTACACCTGGCATTGTGGTTATAAAAGAATGTCAGCATGATACAGATGAAAGGAGAGACTGGGGCTTGATCTGCCTTTGTCTCCTGATCATCTATGAGAACTTGGACAGGTTACTTGATCTTCCTGAGCCTTTGTTTCCTCATCTGTAAATGGGGATTATTATAAAATGTTCAGATTCTGCACCCTCCCCCTCCCCAAAGCATAAGATTTGTGATGGAGAGAGCAGAATGTAATCAAAGATAATCTCAGGTACTGGCTATAGGGCTGGGTGGGAGATGGGTGGCTGAGGAGCCACTTTTACCTAAAGGAAATCTACTGGCTTATCCCTTACATGAAACCAACTCTTCAGTCTGGGAGCAGAATGGAGGACGAAGGAGGTAGTTTACTCCAGGACCCCAGGGGAACTCCAGCTTAGGTGGTAAGGACATGAGGGTGGTGGTGGGGGCGGGGACCTTAGTACGCACACAGATCACTTGGGACTATCGTTAAAATGCAGATAATGATTCGGTAAAACAGGGTGGAGCCTGAGATTTTGAACATTGGAAAAGACTCTGATGCTGGGAGGGATTGGGGGCAGGGGGAGAAGGGGACGACAGAGGATGAGGTGGCTAGATGACATCACTGACTTGATGGACGTGAATCTGAGTGAACTCCGGGAGTTGGTGATGGACAGGGAGGCCTGGTGTGCTGCGATTCATGGGGTCGCAAAGAGTCGGACACGACTGAGCGACTGAACTGAACTGAACAAATTTCCAGGTACTACTAATGCTGCTGATCCCGGGAGCACACTTTCAGTAGCAAGGATATAGAAAATAACCAGTTATGCTATCTCTTACTGGTGTAATGATATGGCAAAACTATTAGCCTCAGTAAGTAATATGAGAATTCTTTGGGAAAGAATACTGTTATGTGCTTAGAAAAAAAAATACTCTGATAAATTACTGAGTTTGGGATGAGGGAAAGTGACTCACCAAAGGACATGTTCAAATAAGTATTGGTGATCCTAAACTGCCTTCTCAGAAAGTTGGAGGGGCGGTCCCATGAACTTCAAGCCTTTTTTATCTGTGCACCAGGATAAAGTGCGGCATCTGGGTCTGAGGGCAAAGAGTAATTACTCTGCACAGGAGGAGAGGAGTGCTAGAGGGGATAGAGATTGAGTGGGAGAACTGTAGAGAGAGCAACATTAGAGAAGTGTCTGTATAATTATTTAGAAGTTCTTTGCTTGACAATATACTAATTTTTGTTCTTCCCTTCCAAAGAATCCTTTGGACTTCTCATCAATGCTGCTGTGCATACGATTTCTTTCTTTCTTTGCAGGGGGAGTACATTTGAAGGGGTGGATGAGCTCATAGCAGGGTCACACTAGCCTCAAAGAGCTCTGTTTGGTTCTGCAGCAGCTACTGGATGGTAGGTAGGCAGGGGAAAGGGTGGCACACATCCCATCTTCTATTGTTGAGTAATACGGCTCTGCTGCTGTCAAAATCAGTAATTAAAGCAAAGAGCAATAATGGGTTAGCAACAACACAAAGGCCCACAATAACAATGGAGATGAAAACAGGATGCTTGGCAAAAGGTTAACAGTGCCTGCAGTGTTTACCTAGAAAGAGCAAAGCCATCATGCTGATCAAACTTTATTATCCATATTCAGTACAGTTCAGTTCAGTCGCTCAGTTGTGTTCAACTCTTATGAAGTTATTATTATGAATATATTATTATGAATATCCATATTCAGGCCTCCTTTATTTCATAACCTCACAAAATCATAACTCAAGGAAGCAGCACTAGTTTTAAAACATAGAATCTTAACCTGGGATGCAGGAAAGGGCTTAGGTGGTAGCTTTGAATTTCCTAAAATTATGTGCAAAAATTGTATGTATATGCATATCTTTCTAGGGAGAGGTATATAGCTTTCAGCAATTTGCATATTGAATGGGCATATAAAAATAGTTAAGAATCACTGACTTCCAAAGAAAGCCAGCTAGCAATCTGTCTATGACACTCTTGCCTATGAACATAATGAAAAAAATGGCGGGAAAAGAAAATGGGAATCTTGTCAATAAAAATTAAAACAATCATGCCAGTGTTACATGGTTATACTCTTAACAATATGAGATCTAGTCAGAGGATGAAACTTTTGCATCTGCTTCAGTTCAGTTCGGTCGCTCAGTCGTGTCCGACTCTTTGCGACCCCATGAATCGCAGCACGCCAGGCCTCCCTGTCCATCACCAACTCCCAGAGTTCACTCAAACCCATGTCCATTGAGTTGGTGATGCCATCCAACCATCTCATCCTCTGTCATCCCCTTCTTCTCCTGCCCTCAATCTTTCCTAGCATCAGGGTCTTTTCCAATGAGTCAGCTCTTTGCATCAGGTGGCCAAAGTATTGAGTTTCAGCTTGAACATCAGTCCTTCCAATGAATACCCAGGACTGATCTCCTTTAGGATAGACTGGTTGGATCTCCTTACAGTCCAAAGGACTCTCAAGAGTCTTCTTCAACCCCACAGTTCAAAAGCAACAATTTTATGTGCTCAGCTTTCTTTATAGTCCAGCTTTCACATCCATACATGACCACTGGAAAAACCATAGCCTTGACTAGATAGACCTTTGTTGGCAAAGTAATATCTCTGCTTTTTAAAATGCTGTCTAGGTTGGTCATAACTTTCCTTCCAAAGAGTAAGCATCTTTTAATTTCATGGCTGCAATCACTATCTGCAGTGATTTTGGAGCCCAGAAAAATAAAGTCAGCCACTGTTTCCCCATCTATTTCCCATGAAATGATGGGACCAGAGGCCATGATCTTCGTTTTCTGAATGTTGAGCTTTAAGCCAACTTTTTCACTCTCCTTTTCACTTTCATCAAGAGGCTGTTTAATTCTTCTTCACTTTCTGCCATAAGGGTGGTGTCATCTGCATATCTGAGGTTATTGATATTTCTCCTGGCAATCTTGATTCCAGCTTGTGCTTCCTCCAGCCCAGCGTTTCTCATGATGTACTCTGCATAGAAGTTAAATAAGCAGAGTGACAATATACAGCCTTGATGTACTCCTTTTCCTATTTGGAACCAGTCTGTTGTTCCATGTCCAGTTCTAACTGTTGCTTCCTGGCCTGCATACAGATTTCTCAGGAGGCAGGTCAGGTGGTCTGGTATTTCCATCTCTTTCAGAATTTTCCAGTTTATTGTGATCCACACAGTCAAAGGTTTTGGCATAGTCAATAAAGCAGAAGTAGATGTTTTTCTGGAACTCTCTTGCTTTTTCGGTGATCCAGTGGATGTTGGCAATTTGATCTCTGGTTCCTCTGCCTGACTTCCCTTGATATTATTCAACAGAAAATAATGGCAAATTAATCTCTATCTCTACAGTAAATATAAACAGTAACAAAAACATGACATCAGATTGTAAAAGAACAAATTCAAGTTAGATCATTAGCTCTGTCCCCCAGGGAATATTTGGCAATGTCTGAGACACTTTTGATTGTCTCAACTAGGGATGTGCTACTGGCATCTAGTGAGTAGAGGCCTGGGGGACTACTCACATCCTACAATGCACAGGACAGCCCCCACAACAAAGAATTATCTAGTCCTAAATGTCAATAGTGCAGATGGTGAGAAATCCTGAGTTAGAATAAAGAAAAATTCCCTAGCTATGAGGAGTATGAATAACTGAAATAGGTACCTTAGGAACTGTAAAGTTTCCTTCCATAAGGTTTTAAATGATCAAAAACTTCACCCCTAACTCACAAAGCACCTTCATTTTCTGCAGAGGTGAAGGTACAATCATTGGGGATGAAGCTCACACGAGCAAGACTTGATATTTTTCAATTTCATGTCCCCACAGTTCCTGTGTTTGCAGAATGAATAAATATATCTATTTATTGCAGATGACCTGCTACTGATTTGACTGCCTCTAGAGTCAAATGCTTTTCTCAATAGGAAGGATAATCCTATTTCACCAACTTGAAATTGTAAGGAAATTTAGATAGGCAGACCATCACCTGATCCAGAATTTAGCCAGACTGGCGGCAAGAGCCTGCTTGGAAGTGGTATCAACCCCTGGTAAAGTATCCATATAAATTTCTTAAAGGACCAGTTTGGAATGGAATCTGCCTGCAATGCAGGAGACCTGGCTTCGATCCCTGGGTCAGGAAGATTGCCTGGGGAAGGAAATGGCAACCTACTCCAGTGTACTTGCCTGAGAAATCCCATGGACAGAGGAACCTGCTGGGCAGTCCATGGGGTCGCAAACAGTTGGACACGACTAAGTGACTAACACTTTCTTTTACTTTCAGCCCCTTTCAGAAGGAGAGGTGTCACCAGTAGCCAGGTGACCCATGGGCTGTGTGGGGACCCTTTCCCTCTGGATAGAGCATCAAAGCTGGGTGAGTAGCAGACATTCCTCAAGCTGCCTTTTGAGCCTGAGGCATAAGAAGAGCAGACTGAAATCTCTGTAACAGGCATATGTTCACACCAAAATAGTGAGTTTGGGGAAATAGGGAATCATCTCAGCACCTCAACAAAATAATCAAGCTACACCTGCAAGTCACCTTATTTTGGAAGTCATATAAGTAATTATTAGTCAATGAACACATTTATACTCTACTTGTAAAACACTGCCTTTTAAGGGAGAAGATGTGATTGGAGTTTAATAAGCTGAGTTATTTGGATTTAAATTCATGGACATAATTTGTAAATTTATGAACATGGTCTGCATAAAACCTTCAACATTAACATTTAGTAGGTTGGAGACATGCAATAGATGCCCATCTTATTCTTAATGAATAATTGTAAAGCATTTTACACTGTTATAGACATTCTACAGAGTCATGGTTCTGAATTTTTAAGTTGGCAATTAGTCATCCACTGGATATTCAGTGCAATATAGTATTTAGTGTGTTTTCCCAAGCCAGTCTGATTAAACAGCTAATTACAGTGCTAGTTATTGTGGTGATGGCCCCCAAGCTAAAAGGTATTCATAATAGTTAGACATGGCTATATTTGGCAGTGTTTTGCTATTGCTGTAATACACAGAGAGCTATATGAGTTATAATCTTTGCTCATTAGTGGTGTAAGAAATGAATAGTGTGCTTGCATTAGTCTGTGCTCTGTAAAAACAAATGTAGAGTCAGATATACAAAATCAGGAAAATCAAATGAATGCAGTGGGCTACATTTTCTGAAAAACTTTGGCCTGAGATGCGAAGCTGACCTTTTTAATGGATATGGATCATTTCTCACATATATTTTATCTGAATTAAAGGTAAGTCTTCTTCCTTCCACCCATTCAGTGGTACATAGTACCATTAAACTAAAGCTTGAAGGATACGGATTTCCTTTTCTTGTTTTTCAAGAACAATGACCATAAAGAATTCTTCAGTATTTGAAGAACAAATCCAAAGCCTAATTCCATGTGCCTCGGAAGACTAAAGTCTCTGAACAACCCCAGATCACTC
Source organism: Oryx dammah (assembly GCF_014754425.2). Classification (NCBI taxonomy): domain Eukaryota; kingdom Metazoa; phylum Chordata; class Mammalia; order Artiodactyla; family Bovidae; genus Oryx; species Oryx dammah. Next base: position 12,191,776 of record NW_024080444.1, read on the forward strand.
TGTTAGTCCTTGACATAGGGGCTCTGAAACAATAGCAACGAATGAACTGAGCTCTCCTAAAGGAAAGATATGAATGTTCCAAACCTCTCTCAAACTGTTCTGTGCTTTATGTAATCCCTAAGAAGAATCCTGAATTATTAGGGGGAGCAGACCAAGGCAATCACAATAAACTTAGAAATAAATTCAGTCAGAATAAGGGCAGAGTATGGAAGGGATTTCTTTTTTAATGCAGAGTAATTATCCTGGAATTGGGCCTTAAAGGGAACCAGGTTCAGCAAGTCCAAGTTCTAATTCCTTCTGGTTCCCCCAAAAGTACCACTTTCTGTTCCTTTGGTGACTCTGTGAGTCAGATGGAAAGTCCAGATTCAGGTGGACTGACCCATTGAAAGGTCACAGGAAAGATAATGCTTTATTTGGCAGTAAAAGGAGAATCATATGGAAACAGAGCCCCTCTTATATTTTTAACAGCAACAAGAATGATCAAATAAAAAGACTGTTTCCCTTCAATTAAGTGATCAGGTTGATCTCTAAAAACAAATTAACATCATGTGCCTCGTGATATGATGTATCAAGAAGAACGCATCATTACTTCTTTGGTTTTCCTGACAAAAATGAATAATCTGAATCAAATCATGAGGGACCATCAGGTAAATTCAACCCATGAGACATTCTACAAAATAACCAGCTTGTGCTTTTCATAAATATCAAGGCCAAATAACATAAATGAGAGCTAATATTAAAGAAGAATAAAGAAACATGAAAACTAATGCAATGTGTGATACAGAATTAGATCCTAGACTGGGAAAAATCAAAAAGTTATGAAACTGTTTTCAGAAGATTGATGAAAAATTAATATGGAAGGTACTCCATATTCTATATCATCAGGGAAATGTAAATTAAGACAACAATGAGATGGTGCGTGGATGCTAACTTGCTTCAGTCGTGTGAGACCCTGTGACTGTAATCTGCCAGGCTCCTTTGTCAATGGAATTCTCCCAGGCAAGGATACTGGAGTGGGTTGCCATGCCCTTCTCAAAGGAACGAGATATTACCACACAGCTATTAGAATGGCCAAAATCCAGGACACTGACAACATCCATGCTGGGGAGTATGTGCAACAGCAGGAACTCTCCTACACTGTTGATGATACAAGATGGTGTAGCCACTGTGTAAAGCAGATTGGTGGTTTCTTATAAAACTAAACACACTCTTACCATACAACCCAGTAGTTATGCTCCTTTATCTTGACCTAAAAGAGCTAAAAATGTATGTCTACACAAAAACCTGCAAAATGATGTTTATAGCTGCTTTATTCGTAATTGCCAAAACTTGGAAGCAACCAAGATGTCCTTCAGTAGCTGGAATGGAATATTTTTCAGTGCTAAAAATTAATGAGCTAGCAAGTCATGAAAGAACATGGAGGAACTTTAAGTGCATATTACCAAGTGAGAGAAGATAATCTGGAAAGGCTATAAACCATATGATTCCAACTATGTGACATTCTGGAAAAGGTAAAACCATGGAGAGAATAAAAAGATGAGTGGTTTCCAGGAGTGAAGGGAAGGAAAAATGAATAGGCAGAACACAGAGGATTTCAGTGAAAATATTCTGTGTGATATTATAATGATGGATATATGTCATTGTACATTTCCCAAACCCACAGAATGTGCAGTATTAACCCTAAAGTAATATGGACTTTGGGTTATTACAATGTGTCAATGTAGATTTATTCTTAATAAAAATGATGTACTGTTCTGGAAGTGATGTTGATAATGGGGAAGTTCATGCATGTGTAGGGGCAGGGGATTTATAGGAAATCTTTGTACCTTCCTCTCAATTTTGTTGTAAACCTAAAACTACACTAAAGAAATAAAAGTCTTAAAAAGAATATACATTGTTGATAATAGTATTGTATCAGGTTAAATTTCCTGATTTTGATAATCACAGTTTGGTGATAAGAGGACACTATTGTACTTATGAAATACATACTGGATTATTTACTAAAGGGGCACAGTGTCTCCAAACTTACTCTCAAAAGATTTAGGGAAGGAAAATTACAGATAGAAATATAAGTAGAAATAGAAAGAGATATAAATAAAAATGTGTCTATACAGAGGGACATGCATGTATAACAGAGAAAAAATGGAAAATGTAAGCAGAACTTGGTGAATTTATTTAAAAGGTATACAAGAATTCCTTGTACAATTACTGCAAAATAAAAAGTTATAATAAGTGGCTGGCATTTATTGAGCATTTACTTCATGGGAAACCATGCTCTAGATACCATACAGACATTAGCACAGGTAATTCCCACAATGGATTTAGGAGATAGGTTAGCCCCATTTTACAGAGGTGGAAACTGAGGCCCAGAGAAGTAAAGTGATTGTTAAATGACAGAGGCCTGGTCTCATCCTGGGTTGTCCAGTGCCAAGCACTATACTCTCCTCTCCTTAAGAGGTATATTTTTATAATTATGCATGCTAGTTATCACCCAGACCTTTCTAAAGGTCTCTAAGCTGGCTTTAATACACTCTTCCTCCTTCAGTGCAAAAGCCTGTCTCCACCCAGCCATGTGCACACATGAGCTCTGGAGTTACTCCTGGGGCCACAGGACAGCCAATCCCTAGGCATATCTCTGGCCTTCTCAGTCATTACCCCATCAATGAAGCCCCTGACCAGTCATCTCTTTTGTTTTCCTTATTCTCTTCCTTCTTGGTGCTCACCTGGGCCCTACACTTCTCCCCAATGCTCACTGGAACCCCCTCTGATTTTCTTCTTTCTCATCTTTTTAACTGAAAGTTGGCTCCAACCTGAGATGCTACTGCCTGTTAAACACCACCCCCACAACAGGCACACAAAGACATGCGTTGTTCTGTTTATCCTCTGATCATGTTCTTCTTGTGATAGGAATGGCCTTTTCCAATTGTCCAAACACTGAATTGTGTCACTCTAAAAGATATGTTCAAGTCCCAACCCCCAGTACCTCAGAATGCCACCTTAGTTGGCAACTGGGCTGTTGCATTAGTTAAGAGTAGATGGGGTCATACTGAGGTAGGAAGGGCCCTGAATCCAATAGGTCTGATGTCCTTAGAGGAAGATGATGTGAAGACAAGAGGAGAGAATACCAGAGATGATGGAGGCAGAGACTGGAGGGATGCATCTGTCAGCCAAGAAATACTAAGGATTGCCGGTGGCAACTAGAAGCTAGGAGAGCAGTATAAAAGACATTCTCTTTCAGAGCCTCTAGAAGGAACCAACCCCGCTGACACCTGACTTGTGGACTTCTAGCCTCCAGAACTGTGTAAGAATAAATTTCTGTTGTTTTCAGCTACCCAGTTTGTGGTGCTTTGTTATGGCAGCCCTAGAAGCCTGCTTCAAACTCCTCCTACATCAATCAGTAAAAATCTCTTCTAAGGGTCCTGCCACTAGAGTGTACCTCTTCTACTCCTGATTACTGAAAAATACCAGCCTTCCAGCCCCTCTTAACTGGTTCACTGACCCTTTGGCTTCTTTTGTCTCCACTCCTTCCTGTTACCTGCTGATATTCATGTGTTCAAATGACCCTGTAGATGAACTAGCAAACACCTGAGCCTTGGTTTTTTAGCCCCAACTCCAGTAAACCCCACTTTACTGGAGTTACCTCCATCTTTGGCTTGGATCAGAAATCCTTTGTAACCACTCTCAGACCGAATCCCAAATCCTTCCCAATATCATGCCTTTCCTTTCTTAAAACTCTTGTTCTTCAGCCTCCTAGTGTCCCCAGCTTCTTAAATCTCAGCCTCTTATTCCAATCATCCCCTCTCTAGCCTCACTTGTTTCCTTCCTTGACTTGGCCCATATGGTTGATGACTGAAGCTACAATTCCATTCAGTCTCTTAATTCTTCTGCAGCCTGGCTGTTTTGCCACAGCCATCAGGCAAAACTCAATCTTAAAATCTGCAACGTGACTTTCCTTCTGTATGCAGACTGTCAAGTGATAGGCTGGAGAAAAATCACACCTTCAGATGGGTTGGCTCCACTACAAAGTCAGGGTTAGCACAGCAGCTCAACTCTTTTTCTTGTCCCCATCATCTTCTTTCCCTTTCCCCTCAGGAATGACTGCTGACTTATACTCTTCTCAGGTCCCTCATTCTCAGCAGAGAAGCTGAGTCCTTCATAAACTACAATAGTGAGTCCTTTGGTAATGAACTATTCAACATTCTAGGTCCCCTTCTATAAACACACCCACATCCACATGCACTTTTACCTCTCTCTGCCAATCTAAAAGGATAGGTGGTGGTGGTTTAGTTGCTAAGTTGTGTCTGACTCTTGTGACCCCATGGACTGTAGCCCACCAGGCTCCTCTGTCCATGGAATTTTCCAGGCAAGAATAATGGCACGGGTTGCCATTTCATTGTCCAGGGGATCTTCCCAAACCAGAGATTGAACCCATGTCTCTTGGCATTGCAGGTGTTCTCCTGCAATTTAGGCAGATTCGTTACTAGCTCTACCACTAGGGAAGCCAAAAGGATAGCGTGCTTTCCTCCAAATTGAAGCTATTCCTTCTGCTTGTTCTTTTGAGCCCAGCCTTTCCGTTTACTCTCAGACCCTGTCTTCTTTCTTATGATGTCAACCCACTGTTAAAGTTTCTCTGATCTTATAATCCACCACTTATTTGATATAGGCTCCACTCTAACTGCTGTGCTCTCCTCCCCTTAACAGTTTTTTACTTCTCATTCACTCAACTCACTAAAAGCTGGTTTCTAAATTCTACAATGATTTGCTTGTCAATATCATTAAGACCTCCATACTTGTAATCAAGGGGTCATTTTAGGCCTATGTTGCTTGTCTTCTGTGCTAAATTTAACATTGTTGGAATATTCTCTCTTGAAATTTTCTCCTTCCTTGTCTTTCGTGACAATAGTTTTTTCTTTTTTTTTTGTTTTCACCTATATTTCTGCCTTTTTCTCCTTTTCAGTTCTCCGTTCTCGATCTCTACATTTTGGGGTTACCTGCGTTTCCTTGGTCTATTACTTTTCCCTTGAGTCATGACTTTACCCTATATGTTATTTCCTTAGCACTTCCATGACCCCCCGTTGAAAATCAAGTCCCTCTCTTATACTACTTTGTAGTAGCTTCACTTTTTTGATGTCTGTTTCCACCACTACATGGTTAACTCTGTGAGGACAAGAACCAAGAATTATTTTGTGCATCTACTGTATACCCAGTGTTAAGTGCAGTGCCTGGCCCGTAAGGAATATGACTCCTAGATCCAGCCAGACCAGCACATTCCATGATTTCCAAGTTGATAGCTCCTGCCCTGACTTCTCTCTTGAGTCCCAGATTTATATAGTCAACTGCTTACAAGGCACCTCTATTTATATACTTTATAGTCATTTTAGACTTTTCGAAAACTAAACTTATCTTCCTTCTTCTAATGTACTTGTTGTCTTCTATTATTTATCTTCAGCCACTCAGACATCGGAGTCATCTTATGTTCTCATTCATTCTCCTGTCTAATCAATTACTTAATCTAATCTATTTTAGTCTAAATCTCTTTCAAAATTATCCTTCCTTTCCCTGTCTGTATCACTGCCCACATGGAGGGCCCACCATCTCTCAGAGAGACTATTCCTCTGTCACCTACCTGGACTCTCTGCCTTTGCATATATGCCTATCTGAGACTGAAGTCATCTAACTTAAATGCAAATCTGAACATATAACTCTCCTTTAGAAAGCCTTTCCATGGCTTCTCATTGCCTTGTTGTTGTTCAGTTGCTCAGTCGTGTCTGACTCTTTGCAACCCCATGGACTGTAGCCTACCAGGCTCCGCCATCCATGTGATTTTCCAGGCAAGAGTACTGGAGTGGGTTGCCATTTCCTTCTCCAGGGGATCTTCCTGACACAGGGATCGAACCCAGGTCTCCAGCATTGCAGGCAGATGCTTTACCATCTGAGCCACCAGGGAAATGCAAATCTGAACATATCACTCTCCTTTAGAAAGCCTTTCCATGGCTCCTCATTGCCTTGTTGTTCAGTCGCTCAGTTGTGTCCGACTCTTTGTGACCCCATGGACTGCAGCACACCAGGCTTCCCTGTGCTTCACCATCTCCCTGAGCTTGCTCAGACTCATGTCCACTGAGTCAGTGATGTCATCCAACCATCTCATCCTCTGTTGTCCCCTTCTCCTTCTGCCTTCAATCTTTCCCAGAATCAGGGTCTTTTCTAATGAGTTGGCTCTTTGCATCAGATGGCCAAAGTATTGGAACTACAGGGGCGGGGGCGGGGGGAACCCGTCCAAGTTCCATGAAACCATCTAAGGTCTTCTGTGATCAGCAGAACTAGTTTTCCCAGTGGCATCTCTCCTTATCTTGGACTTCCTACCCTGATAATACCAAATGTTCACAGGCTCATCCATTTATCCCCACACCTTTATTTCTGCAGGTCTAGTGACCAGTGATGCTCTTCTCTTCATAAAAGTACATCATCACCAGCATTATCCTCCTCGTTTGTGTTTCTCCCTGTCTCCACCTAAACAGACTGAGTACCTTGAGAGTTGAGCCGTGTCTTGTTTATTTTCATTGCCCCATATCCTACTAGCACCCAGCCTGACACATAATAGTTGCTCAATAAATCTCTGCCCGCCTGACTTGCATGTGCTCAGAACATGAATGTGCTGGGAGCTGGCAGTATGACAGGATGGTTTTGAAACCATTTTCCTGAGGTTCTGAGTTATTAACCAAAGAAATTTCTTCCTTGTCCAAAGGAAACAAAGACTTACATAATATCTGATATTTCCTGATGCCAGTTCTTGTACATATTAGCCTGTAATGAATGGCCAGCTTAGACAAGGAACCATAACTAATCCACTGGGTCAGTAGTGTCATCATGAAATGCTTTATTACTCCCCTGATCATCCCATGCTATCCTCACAATTAAAATGAAAATCATATTCTGCATTAACTTTCCTTTCTAAGAGGATAAATATGTGTCCATAGTCACCAGCTAAATAATGAGAAAGAAAGAAAAATGTACTATTAAAATTTGATCCTATAAATAGTGTACACACACCATTATTTTATTTCTGTCAAATCCCCCAAAGTGGATTGTTGGATTAAGGAAAACTCTTTCACTTAAAAAACAAACAAACAAAAACAAATTAAGCTCCACTGTTGAGGGACTGAAACAGAAGCAGTGAACCAGGAAGAACAGTTGATCTTGGAGAGGAAGCAGTGAGCAGTGGCAGGAGGCGAGATGGTAATACCCTGCCCAAGAATTGAACCTGGGTAGTCTAGATGAAAGCCAGGAATCCTTGCCACCAGACCAGCAAGGGATGGAGACTAGAATCTATTTTTCCCTGGATCTTTGCCCCCATTAAAAAATGCATTTCTCACGGAGGCAGAAACTGTAAAAGCAAGGACAGAGTTTATCATTAGAGACATAGGAGAACAACAAGTGATGGAGCACACAGAGAAACAGTTTGTTTAGTTAGAATAGAAGCAAGGTAGAGATGCATACTGGGAGAAAAAGCTTGTGAGCTTCCCTCCTAATGAGTAGGAGTAAAGAGGCAGTTAAATCATCTATATAGGGCAGATCTCTTCCAGGTCTATGTTTACCTCTAGTCAAATATCCCTCCCCAACATGCATGTGTGTCTTCTTCCGAGATGGATTCAGCCCAGAGGGCTATGGGATCACATAGGAGCATCACCTATTATGGGGTGGTGCCCCCTCCTTTTGACCCCCAAGGAGCCTTTCTGTACATGTGAAATGTCTCCCTTGTCCCAAAGATGGGAAATATATGACCTTCTGATCTCAAGGTTCAGCCCCTCTCTGTTCCTGCCATGACTGTTATCTTAAGGTATCCGCAGGAGACAAAGCCTGGCTATTTAGGCTGTTTCGGTTATTACTTAACATTTCTAAGAGCAAACAAGGCGCTGGTTCTAAATATCTAACGTAGACCCCACCTCCCCTCTGTTTCAGGAAACTCACAGGAGGTTAGTTTTAAGTGTCTGGTCTGAAACCAATCTTTTTCTTGCCCCCAAAAATATAAACCTGGAGGCCAGTTGTAAATATCTAACCTGAGGCCCATCTGTCTCCTGCCTCTCACTGACCTGAAGAAGTTATTTCAGTTGTTTCACTCTAGCCAGAGACTTATCTGTATTCTTGTTTGCACTTGTCACTATGAGCCCCAGTAGAATTGACTCAGAGAGTGGAGCTGCTTTGAGGTGATGCCTCTGATGAAGACAACAGAAATAAATGATTAATTCATCTAGAAGCAAAAGAGTATAAACAGTGTGTACTTCCTGCTTTAGCTTCAATACTTTGCAAGGATGTTGCATCTGGGATGGGGTGATCTTGGTAGAAAAAGAAAACATTAAAGTCCAGGACTGGACTAAAAAAAAAAAACAAAAACCAAAAAACAGAAACTGTGTCCTCCTGTTAGAATCTTAGGTTCTGGGCTGCACTGAGAGATAACTGGCTTCAAAGCCCCTTTCCTAAGAGGGACCACAAACCCTAGCTAAGATATGGAGGAGGCAAGTTACCTACAGTTCCTAAGGCAATGCACATTTTGTAAGAATAATGATAGCCTCCAGGTATTGGAATGTGTGTTTCCTGAGGCTAAGTGTTTTGCTGAATCTCTTGACAAGGCAATCCTCTTTCTGATTTTTCTGTCCTCAGTGGAGATGGAGAAAATGCAATAATTTTTCAAATTTCAAATAAACATTTACATAACTGCTGGAAAATGTGAATACCCCATCGTACTCTGCCCTACTCAACACACACACACCTCCTAGACTTTTATCAGGACCAAACCTAACAATAAGGTTTGTTCCTGATAACTCTTTGATTACAGTCCCATTGTCTCAGGTGACCCAGGTAAAGTGATTTTTCAGTTCATGTGGAAAGCCTTTAATGAAAATCAGGCCTGGGCAGAGGTCTAGTGTTACTAATTCAAAAGAAGCAGGGTTAAAGCTACATCAACTAGAGAACACACTGCTTATATAGACTAGACAAGGTAATCTCTGGAAGGAAGAACTTTCTTCCTTCTGTTTGCTTTTAGGGAACATCAAAAGGCAATCAGGAGGCAGATCTATGAGAGGTGAGACACCCTCAGCAAGTGTCCGTTCACAGGAGAATGCACCCTATAGAAGGATTTTACAGAAGGGCATCAGAGAAATCCTCCATTGGCATCTAGCTGAAACCAGAGGTTGCAGAATATTCCAGGCTCAACAGCTGGCTGGCAGTAGGACTCTACATCCTGGCAGGAATTGTAGGGAGTGATAGAAAGGGAAAGAGGAGATACAGAAGAGAGGGGCCCAAATAGAAGAGGAGATGACTAGAAGATAAGGAAACAGAGGAAGGTTAGGAAGGTAAGAAGCCTTCGTGGGGATTCTAACAGTTCTCAAACATGGATGACTTACTCCTCTTCTGAGAATTAAACAGAATCTTAGCTTTTTTTTCTTTTTTTAATGCCACAATTTCTGTTTCTGCCCTTAACTCTCTACTACTTTGGGTCGTACATGAATCTTTCAAGAAAAGAATGGTTGAAGTCTTCTCCCAGCAGAGTTCAGGGAAGGTGAGAAAGTAGAAGGAGAGGTAGGCACAGCTACCTCTGGTGGCACCTGTTCTATCCCATGATGGATTGCTGGGTAGGGAAGGGCCACAACCAGCCTGAGGGAGAGTAAGGTGATTCCCTGTCTCATCTGACTGCCACCCCACCCTCTCAAGAGGATCACAGGCTCCTAGCAGCTTCAGACTTTTACTTAATATACACAAACTCTGACAGGGATTTGAACCTTCACAAAATTTATTTATGCTGTTTGCTGCATATAATATGAATTACTGCATCCTACACAAATTATGGGGGCTTTCCTGGTGGCTCAGTAGTAAAGAATCTGCCTGCAATGCAGGAGACGTGGAGACATAGGTTCAATCCCTGGGTTGGGAAGATTCCCTGGAGGAGGAAATGGTAACCTGCTTCAGTATTCTTGCCTGGAGAAACCCATGGACGGAGGAGCCTGGTGGACTCTAGTCCGTGGGGTCGCAAAGAGTAGGACACCACTGAGCGTGCACGCAGTATTATGAAGTGTTGCACTCAACGCATAGTATGAATTATTGTATACTTCGGCCTCATCTGCTGCTTCTCTCCTGCAAAATTTTATTCTCCACAACTTGGAGTGTCTTACAGTTCTTCAAACCCACCATGATCTTTCAGGCATCTATACTTGTCTGTGGTCTCCTCTGCCTGAAATGTTTCTTTTCCCCTTTGCTGGAAAATGTATTTATCCAGGTTTGTGCTCATTGCAGCTTGTAATATGTATTCAGGAAATGTTTATGAAATGAAGGAATAATGACTCCTTCATCCCCATAGAGTTAACCACTCCCTTCTCTGTACTATCTCAGAACTTTCTGTACCTGTCAGTAGTTTCACTTATGCCACATTGCATATTTATGTATTTTTCAACCACAAATCTTTTTTTTGTCACCACCATATCGAATTTATTATTCCATTGACACTATTACAGCTGAAGATGCTTGTGGTGACGTGGTACAAAATTTCCTGCCTTCTAGTTTCAAGGAGAATATCTAACCACTTGTTCCTTCCTCCTGTCTAGGAGAAAATCAACAACAGGCCACTTACCCAAATAAACCTGAATGTGTTTATTTAAAATTTCTTGGGGTGGGAGAATTTGAGTTTCCCTCTGAAGAAATGAGAAAGAAAAAGTGTTGAGTGTCTGCAGGGGTTAATAGTCAGCTGCCTGTTGCTCTGGCTAAGCCATGAAAAAATCACCATGGGAAAAGAATAAAAGCAAAATATAGCAATACAGCATAACCCACATAAAAGTACCTCGGGTTGATCAGTTGGGGTTGTCATGCCCTGTTAAGCTAAGGGAAAACATAGTGTGGACCTTGGAATGCCAGGTTAGCGCAAGTTCAGAACGCTGCTTGTGCACACACTAAGATGTTTTCTCAAGGCATATGCAGGTTTATGCAGAGAAGGCAATGGCACCCCACTCCAGTACTCTTGCCTGGAAAATCCCGTGGACAGAGGAGCCTGGTGGGCTGCAGTCCATGGGGTTGCTAAGAGTTGGACATGACTGAGCGACTTCACTTTCCATGCATTGGAGAAGGAAATGGCAACCCACTCCAGTGTTCTTGCCTGGAGAATCCCAGGGACGGGGGAGCCTGGTGGGCTGCCGTCTATGGGGTCGCACAGAGTCGGACACGACTGAAGCGATTTAGCAGCCCCATGCAGGTTTATGACCTCCAGCTAGGTGATAGCCCTTGTACAAGAAAATAACAAAGACAGTTTAAAGTAATCAATAAAATGGGAGATGTGATCAGGGACAGTAACACAACAGACACTTTCTACTTGCCAAGACACTAAATAAAAGTGATGCGACTCCAAGGAACAGGGCTCTTGACCCAAGAGGTCCTGAGTCCCTTGATCCCATCTTTAAGACTTCAATTCTCTCTAGATTCTTTTCCCCAAACTGTGCGGCGACCACTTTCGATCCCTACCTACTGTGCCTGCTGCAGCAGGTGTCACCTTTCTTCCACCTCCATTGGCCAAATAAGTACTTTCTGCAAAAGCATTTCTGTTGCTCTGAAATCTTGAACCAGATACAGAAAGAAATGGCATCAAATGTTCATGATGAGTGGGCTTCCCAGGTGGCTCAGTGGTAAAGAATCCTCCTCGCCAATGGAGGATTCCTGGGTCAGGAAGATTCCCTGGAGTAGGATGTTGGCAGCCCATTCCAATATTCTTGCCTGGAGAATTCCATGGACAGAGGAGCCTGGTGGGCTACAGTCCATGTGATGGCAAAGAGTCAGCCACGACTGAGTTTCTAAGCACACTAGCTGGCGTATTTATGATGAGGATGGTACCAAGTGAGCCCCAGAAAGCCTGCAGGCAGAGCATCTCGGGTCTGGACAATCTTGTGAGGGGTCGTGAGGAGATTCCAGGGCTTGAGGCTGTGCCCGGGGGCTGAGCTGCTACAGGAGGCTGCTGACATCTGTCCGGGAAGTTGTTTGGGGCTGGAACGCCTTCCTTCAGGCCTTTGTGCCTGCGCATCTCCCCCACAACTTGCTGGGGCAGCTGGTGTGGTCGAAGGGGTCTGCGGGCAGGGTCTGGAGGTGCCAGGAAGGGGAAGGCTTAGCTACCTGTGTGGGCCCTGAGGTCGGTGGTGAAGCCAAAGGACTTGTCGATGTGACTTCTCATCAAACAGGCTGGCGCCGGCCACCTGGGACTCCTTGAGGACGTGGCCCCGCTTCCTGTGCAGGACAGTTGGATGCCACTAGGCCCTTGTTGCGGACGCCGAATCTCAGCAGGTGAATGGGCCCCAAGGCCCGGGGCAGGCGGTCAGCACGCAGCGTTGAGGCAACGCCGGACGTGGGAAGCCCTGTATGGATCCGTGCGCAGCGTCAGACTGGGGACGTGGAAGCAAACGCCACGCGAGCGCGCCTCACAGCTCCACCACTTGAGAGCCGGCTGCCATGCTGTCCCGATGGATGTCACTGAGGTGGTGCTGGGTGACTTGTGCTCGAGAGCCCAAAGTACCGGGGGCCTCAGCACTGTCTCACTCACACTTTTCACCAGAGTGAGACGTGCTGCTTGGGCTCCTGAAGGACAGACACCTCTTGTCAGTGTCCTTGGCTACAGAGTTGGGGAAGAGCCGCCTTTTGTGTGCTGCCGCCTCTGCTTGTTGGGAGCTTTGGACGGGCACAGCACGGAGGGACTCCTCGCTGACGGTCTCGCGGTGCTACATGACCGGTTAGGACGTCCTGGTGGAAATGCCAGGGTGGTTCTTCTCTCGGTCCTTCAGGCAGGCCAACAGGTGCAGCTCGTCACCCCGCTGATGAAGCAGTCCCCTGACTCCTCACTGTTGAGTTGCACCGTGCGGACTGGCTTAGCCGCCCCTCTTCAGCCCCTCCACTGGCTTGGGCAGGTCAGCCAGTTGTTGGCTTCTGTGGGAACTCTTAACAATGGGGTACACGCTGAACTTCATCACCTGCATGCGGTAAGCGTGCTGAAAGATGCTGATGGTTCCTGTCTTCACCAGGAACTGGCCCGCACCCGTCAGGCCTACAGTGTTCCCCCAGGGCACGTCCCTGATGGACTTTACATCATGCTAGACAGATTCTTGATGGCCCGTCGCTTCATAGCTCTCTTGGTGTCTCAGCTGATGCCCCGCCTTGAAAAATACACAGCCTGGATCATAGTCAGCAGAAGTCTTTCCAGTGGGGAGAACACTCCGTGGTCTAAGGTAGGAAGAAAAGTTAAAGAAACCGTGGGCTTGAAAAAGGCCTGAGTACAGCTCGGGGATTGAATGACACTTGCAAAGGGCTGTCACATCACAGGGCAGAGGGATAATGTCATTGTGGCTTTGCGGTTTCGATCTAGACTAATAACTGGTGACTAAAAGGAAATAATTGTCAGTTCAGAAAATGAATTTTCTAATTCTTAGAGTAGTCTAAAGGTGAAATACCTAGAAAGATACTTTATTGTCTTTAAAGGTAAATAAATAAAAATGAAGTGTTCCTTGTGGGATGACTCACATATCTGATGAGGATTGAATTTAAGGACTTTTTGGTGTTTCCCAACGTGGCATCCTTTGGTTCACTTAACTTGTGTTGTTTTAGTAAAAACACTGTCATTTACTCATTGTAGCACAGTGAGGGATTCCTCATTTATGTGTATAATGGAAAGTGCATGGTTTGTGGACATAGACCTGGGTTTGAAACCCTGATTTGTCATTATTTTAGTATACTTTTTGAGAGAACTCAAGTAAATTTCCAACTCTCAATTTCTTTATTTTAAAAGTGGGGGTGCTACGATATTTGCCTCCTAAGATTGTTGTGAATATGAAGCATGTGACAGAGTACCTCACAGTATGCTCTAGAAGCATTTGCTATTAATATTAATGGTATTGTTGTGATTATTATTGTTAGACATCTTAAAATTTTGATTGATTAATTCTATTTCTAAGATTCTATCTTAAAAACTATTTATGGACACACACAAAGATTTAGCCAGAAAAAATGTTTATTATAGCCCTATAATATATATTTATATAAGTAATTTATTATTATAATGGAATAACACTAATACTTTTTAGTGACCAATTTATTTTTCTGAGAATGGTGATTATGAGGAGAGTTTATTTTTATTATCTTTCTCTTTTTTTCCTCCCTTAATTCTTCTACTGTGTATATATGTTTTTATAGTAAAGAGATTAATCATAATAAAGCATTAAGGAAGAAGTCAATTCCTCTTTCTCAGGGGTGGTTGGTCTTTGAGTGGGGAGTCAGGGAAGATGCCAGTATCAGATCAGAATACAGGTGGATAATCTTAAAGTTTTTCTGTGTCCTGACGCATTTTATGCAGTCAATGAATAGTACAGATGCTAAGTGCTACAGAAGATTAAAAGTTTGTTGGGTTGTCTGGACTGGCTTGGACTTTTGAAAATCTCTGAAATTTTTATTTGCAGAGGGAAGCTGAGGAAAAGTGAGAACAGGAAATGTGAAAGGTTGCAGAAACAGTCCTGCTATCAAATTTACTATTAATTCCCCAGGAACAATAAACTGGCCCTGTTGTGTGTCAGGAGATTTTTCTTTATTTAGAAATTTGAAACACACTTTAAAATTTCTAATTCTATGATCATTTTGCAATCATTTTTCTAAGGGGCTAAGGCATCTGCTCTTGGTTTCTGGCCCTCTGCAGGGCAACATTGTGAAACTGAAGAAGCTGAATGTTGACAGGTGACTTGAAATTGTGTCAGTGACATTTATAACCTAACATTGTGCAATAGCATTTCAACTGAGGCTTTGGTTCCCAATTTTGATATCAAGGAATAGAAAGTCTTTTCTTTAATATGCATTAGACACTATTACTTTGCCAACAAAGGTCCGTCTAGTCAAGGCTATGGTTTTTCCAGTGGACATGTATGGATATAAGAGTTGGACTGTGAAGAAAGCTGAGCGCCAAAGAATTGATGCTTTTGAACTGTGGTGTTGGAGAAGACTCTTGAGAGTCCTTTGGACTGCAAGGAGATCCAACAAGTCCATTCTGAAGGAGATCAGCCCTGGGATTTCTTTGGAGGGAATGATGCTAAAGCTGAAACTCCAGTACTATGGCCACCTCATGTGAAGAGTTGACTCAGTGGAAAAGACTCTGATGCTGGGAGGAATTGGGGGCAGGAGGAGAAGGGGACGACAGAGGATGAGATGGCTGGATGGCATCACTGACTCGATGGATGTGGGTTTGGGTGAACTCCGGGAGTTGTTGATGGACAGGGAGGCCTGGTGTGCTGTGATTCGTGGGGTCGCAAAGAGTCGGACACGACTGAGTGACTGAACTGAACTGAACTGAGACACCAGAATTGTGTCATGGAGCATGGTGGGGTGGGTAGAATGCAGAAGTCTATAGCTATTAACCAACTGATAGAAATTTCTCAAAAAGAAAAGCAGTCGTTACCTATGCTTTGGATGTACAGAAAGATGGTAAGTGGCAATTTAGGTCCTACAGTAAGGTATTGAGTGTCATCTTGCTGTCCAGGAAGAAAGATAGAGTGGCTGGTTTTTAAAATCTATTTATTTATTTGACCAAGAAAACAGGAAAGAACAAAAGAGAAAAAGAGCAGAATGAATTTCAGTGCTATTGGTCGTGGGTAATAGTCCTTATTTAAGGACAAAAAGGTGAGATTGACAACTTAGAAAATTAACTTTGACCTTCATGTAGAGTCTCTAGAAAGTTCTTTTCCAGTGATGGTGTTGTTGTTGTTCAGTCGCTAAGTTGTGTCTGACTCCCTCTGACTCCATGGACTGCAGTGCACCAGGCTCCCCTGTCCTCCAGTATCTCCTGGAGTTTGCTCAAGTTCATATCCATGGAGTCAGTGATGCTATCCAACCATCTTATTCTCTGCCACCCTCTTTTCCTTTTGCCTCAGTCTTTCCCAGCATCAGGGTCTTTTCCAATGAGTCAGTTCTTCACATCATGTGGCCAAAGTATTGGAGCTTCAGCTTTAGTATCAGTCCTTCCAATGAATATTCAGGGTTGATTTCCTATAGGATTTACTGGTTTGATCTCCTGGCTGTCCAAGGGTTTCCCAAGAGTCTTCTCCAGCACCACAGTTTGAAGGCATCAGTTCTTTGGCACTCAGCCTTCTTTATGGTCCAACTCTCACATTCATACATGACTACTGGAAAAACCATAGCTTTGACTATATGGACCAGTGAGGGTGAGTCCTGGCTGCATGAAGAATATTGACCCCAAAGCTGCCCCATCTTTTTTTTTTTTCCTGACATCACTGTTTTTTTAAAATAGGCCCCCAAGATTGAAACAAAAAGATCATCGAGGTCCAACAACCAACGTTCATTGGCAAGTATGGTTCCCTCAACGTAGGTGAGATCAAAACTTATAAACACCACTGACACAATCTCTGAACAGAATGTTGGGAAGTTAACCCCAAAAGGCCAGAGCTTCTTAAGTACTTAGTGGGGAACAGATGGGACTAGCTTGATGCCCTGTAAGTGAAATGACTGATAGGCAGCCAAGAATGCAAAAACTCCTCCAGGGGATCACTGTAAAATGTGAATAGAGTCTAACTGTTCACTGGGAAAATGGAGGTAGTTTAGTAGATATTTAGGGGAATAAGTCTTAAAGGAGAGGTATCTAGGGGTATTTAGGGAGTCTCTAGGACCACTTGGGCTCCAAAATCACTGTGGCTGGTGACTGCAGCTTTGAAATTAAAAGACACTTGCTCCTTGGAAGGAAAGTTATGACAAACTTAGAGCAGAGCCATCACTTTTCTGTCAAAGGTCTATATAGTCAAAGCAATGGTTTTTCCAGTAGTCATGTATGGATGTGAGATTTGAACCATAAAGAAGGCTGAGTGCCAAAGAATTGATGTTTTTGAATTGTGGTGCTGGAGAAGACTCTTGAGAGTCTGTTGGACTGCAAAGAGATCAAACTGTTGCCAAAAGAGGGACCCCTTCCAGAGTTTGAAAGTGGGCTCTTGTCTAACACTCATAAATGAATTGTCTGAGGAGACCCATGTGCAGACAAAGCAATATTTTGGGAAGGGGTGCCTGGGTGGAGAGCAGTAGGGTAAGGGAACCCAGGAGAACTGCTCTGCTACATGACTTGCAGTCTCAGGTCTTATGGTGATAGGATTAGTTTCTGGGTTGTCTTTGGCCAATCCTTCTGACTCAGAGTCCTTCCTGGTGGTGCACGCATTGCTCAGCCAAGATGGATGCCAGTGAGAAGAATTCTGGGAGGTGGTTGGACACTTGGACCAAGTGTCCAACCACCTTTTGACCTTTCCTGAACTCTTCCAGTTGGTGGTGGCTTATTAGTTCCATGTTCCTTACCAGTACCTCCTAGCCTCTGAACACAATAATTTTGTGGTCAGTCAATATGAAGAAAGGACAGATTATCCAGGATATCTACTTTTTTGGAGATAAATGCTCAAATGGAGAAAATCAAGGCCTGATGTTACCTGAGAAGGGTTATAATAGACCTTTGAAGGCCCCCTTTAAATACATAAATCTAGAATTAATTTCAGCCATTTTAATGGATTATTAATGCAACTAGAGAATTGGAATTCAGAAATGTTAAAATATAGCCAGGCCTGAGCTTGTATGGAAACTGCTTTTGGAAAACATGCAGTAACCAACCTGTTAGTAATTAAGGTTAATTTCTAAATAGCTTCTGCTAAAGTAAGGGTTCTATATCACCTTAAAAATAACATAATAAATAGCTTATGATAAACCTAGATTGGTTTGTTCATCCAGGAATCAGGAATAATTTAAGTCAATAATGTGAGAATAGACCTAAAAAGAAAACTAAACTTGCAAATAACAACTTCAAATGTTATAAAACAAAAGGTGAGTAAAAGTGCAGTCTGTTTGGAGTTTAGTTTTTCTCACAAGCTCATTAAGCATATATTTCTTAAGCTTGCTCTTTGGAATGCTAATGCCAAGAAACTAACACAAGGAAATCTCAGGCCTCTGGCCAAGGAGAGGCTTGGCAGTGGTTTAGTCGCTAAGTTGTGTCCGACTCTTGGGACCCATGGACTGTAGCCTGCCAGGCTCCTCTGTCCATGGGATTTTCCAGGCAAGAATATTGGAGTGGTTTGCTATTTCCTTCTCCAGGGTATTTTCCCGACCCAGGGACTGAACCTAGGTCTCCTGCATGCAGGCAGATTCTTTACTGACTTTAAGGAGAGGCTTGCTGCTGCTGCTGCTGCTAAGTCGCTTCAGTAGTGTCCGACTCTGTGCAACCCCAGAGATGGCAGCCCACCAGGCTCCCCTGTCCCTGGGATTCTCCAGGCAAGCACTGGAGTGGGTTGCCATTTCCTTCTCTGATGCATGAAAGTGAAAAGTGAAAGTGAAGTCGCTCAGTCGTGTCCGACTCCTAGCGACCCCATGGACTACAGCCTACCAGGTTCCTCCATCCATGGGCTTTGCCAGGCAAGAGTACTGGAGTGGGTTGCCATTAAGGAGAGGCTTACTTCTGCTCTTTTTGGTTCTCACTTACTCATGTGAAGCCAAGCCTAGCAGCTTCAGGATATGCCATCGTTTCTTTTCAGAGAACTCAGTTTATTTGCCCTGTTGAGATTTTGTTTTTGTCTTCTTAGCTAGGTTTCTACATTTCTCTCTTAGGAAAGAAAACTGATGGATGCAAGTATGGAATCACTGAGTCTAGAGAAGGTCAGAGTTTGCTACTTGAGATTCTTTTCATTGGGCCAGAAATATTAATTGGGAAGTAGTGACACCACCTGGTCTTCTTGGGAATCTTCACTTAGTTCACTGAAAAAAATGGGCAAATTTTTATTGCCTCTGCTTAAATTGTGTTGGGCTTCCCTGGTGGCTCAGATGGTAAAGAATCTTCAG
This sequence comes from Oryx dammah, assembly GCF_014754425.2. Lineage (NCBI taxonomy): Eukaryota > Metazoa > Chordata > Mammalia > Artiodactyla > Bovidae > Oryx > Oryx dammah. The sequence continues at coordinate 12,210,652 of NW_024080444.1, forward strand.
AATGCTGAAGACCTTGGTTCTATCCCTAGGTTGGGAAGATCCTCTGGAGAAGGGAATGGGTATCCACTCCAGGATTCCTGCCTGAAGAATTCCATTGACAGAGGATCCTTGTGAGCTACAGTCCATGTGATCATGAAGAGTCAGAAATGACTGAGTGGCTAACACACACACACACACACACACACACAGTGTTAGGCACAGTAAAAGCTACATAAGAAATGGAAGGATCCTGATCTTGAGGGCTTTATTATCTGAAGAATATTTTATATGCCTTTTCTACCCCATCTTTCCCACTTCTTACTCCAGGTATTCTTATTTAGGAGGTTAGGAGTGAGAGTGGGGTACTGGTATCTGGATATATTTTTCTGAGAATTCTGATAATAGAATGATTCAGGGGAAGACTCTTGACAGTTTACCTGGAGAAATACTCTAGAAATGAGAGAACAAAAAAACTGAAAGAATTCAGAGAAAGTAAGTTCAGAGCTAGCTAGGGTAATCAGAGAGGTTTCAGTGAGGAAGAGATTCTTGTAGATCTGTGTAAAAATGCAGAGGATAAAAAATAATCATAATAAAGTAATATGATCCCAGAGATATTCCAGGGTGGGGGAAGGTATTTTATCTCTTATGTATGTTATTAAATAATAACCTAATTCTCCAACTTAATATCAGTTTCTATTCTGGATTCTTTGTTTCAAAATATTTATTTATTTATTTGACTATGTTTGGTCTTAGTTGCGCACATGGGATCTTCATTGCATCATGTGGGATCTTAGTTTGCTGATCAAAGATCAAACCTGAGTCCCCTGCATTGCTTGGTGGATTCTTCATCACTGGGCCAACAGGGATGTCCCTCTATTCTGGATTCTTATGGAACACATGAAATGTTCTTTAACCTCTACTTTTAATATCTAATGTGATCACTTTTCCCCTGATTTTATCAAGTGTATCAGTCAGAATATTGTTGAAAAACCAGAAACCACTTCTTTTGCAAATAGAAGTTCCAAACAAAAGTTTCAAACAGAGGGAATTTAATACAAATCTTGGTGTTATGGGTGTTGGAAGGAAAAAAGAAAAAGCAAGGGAACTTGAGAAGCAAAAAGGAGAGAGTGATACTGAGAGATTAGTATTTGTAGGAAGCAACTATAAGCTCTAGGACTGGGGGAATCAAAGGGAAAAAGAGTTGTTATCAAGCACAAGGTCAGACTTCTAGGGGTTCCACCTCCCTAGTGCTAGGGCTGTGGAGGATGTTTTTCCTGGCCAGAACTAGAACCACAAAAGAAGGGCAGTTACTGCAGAAGTGTGGATCACTGATGGAACTCAACTACTTCCAGAAAAACTGGCAGAAGTGAAAGAGTATGAGAAAGAAATAGTGGTTCTTTCTTTCCAGAATTTAGTAGAAAGCAAGCTGAGTGAGTTTGGGATATGTACTTTGTAGATCAAGCCCCAGCAATGCAGAATAGTTGGAGGAAAGTGGATTTGGAGCTGAGGGTCAACAAGTAGATATCTGGTACATCAAGTAAAATGAATCAATATGTACTTCCTTCAGGGAGACAAATGAACACGTCTCAGTCAGAGGTTCATGCATGACTCCCAGCAGGTATTGGTACTAAAGTATGCCTAAGTCTCGTGACAGCCATTTAGCAGCTCAATCCAAGAAAAACAGAGAATGAATGTTGTGAAGGTTGGTGAATGCTGTGTGAATGTGCAACTCTTCCCTAGGCTTTTCTCATTTTAACCCATTCATCTGCCTGTCCATCCATCCATTGAGTTGTTTTTTTATTTTTTTAATTTTTTTTCATCCATTGATTTGTAACAACACTAAGTCATGTTTAACTCCCTTCGATCCCATAGAGTGCAGCACACCAGGCTTCCCTGTTCTTCACTCTCTCCTGGAGTTTGCTCAAACTTATTACATTGAATTGGTGATGCCATCCAACCATCTCATCCTCTGTTGCCCCCTTCTTTTTCTGCCCTCAGTTTTTCTCAGCGTCAGGGACTTTGCCATGAGTGAGTTCTTTGCATCAGGTAGCCAAAGTATTGGAGCTTCAGCTTCAGCATCAGTCCTTCCAATGAATATTCAGGGTTGATTTCCTTTACGATTGAGTGGAGTTAGTGCCTATCATATGCCAGACATTGTGGTACACACTTAGGATACAAAGATAATGTCATACAGCCCTCCTTAACTAGCTTGCAAGCCAGGCAGGCAGTAGATGAATTTGATAGTCACATAAAATTCTTCAATAACCATATTATTTATTCTTTATACTTTTCACAATAGTTTCTCATCTATTCTAAAATTCTTGTAGGATATTTTAAAAAGGTATTTTCACATTGAACATATTTTAATTTATCTCTTGCTAACATGCTTTCCATGAACATCATATATCATTTTCTTATAAATATAAGAACACTTACATTTTTACTATTTTGTCACTCATCTGGCTCTTAATCTCCTTTTTGATGAATAGACTTTTTCTTCTGACCAGTAACTTTCCTGAATCTCCTCCTTCTTTGTAGGCCTCAGCATTGCTATCATACTAAAGATTACCACTGTTTATTCTGTGGCCATTTCTATCTTCCCATGTTTTTCTTCCAACTTTATACAGCATTTTAAAGTCTTAGGTTTGTCCTCCCCACCCCCTATCCCTTATCTTTACCCATTTGGTCTTATAGATCAACTTGAAAGATGTTTTGAAAGATCAGACATTGCTATGACTCCTTCTCTCCTTGCTGTGTATTCTGGAGGGTCTTGTCTGTCCATCTCAGAATTTATATTAAATCAAGTGCACTTTCTGCTTTTTACCATTTTTTAAAAACTCATTGTCTTTAAAAATCTTAACTGTATATTTGTAGTGACCAATGTTTCTCAGTGTTCTAAATGGACTGCCTGCCTCTGAATCACCCAGGGAGCTTATTTAATATCCAGATTCCTCTGCCAAGTGCAGTCCTACTGATATAAATCAGTGTTGTGTGGTCCAGAAATTTGCATATTTAAGTTCTCTAGATGATTTTAGTCACATTAAAGTGTGAGATGCAGTGATAAAGATCTTTGTTCTCAAGCTCTGAAGCTTTGAAATTCTTACTTCCTTTGGTGCTTTTGAAAATACTGTTGTCTTTAACAGAATACTGTCTTATCAGACTTCCCAGATGGGCAATAATGATTTCAGTTTGCCCCGTTTATTCTGAAATCATTTCAGTTTGAATCAGTTATAATTTCTTCTTGTAGTAGCATACAGCCAAGATACCTCCTAGATTTGAAACCTTGCCCCCAAATACTCCTGTGGAGTAGAGCATGTATTGATGGCAGGCTACAGTTGGTGAAAATGAGGCTCAGAAGGAGTACGGGACTAGTGAAAGTCACATAGCCAGATCATTGTACACTTAGATTGAAGTCTAGACTGACTGGGATCCTTTCCCTGCGTTTTCTCCGAGTTTAGACCTCTTTTTCTTAGATTGATGCATGCTTGCTCGGTCACTCAGTTGTGTCCAACTCTTTCTGACCTCACTGTAGCCTGCCAGGCTCCTCTATTCATGGGATTTTTCTAGGCAAGAATACTGGAATGGGTTGCCATTTCCTCCTCTAGGGGATCTTTCCAATCCAGGGATCGAACCTGTGTCTTCTGTATCTCCTGCTCTGGCAGGTGGATTCTTTATCACTGAGCCATGTGAGAATGTCTATGCTAAAAGATGAACACAAACATACATATTTCCATTCTTTGCAATGTACCATGCAGGTTTTGAATATTGACCATTTTTTGTACCTACCTTTTACAACAATAAAGTGAAATCTTTTCTCCAAGAGCAAAAAGATGCTTGAAAATGCTCCTGTGGATTAAGTTTATTCCCTGAGTGATGCTGATTGTAAAAGGTGAGGGATGGTACATGCTGAATTGAAGCAAATAGTCATGCTAATTTCAAGGTCCACTGAAATAGCAGAAAACAAGTCAGCTGCCACCATCTAATAGAAATGAAGCAGCTTGAGGTTTAGCTCCCAGATCTTGAAATTTTATCAACTCAAAACAGCTTATAAGCATTTACATGTATTTACATGTTTACTCTCCCATCTCTAGATAGTTTGCACTGAAAGAAGAGGCTGATGTTGTCAGTCTTCCAAAATGGCTACTAATTAAAAAAAAAATTCCAAAAAAAGCTAATAATTCCAAGAAAAGATTTGGCTTTGCAACATTCTTTTATGTTTAATATTTGAATTTGGGCTTCCCTGGTGACACAGACACTAAAGAATCTGCCTGCAGTGTGAGAGACCAGGGTTCGATCACTAGGTAGGGAAAATCCCCTGGAGAGGAGAATGGCTACCCATTCCATTATTCTTGCCCAGAGAATTCCATGAACAGAAGAGCCTGGCAGGCTACAGTCCATGGGGTTGCAAAGAGTGGGACACAACTGAGAGACTAATACTTTACTTAAAAAAATGTATTTAGAAAAATTATAACATTTAAAATAACAATACCACAATAATGAGAACCAGATAATAACATCTGCCTTTCTCAGTTTCTCTCTTGATTTAATACTTCTCCTCTCTATGATCCATAGTAGGAATGATGGGCAATCTCCCACTGCACCAATCAAAATCAAATCTCTGTCTCTGAATCTGTTTTTTTTTTCCCTGTCTCTTTCTCACATGTATAATTACTGTATCTACTTCATAGGACTGATTAGGGTTGCTAGGTGAAATACAAGGTGCCAAGTTAAATTTTGATTTCAGGTAAACAGTATAAACTTTTGGTATAAGAACATTCCAATGTCTCAGATAAACAATGAATAATTTTTAGTATGATTATGCCCAAATATTTCAGATATTTTGAACATGCTAAAAATGTTTTATCTGAAATTAAAATTTAATGGTCATTGTGTATTTTTATCTCCAAACTTTGCAGCTTGAAATGGAAATTAGGTGAGGTAGTGTGTGTACAGTATCTGGAACATAGTAAATGTTCACTAAGATTGTTTTCATAAATGAGCTTCTATAGACCCTAACAAATAATAATAATTAGCATTTATTACTTTGCTATTTCTAAAACCTTGTAATATTTATGACTATTCTGACCCTCTTGATGATTCTGTGGTATCCCCATCTGCCAGATAAGGAGATTAAGCCTCAGAAACATATTTTACTGACTGTAGAGTAATCCACAGTATGCTGTACAATCTTTTATTTCATATACATGTATTTTTGAATATTGGCCTCATTTCTAATCACAGCTACTACTTTAAAAATTATTGAAATGACCATCTAAGAACATTATTTTTTATACCTACTTTAAGAGCTCCTTAGGTCAGAGACCATGACTATTTTGTTTTCCATTCCCCAGCCAAAGATACTGCTAATACATATTTCCTAAATGAATGCAATTTCCAGGTTTTTTGCTAGATTCTTCTAATAATGAAAGTAATGACAATAATATTAAATATTATTAACTATCTATGGTATACTAGGCATATTCTAGAAGACTTGCATTTATTAATAATAATATTCACACTGCTTTGTGAAATAGGTAGCATTATTATCCCACTTTATGGAAGAGGACTCTGAGGCATGAAGACATTAGGCAATTTCCTGCCCAGTGATTTGACTAATAAGCAGTGGAGCTGGGAGACAATTTCAGGTGACCTGAGTCAGAGCCTACATTCTTACTGATTTCACTCTTCAGCCTCCAGCAATGGAATTAATGGCTCAGAGAACACACATATTTGTAAGCAGCTTGATGTATATTGCTAAATTGCTTTTCAGAAAGATCGCACTTAGACATTGCACCTATGCCTACACCTATACATCTTCTACCAGGAATTCATGAGTGTTTCAGCACAGCTTTTCTTTTTTAACTCTTTTTTTTGTTTTTTAACTCTTACAGTGTTATATTGGTTTCTGCCATACACCAATGCAAACCAACCCTAATTATACACATATCACCTCCCTCTTGAACGTCCCTCCTTCCCCCCATGCCACCTCCCTAGATCAGCACAGAGCACCAGACTGGGCTCCCTGTGTTGTGCAGAGACTTCTCACCAGCTATCCATTTTACACGTAATAGTGTGTGTGTATTGATGCTACTTTCTCCATTCATCCCACCCACTCTCTCCCACACTGTGTCTATTCTTTACATTTGCATTTCCATTCCTTCCTTGCAAATAGGGTCATCAATGCCATTTTTCTAGATTCCATATCTATATCTGTTAATAAACTATATTTGTTTTTCTCTTTCTGACTTACTTCACTCTGGATAACAGGCTATAGGTTCATCCACTTCACTAGAACTGACTCCAATCTGTTCTTTGTGGCTGAATAATATTCCATTGTATATATGTACCATACCTGCTTTATCCCTTCACCTGTCAATGGCATATCGGTTGCTTCCATGTCCTGGCTATTGTAAACAGTGCTTCAGTGAACACTGGGGTACATATGTCTTTTAGAATTATGTGGGGTTTTTTTGGGTATATGCCTAGTGCCCAGTACTGGGGTTGCTAGGTCATAGTTTTTCTAGCATGGATTCTTATGAAACTTTTTTTCACATCTGTTAGGTGAGAAATAGTACCTTAATAGTTCCTACATTGTATTTATTTGATTATATAAGTTTGAACTTTCTTTTTCATATAATTTAAAAAATACATTTCTTCTTTCATAAGGTGTATATTTATATCCTTACCCTTTGGCATGTTAAGACTAAACAAACCAATCCCATGAGTCTTACTGTCATTTATTGCAAAGGACTTGCAAAATCATGTTTGATTGTCTTTCAGTTTTGTATTTGGACCTTTGACTTATGAAGTGTAATTATAAAGAGAGAGAAATTTGTCAGTCATTTCTTTTGTGATTTCTTCTGTTGCTCTTTTGCTTTGAAAGCATATAGGCCCAACATTTTAAACTGGACATTGTAATCCATTGTCTTTTCACAGTCTTTACCACAGAAAAGGCTTCTTCTTCCTGAGCCACAGGCTTCCCTGGTGGCTCAGAGGTTAAAGCATCTGCCTGGAATGTGGGAGACCCAGGTTTGATTCCTGGGTCGGGAAGATCCCCTAGAGAAGGAAATGGCAACCCACTCTAGTACTCTTGCCTGGAGAATCCCATGGAGGGAGGAGCCTGGTAGGCTACAGTCCATGGGGTCACAAAGAGTCGGACATGACTGAGTAACTTCACTTTCACTTTCATCACAGAAAAACTTTCTTGAGCCTTCGCAAGCTCTCCTTATATCCTAATTTTTTAGGTACTTGACACCTAAAAAGATGGATTAATTTTTTTCTCTGAACCTTTCCCTACTGACCCCTTTTCCACCTAACAACTTATTCTGAGAGAAAACTTTATCCTTCCTTCAGGGAATTCTTTCCTCCACTAGGATCATGTCTGAAAATATTTAAGGAGCAAGGCTAAGCTATATCTTTAAAAAATCCAGATTGCTAATCCAGCTGTTTTGAGCAATAATAAGGCTTTATATTCTGCCTGGTGTTTTAGCGTGTGTCACCGCTTCCCATATGTTACATGACCCCAGCATCCTCGTACAGCCCACGGTTCAGGTACGCTTTCCTTTTTCCAGGTGAAGAATCAGAGACTGAGAAGTTAAGTGTCCTGGGTCACAGAAGCGCATGTAGCTAAGACTGGAGGCTGGTTTTAAACTTCTACTCTTGTGATTTTTTCACTGCTCCAAAGTTTGGTGTAAATTACTTACTATCACAAGTGAGCTAAATACTCACGTGGTTATTTTTCCTTTCTCAGCTGTTTTAAAAGGTCCTGATACTTTATCACTCATGGCAGAATGTTATCAGTTAGGGACAGGATACTCTGTAACATTTGCTTTATGTGCACACATGTTTTAAACATCAACAAACACTGATGTATGTATTCTATTACTGTAGAAGCAAATATTCCCTTAAAGAGGAGCTTGCAGTCATACTTAGCTGGTATTTCTCATAACTTTACACACTAGAAAGCCATGTGTCTTCTGACTATCTTCTGTGTCAGCCACAAGATGGTACCCTTGCACATGGGAAAATGCTCAAAATGTTGTATGAAGTGAAAAAAATGGATTTGAAAACAGTATATTCAGTTGTGTGCACATTTGTGTACATGTGTGTGCATGTGTATACGTGTGTTTGAAATTGGATGCACAATAAATGGGTAACAGGTTTTCTCTGAGAAGTATAGCTAGTTTAATTTTTGACCTTTGAGTATAATCTACATTTTCTATCTGCTTTGTGTATGTGATCCCTTATCCAGGAGATGGGAAGGCTCTGCTGCCCACAGAGGTTTCACTCCTATGCTTGTGGTGGAAGGATGTGATGCCTGAATTGACAGCCTCATCAGAATCACAGTGTTGGGAGGGGCATAGTTTCCCAAGAAAGGGATGCCAGGGAGACGTATGTCATTTGTGAGCTTGGCCTGAATAGATGTAGCCGTCTTGAGGGTCTTAGGCTGGGCCTGTGTGAAGTGTTCTTTTAGAGATTGGTCAATGACTGGTTGAAAGTCCTGTGTGTGTTCACCCCAATGTTGGTTCTTTTTAAAATGTGCTAAGAGGTGGAAGGGCTTCCTAGGTGGCGCTGAAGTGAAGTGATATGAAGTCGCTCAGTCGTGTCCGACTCTTTGTGACCCCATGGACTGTAGCCTACCAGGCTCCTCCCATGGGATTCTCCAGGCAAGAGTACTGGAGTGGGTTGCCGTTTCCTTCTCCAGGGGATCTTCCCCACCCAGGGATCGAACCGCGGTCTCCCGCGTTGCAGGCAGACGCTCTACCCTCTGAGCCACCAGGGAAGTCTGATGACGCTAGTGGTAAAGAATTTGCCTGCCAGTGCCAGAGGTGTAAGAGGCCTGGATCTGACCCCTGGGTCAGGAAGATCCTCTGGAGGAGGACATGGCAACCCACCCCGGTGTTCTTGCTGTTCATGTTTTTCCCCCAGATAAGGAGAGTTCCTTTGACAGAGGAGCCTGGCAGGCTACAGTCCATAGGGCCACAGAGTTGGACACAACTGAAGCATCTTAGCTCATGTGTATGCACGAGGTGAAAATTTCAGGACAGCTAATGTTGACTAACAGAACCTTCTGTCATTTTGTTTTGGAGGAGTGAATAGAGTAGGAAGTAGCTCATAGAGGGTTTTGCCTACAACAGCCATTGCTTCAGAGGAGACCAGTTGTTCTAACCCGTTTTGTAACTGTTCTTGGAGCAGAAATACTTGGCAGTGATGGCATGTAATCAGAAAGCAATATCACTGAGGCAGTTTCAATAGGGAAATTTTTCTGTATACTTAAGTAGCAAAATTGTATAGCAGAGGTATGCATTTGGGCAGGCATTTTTTATATTACCTGAAAGCATCATACTACCTGTTCTGTTCTTGTAAGATGTGAAATATGACTGCCAAAAATTTGCACACATTTGGTGTAAATTGTTCAGTTCTCACAGTCTGAAAATTTCATGTTTCCCCCCCGGATAATGAAAAATAGGAAAAAGAGTATGTCAAGGCTGTATATTGTCACCCCGCTTATTTAACTTATAGGCAGAGTACATCATGAGAAATGCTGAGCTGGAAGAAGCACAAGCTGGAATCAAGATTGCTGGGAGTAATATCAATAACCTCAGATATGCAGATGACACCACCCTTATGGCAAAAAGTGAAGAGGAACTAAATAGCCTCTTGATGAAAGGGAAAGAGGAGAGTGAAAAAGTTGGCTTAAAGCTCAACATTCAGAAAACTAAGATCATAGCATCCCATCCCATCACTTTATGGCAAATAGATGGGGAAACAGTGTCAGGCTTTATTTTCTTGGGCTCCAAAATCACTGCAGATGGTGATGGCAGCCATGAAATTAAAAGACGCTTGCTCCTTGGAAGGAAAGTTATAACCAACCTAGATAGCATATTGAAAAGCAGAGACATTACTTTGCCAACAAAGCTCTGTCTAGTCAAGGCTATGGTTTTTCCAGTGGTCATGTATGGATGTGAGAGTTGGACTGTGAAGAAAGCTGAGCGCTGAAGAATTGATGCTTTTGAACTGTGGTGTTGGAGAAGACTCTTGAGAGTCCCCTGGACGGCAAGGAGATCCAACCAGTCTATCCTAAAGGAAATCAGTCCTGGGTGTTCATTGAAAAGACTGATGCTTGTGGGGCCCTAAATGGGAAACCTTAAAAAAGAAGGGCTAGCTTTGCGGTTTAGAGCTAAAATGGCGCCTGGCGGAAGAGATGAGGGCGCGGCCTAAGTTGTCTGTCAAAACTCTTGATTGGTTTTCTTGATTTCTGTGCACTTAGCGTGTGATCACCATAGACTCCTGTTATAATGATGGCACATGATGATTTGACCTTTAATGTGATTGGTGCAACTATGGAAAGTCCCTCACAAACCCCTCCTTGCTTACCTTTATAAACCAAGAGCTTACAACAATAAACCGGAACTGCTTAGACGGAACCCCTGTAGCGTCTGATTGTCTCTCGCTAGCTGAGGGGCTGGGTTGGCGGACAGCAGGCTCACCTCTCCTCGGGACCCCTTGGCTTTGCTGAGGGAAGTTCCACTGCCTCTCTCTTTCTGCAGAGCGCCCCCCACAGATGCTGAAGCTGAAACTCCAATACTTTGGCCACTTGATGTGAATAGTTAACTCATTGGAAAAGACCCTGATGCTAGGAGGGATTGGGAGCAGGAGGAGAAGGGGACAACAGAGGATAAGATGGCTGGGTGGCATCACAGACTTGATGGACATGAGTTTGGGTAAACTCTGTGAGGTGGTGATGGAGAGGAAGGCCTGGGGTGCTGTGATTCATGGGGTCGCAAAGAGTCGGACACGACTGAGCGACTGAACTGAACTGAACTGAAGGAAAAATAATTAATTTCACACTGAGGGTTGAGAAGTCTTTTTTAGACCCCAGAAAGAGAATTTGGCCAAGGGTTTTGCATAACATTTATGTAATTCAAATTGATTCTTGGTGTAAATTGAGTTGGATCTCAGAAACATATCAAGCTTCAACGGTTTGTCATCCTAGGGTGGTGGGTCCCAAAGGCTGGTGTATGGAGGAGCTTTAAAAATCACCCACACCACTCCCAAATTCTGACTCAGTAGTTCTTCACTGAATCCTGAGAACTCCAAACCTTCCCCAGGTAATTCTGACATGCAGTTGGAGTAACCACTGATCCAGACCATAGCACATGGAAGCTGTTAACTGCTCATCTTCCACATTTAATGCGGTGGGTGATCAGTGATGTCTGATAAAGGTGTTCTGCATTCCTCAGATCCCCTCATAGTGCCAGTAAAAGTCCAATTTTATGTGAGGAAGTGGCATTTCAAATCTCAGAAATCACAGAACCCAATGTTTCCATGTGCTTGGAACCTAGGGAACGCAGAAATCACTTTCCTGTGGGCAGTGTCTAGTTTTGAAATGTGACATTTGAGCATCCAACTTGTGTTTTCCTTTCTGGTACATTTTTGCCTTCTGCAGACATTTGTGCAATGCTATTCGTACTAGTCACTGAATGAGGCATTGATGTGGATAGAAGTATCAGCCATCATTCCTGGCTCTGAGAATGCATTGTCCATCAGAGGCTGGGGGAGGATGGTGGAGTCCTATCATCACTGCATGGAGTGACATCTCCCACTGTGGCAGCAGGTGGGAAGAGCATGAGTGAAATAAGGATAATAGTACAAGTCTCCTTCTAAGGTTCAGTTCAGTTCAGTTGCTCAGTCATGTCCGACTATTTGCGACCCCATGGACTGCAGCATTCCAGGCCTCCTTGTCCATCACTAACTCCCAGGGTTTGCTCAAACTCATGTCCATTGAGTCAGTGATGCCATTCAACCATCTCATCCTCTGTTGTCCCCTTCTCCTCCTGCCTTCAATCTTTCCCAGCATCAGGGTCTTTTCCAATGAGTCAGTTCTTCACATCAGGTGGCCAAAGTATTAGAGCTTCAGTCAGCATTAGTCCTTCCAATGAATATTCAGGACTGATCTCCTTTAGGATAGACTGGTTGGATCTCCTTGCAGTCCAAAGGACTCTCAAGAATCTTCTCCAACACCACAGTTCAAAAGCATCAATTCTTCAGCGCTCAGCTTTCTTTCTAGTTCAACTCTCATATCCATATATGACTACTGGAAAAATCATAGCCTTGACTAGACAGACCTTTGTTGGCAAAGTAATGTCTCTGCTTTTTAATATGCTGTCTAGGTTGGTCATCATTTTTCTTCCAAGGAGCAAGCGTCTTTTAATTTCATGGCTGCCATCACCATCTGCAGTGATTTTGGAGCCCAAGAAAATAAAGTCTGTCACTGTTTCCATTGTTTCCCCATCTATTTGCCATGAAGTGATGGGACAGGATGCCATCATCTTAGTTTTTTGAATGTTGAATTTTAGGCCAGCTTTCAAATGTTAGATAAGCCATTATTACTTTAGCATTTTTTGTAATTCTTCACTCTATTTTTAGGGTTTTTAGGATAAGTACCTATTTTAGACAAGATTGGGTTCAGGGTGATATGGCCATAGATGAAAATTATCTATTTTAGCAGGTCTGGGCCCCTTCAAGAAAATGCCACTTACAATAGGATTTTCATGTTTCCATCATCAGAGAGCCTCCTAAATTAGTTATAACTAGGAGGCTTCTTGAAGCAACTTCCTAAAGTCTAGTAGTAAGTGCAGATGCTATTTAAATTTTTTTATTGGAGGATAACTGTCCTTGGGTGGCCCAACCCATGAATGCCTGGCCACTTTCCTGACTACACTCTTTGGCCCTCTCTCTAGGGCAGCTTGCAACAACAGGATGTGTCCAGTGGTTCTTGTAGTGGCTGATATGCCTGCTAGAAGCCACTGTGGATTTCTCACTTCTTTCCTAACTAAAGATGGTGGACCCATCCCCCAAAAGGTACTCACCCTCCCTTTTTCCATCAGCATTCACTGCCTGGAGTGATGAGATCTGTACTCTTTTATTTTTCTTGGGCTGAGACATCTCCGTTTTCCCCTACAAGATCTGAATGGCATTAGCTCACTTCTGTCAAGGCCTTGTTCCTTGTATAAGAGACTGTGGCTTAGAGAGAAAAGATTCTGTTCTTAATTCACATTGTAAGAAACAGTATAGTCTTTAATCAGACCAAACTTCAACACATAATAGGGTTTCTCTGGTAGCTCAGCTGGTAAAGAATCCACCTGCAAGGCAGGAGATCCTGGTTTGATTCCTCGGTCAGGAAGATCCACTGGGGAAAGGATAATATACTCACTCCAGTATTCTTGGGCTTCCCTGATGGCTCAGATGATAAAGAATCAACCTGCAGTATAGGAGACCTGGGTTCGATGCCTGGGTTGGGAGGACCCCTGGAGAAGGGAAAGGCTATGCACTCCAGTATTCTGACCTGGAAAATCCCATGGACAGAGGAGCCTGGCAGGCTATAGTCCATGGGGTTGCAAAGAGTCAGACATGAATGAGTGACATTCGCTTTCACAACACATGCTGCTGCTGCTGCTGCTGAGTCGCTTCAGTAGTGTCCGACTCTGTGCGACCCCATAGATGGCAGCCCATTAGGCTCCTCTGTCCCTGGGATTCTCTAGGCAAGAACACTGGAGTGGGTTGCCATTTCCTTCTCCAGTGTATGAAAGTGAAAAGTGAAAGTGAAGTCACTCAGTCGTGCCGGACTCTTAGCGACCCCGTGGACTGCAGCCTACCAGGCTTCTCTGTCCATGGGATTTTCCAGGCAAGAGTACTGGAGTGGGTTGCTATTGCCTTCTCCATCACAACACATGCTGCTTCTGGTGCTAAGTCACTTCAGTAGTGTCCGACTCTGTGTGACCCCATAGACGGCAACCCACCAGGCTCCCCTGTTCCCGGGGGTCTCCAGGCAAGAACACTGGAGTAGGTTGCCATTTCCTTCTCCGATCACAACACATAGTAGGTAGTAATTAGCCTTCTTTCCATCTTTATAAATGTAATTTTGATTTTGCTGGTAGTTGGATAGAAAGTGGCTCCTTTTTACTTGTAAAGGGCCAGCTATACTCTGAGTGAACTCCAGGAGTTGGTGATGGACAGGGAGGCCTGGCGTGCTGCGATTCATGGGATCACAAAGAGCCGGACACGACTGAGTGACTGAACTGAACTGAACTGATATAATTTTTAGGATCCAGTGCAAAATGAAGGAGCAGGGTTCTTTGTTTAAAAAACATGAAAAAAAGTGTCTTGAAAGGTACTGAAAAATGCTTTCACCTTTCTTCTGCAGACTCTCTCCTGATTTGTCATGGTGTTTAGAATTTGCTATTTAATGTCATTCTAAGTAATCAAAAGTTAAAAATTTAAATTATAGCATGAATTTTACCACTTATAAGTACATTTTACAAAAGGCAGTCTAAATGCAAGTTACTTGTATGCAGAATCAATGTAGTTGCACAATTTGTATTTCATAGATCATACATGTGTATATATTTCATTCTTACCAGAACAGTAGAAATGCTACACAAAACTAACTCAGCTTTTAAATTTCACTTCTTGATATATGTACATTCTATCAATATTCTGTACCTGATAAGTAATGAATAACTTAAAGAAAAAGTAGGAAAGGGCTACCTTTCCCTTTCCTTCTGTGTCACCTTTTTCACCATAAGTAGTTGGCCAATTCAGGAAAGTAATGTGAATAAGAAAGCATATGATAGGGTTCTTGGCCACTCATATTTCTGTCTTTCTTCATTGAAAGCAAACTCTGATTCAAACGGAAAAAATGGCCTCCCTAAGGTGTCCGTTGACTCTATTGTAGATGTGATAGGCTCACTTTGTACTACTTTTGAGTCTTTCTGAACTCCTGTATGTGTAGATTTGCCAGAATTCTGTACTCATGGGGTATCACAAATACTATACGTGATCCTAGTGACAAGAATCAGAAGCAGACATGCATGTTGGTTGTGCTCTTGTGCTCAAACTTTTGCTCCACTGTTCCATTGTATTTCACTTACATAACAAGTTCAAAAATAAAATTATTAAAAATTTCAAATGGCAACAGCAGGGTATTGAACCAAGTACAGGACTCTTCTGAGCAAAGGTCCTGTGCAGATACACAGGTGTTATGCCCAAGGAGTTTGTGCTACATGAATTCTTTCTAAACTAATTCCTCTTGCCTCAGTACACTCCAGCCTCCTTTCATGGCAATAGCAGAGCAGGTTGAATAGAGATTATGCAGCCATATCTTCAGAATATCAGGGATCCCAGAGGAGGGGATGAGATAGCACCCAATATCAGAAACTACCCATGGAGGCTGGACTGAAAGGGGACTGAAACAGACCTAGGTGCAGTTATGGCTCGAAAATGTGCAGACAGGTAAAGTTGAGGATCCAAGGAACCACAGTTCAGTTCTGTCCGTATTTATTGTGGAAGACACAGCAGGACTAAGAGGTGGCCTGTACCCTTGAAGCAAAGAGTCAGGTCCTCCAGGAGACTTGAGCCAGGCAATAGGTTTGAATTTCACTTTGTAGGGAATGGGGAACCACTGAAAAACATTAAGAGAGATGACTTTGGCCACAGTGCAGTAGTGGGAGAGACAAGGCAAGGGGCAGGGGTCAGTTGGGAGGCTGTTGCAATAGTCCAATATCTTACAGATCACAATGAAAGGTCAGTAAGGAAGGCCACACACTGGGGGTGTCGAGTGTCCCAGTGGTAATCCAGGTAGGGAAAAGCACCAGAACTGCTCTCACTGGGCTGGGATTTGTGGGCAGGGCTCCAGCCTTTGGGTGAATAAGTGCTTAGAGCAACACAGGTCACATATAGAAGCTTACAGGAGAGAATTATCTAAGGAAGAGGAATCTGAGGATTAGGATTGACGTGGTATCCAGTAGGAAGAGTGAGGTGAAGCTGAGGGGACAGCTTATAAGAGAGACTGACTCAGCAGTTCTAGACAGTGTACTAGGGCTATTTACATGCCTTCTGTCCCTCATCAGTCCTGGAGTTTGCCAAGTTCATGTCCATTGAGTCAGTGATGCTTTCCAACCATCTCATCCTGATGCCCTCTTCTCCTTTTGTGTTCAATATTTCCCCGCATGAGTATATGTAGTACCCTGGGCTTCCCAGGTGGTGCAGTGGTAAAGAACTTGCCTGCCACTGCAGAAGACGTAAGGTCAATCCCTGGGTTGGGAAGAACCCATGGAGTAGGAAAGGGCAACCCACTCCAGTATTCTTGCCTGGAGTCTATGGACAGAGGAGTCTGGTGGGCTACAGTCCATGGGTTTGCAAAGAACTGGACATGACTGAGTGACAGAGCTCATGTACTGAATCAGCAGTTGGAAATACTGTTCTTCCTCTTGTGAGGAAGAGAGGAGATGCCAAGCCTGGGAGGCAGGCCTGACCACACAGTTTATATATGAATCTTTTCAAAGAACCAAATATATATATATATATATATGTTTTTTTCCTACTACAGAAATCAGCATATTAGACACTTGTTATTGTTCAGTCGCTAAATTGTGTCCGACTCTTTGCAATACCATGGACTGCAGCACGCCAGTCCTCTCTGTCCCTCACTATCTCCTGAAGTTTGCCAAATTCGTGTCCATTGAGTCAGTGATGCTATCCAACCATCTCATCCCTTGCTGCCCTCTTCTTTTGTAGTCTTTCCTAATGTCAGAGTCTTTTCCATTGAGTCAGCTCTTTGCATCAGGTGGTCAAAGTATTGGAACTTCAGTTTCAGCATTAGTCCTTCCAGTAAATATTCAGGGTTGATTTCCTTTAGGATTGACTGGTTTGATCTTGCTGTCTAAGGGACTCTCAGGAGTATTCTCCAGCACCACAGTTTGAAAGCATCAATTCTTCAGCACTCAGATTTCTTTGCGATCTAACTCTTACATCCGTACATGACTACTGGGAAAACTGTAGCTTTGACTATATGGATCTTTGTCAGCAAAGTGATGTCTTTGTTTTTTAATATGCTAAGTTTGTCATAGCTTTCCTTCCAAGAAGCAAATGTCTTCTAATTTCATGGCTGCAGTTGCCACCCACAGTGATTTTGGAAACCAAGAAGAGAAAATCTGTCACTGCTTCCACATTCCCCACTTCCATTTGCCATGAAGTGATAGGACTGGATGCCATGATCTTAGTTTTTTGAATGTTGAGTTTTAAGCCAGCCTTTTCACTCTCTGCTTTCACCCTCATCAAGAGTCACTTTAGTTCTTCGCTTTCTGCCATTAGAGTGGTATCATCTGCATATCTGAGGTTGTTGATATTTCTCCCAGAAATCTTGCTTTTAGCTTGTAACTCATCCAGCTCAGCATTTTGAATGATGTACTCTGTGTGTAAATTAAATAAACAGGGTGACAATATAATAATAATAAACAGGTGTCATACTCCTCTCCCAATTTTGAACCAGCTGTATATAAGTTGTTCCATATAAGGTTCTAACTGTTGCTTCTTGACTCAAGTACAGGTTTCTCAGGACACAAGTAAGATGGTTTGTTATTCCCATCTCTTTAAGAATTTTCCACAGTTTGTTGTGATCCATACAGTCAAAGGCTTTCACGTAGTCAATGAGGCAGAAGTATATGTTTTTCTGGAATTCTCGTTTTTTCTGTGATTCAATGAATGTTGGTGATTTGATCTCTGGTTCCTTTGCTTTTTCTAAACCCACTTGTACATCTGGAAGTTCTCAGTTCAAGTGCTGCTTAAGTCTAGCTTGAAGGATTTTGAGCATAACCTGACTAGCATGGGAAATGAGTGCAATTATCTGGTAGTCTGAACATTCATTAGCATTGCCCTTCTTTGGGATTGGAATGAAAACTGACCTTTTTCTAGTCCTGTGGCCACTGCTGAGTTTTCCAAATTTGCTGGCATATTGAGTGCAGCACTTTAACAGCATTATCTTTTAGAATTTGAAATGGCTCACTAGAATTCCATCACCTCCACTAGCTTTTGTCTAATGCTTCCTAAGGTCCACTTGATTTCACACTCCAGGATGTCTGGCTGTAGGTGAGTGACCACACCGTTGTGGTTATCCCAGTCATTAAGACTTTTTTTAGTAGAGTTCTTCTGTGTATTCTTGCCACCTCTTCTGAATCTCTTCTGCCTCTGTTAGGTCCTTACCATTAGGTCCTTTACTGTGTGCATCCTTGCATGAAATGTTCCTCTGATATATCCAATTTTCTTGAGATCTCTAGTCTTTTTTATTCTATTGTCTTTCTATTTCTTTGCATTGTTCTTTGAAGAAGGCCTTTTTAAAAATCTCTCCTTGTATTAGACAATACAGATGGGTAAAATGAAAAATCAAGGCAAATTATAATTCCAATCATCCTGGGTCACTATTAATATTTGGGCATACACATTCCTGATTTTATTTTTGCAGTTTCCCCCCTTCATCTTCAAAAAATATTGGTCTTTTAAACTGAATATAGGTTGGAGAAATGATATCTTTTACCTTTTGAAGTTTCACTGATATGTGGCTCCTATATAATTCATGTGTGTTGCTCTCTAGTCCCTTTCTCTAGAAATAGCACCAGCTCTACTATTTTCTTTTGAATTCCCCAGAGGATTCTAATTCTTTTTCCAACATCTTCATGAAATAATGTCTTATTGACTAGAGGACTAGTTCAGGAAATGTATATTGAGTATGGTGGATCTCTTATTCCTTAGTTGAAAGAAAGAGAAAATATAATAATATATTCAACTGAAGTGAAGTGAAAGTTGCTCAGTAGTGTCTGACTCTTTGCGATTCCTATACCATTCATGGAATTCTCTAGGCCAGAATATGGGAGAGGGTAGCCTTTCCCTTCTCCAGGGGATCTTCCCGACTCAAGGATCAAACCCAGGTCTCCCGGCATTGCAGGAGGATTCTTTACCAGCTGAGCCACAAGGGAAGCCCAATATATTCAATTAATTAAATATAAAATATTTTATTTATAGTTATATTATATAAATACTTGAATATATTTGTTATATTTAAAATATGTTTATGTTAAATATAGTATATTTAATAGCCTATTTAATATCTAGAAAACCTACATTGTATAGCTCTCATTCTTTCAGTTCTTCCACATGAACCATAGTTTGAGATTCCCTTTTCATCCAGAGGAAAAAAAACTGTTAGCAGATCAAAATCCCCAAAGATTTTGACAAACTGAAATAATGAACTAAAAGAACCAAATTTAGAGAGCTTTATCTAAGAGAGGTAAAGACCTATATTTGCAACCAAAAATCTAACAAGACTCATAGAAGAAACATACAACTCTGAGGTGGTGATGAGGCAGCAAACTGTGGCTCAAGGAGAAAGGTTGAAAGAATAGTACTGTTCATGATGGAGAAGACTGAGAAAGTGATGGTACTCACTTGTCTGGATACTGTCATACAGAAGAGAAAGCTCCTCACTAATATAGATACCCATGCAAATATTACTTTTGGGTAACCACAATGTGCTATTGATTTGTATTTCACTTCCTGTCTCATTCTTTTTACTATATCTTCATGTACTTGTGAAATTTCATGTTTCCTTCTTAGTTGCTTGCTTTTTAGCCATAAACATAGGATTTTATTAGATAAACTCTCTTCAGATCTAGTTCATGGTTCTAATTTGTCAAAATCTTTTGGGATTCTGATTTGTTCAATGAGCATCTAAACCAACTCTTCCACTTGTATGCACATTTGATCAGCATACCATTATTATGTTGTAATCCTCCATAATACAGATTGATGAGAAATAGATTCTTAAGATTTTTAAAAAGTATAACTACTTGCCCAAGGCCTTACAGCTAGGGTGTGTCAGAGCCCAGACTATACCTGGGTCTTCTGATTCTCAGACCAGTGTTACTTCCATGGAACTAGACTCTCTCAAGATAATTTTGAACTGTCAATAGAACTAAAAATATAGGCTCTAGATACCATGTAACAGAGATTTGCCCTTTGAGTAAGTGCTTTCACAAACATTTTGCAATAAATTATTTTAATAACTTTAGAGTTGGTATTGTTGCCCTCTTTTAAAATAATAGACTCAGAAACGTTAAGTACTTTTTATTCAAAGTCAGAAAGCAAACTACATTTCAGTTTTTGCAAAGAACAGTTTGGTTGGGAAGATGTCTTTCCTTTCTGGGATTCTTAAAACATCTTTGAGAATACTTCTTTAGAAGATCTAGGATAGTAGATGAACAATTCATCAGGAATTATTAAAATGGGAGGACTTCAAGTTCTGATCAGTCCAGACACTAGAGAATCTTTTTACAGTGTACAAAAATTCCAAGATGAAGCAAATTTCCAAAGAGATGCATACCAAGAAAGCATGCAAGCACTATTTGGGATCTGATTAGAATTCTGAGACCAGTTCTTTACATTTAGAAATAAAGAAGTCGGGGAACTTTTTCAGGAAATAAGAAAGCAGCATCCTTTTGGGCATTATTTGCTCTGTTTAATTAAGAGTTAATGTAAACAAGATCTTGATTTTTTCTGACTGATGAGTTTGAAGAGGTCTTTTAACACCAAGCAAAATCACTACCTTATTTCAATCATAAATTAGCAAGATTTTAGAGACTTGCTCCACTTTGAATTAGAACAGTAGAATTTAAGAACTAAAAGTTTCCTTAAAAATCCATCCTCTTCTTTTAAAAAATGAGGAACCAAGTTTCAGAGACATGAAATAGCTTAGTCAGAGTCATCCTCCAGGCTTGGGCCTTAAAATTGAGGTTTTGTGGATGCCCAACGCTGTCTGTCGGAGAAGGCAATGGCACCCCACTCCAGTACTCTTGCCTGGAAAATCCCATGGACGGAGGAGCCTGGTAGGCTGCAGTCCATAGGGTCTCGAAGAGTCGGACACGACTGAGTGACTTCACTTTCACTTTCATGCATTGGAGAAGGAAATGGCAACCCACTCAGTGTTCTTGCCTGGAGAATCCCAGGGACAGCATAGCCTGGTGGGCTGGCGTCTATGGGGTCACACAGAGTCGGACATGACTGAAGTGACTTAGCAGCAGCAGCAGCAGCAGCAGCAGCAGCAGCAGCAGCAGCAGCAACTCTGTTTCCTGCTGCATATGCTTTGTTGCCTTCTAGTTGGGGAAGCTCACCAGGGTACTATTATTTTCTTTGGAGATATTCAGAAATTGAATATCTCATTTAAAAATATCTCATTTAGAATGTAAGAACAAAAACCACCTAAAATAATCACCTCCTTCTTCTTTTGTTCATGGAATTCAGCCATGTCCTCCTAATGGGAAAGTGGCAAGATTTAGCCATGTGCTCTGCCACAAGAGGGAGTTAGTGGTCTTCCGTGGTCAAGTAATTTTCTGTTGGTTCATTGTCTAAAGACAACATGGTAGCCTTGGCAGTTGGCTCAACGGTTGGCAATGTTCCAGGGACCGTTTTGGCAGTTGTTGTTAAGGCTGTTATGGCAGTTGGTGGTTGGTAAATTCAGCCCCTACCCTGTGCCGAACCATATGTCCAGACCTTCCTAGTCCTGAAGCCTCCAGTCAGCTCAGAACAAAGACAGTCTGAAAAGTCTTCTCCCTGTCACCACTGCAATCACTTGAGCATTTATGCTCAAAACAGCTCCCTGACAGGAAAACGTTTGTGTTCCTCCGGAATGTGAAGGAAGGTTCATGGTTTTTAAAATTCATGAATTGCATGGAATGGAACGTTCCTTCTCAGAGTACAGGAAAGAAACAGAGAGGCTGTGTCTTTATGACATCCAAGCTATGGGTCATCTCAGGCGGGAAGAATCTAGTCAAGCCAATTATTTGGCATGGTATAGACCTCTTTCCCTTTCATTCCAAGAAAAGGTTATAAATTTTTTTCACTTTTCAATTCATTGCATTGGATTTACTCAAGAATATTCAGACTTAGGCAGCCAGCTAGAGAAATTCAGTATTTCTTTTTTCTATTTAAAATTATTTAAAGTCAGTGATTTAGGCTGGGTATATGATCAAAGCAAAAAATTAAAAGATTCAAGTGGGCTGATTTTGTTTATTTGTTTTTTTTGTTTGGTTAAATACAGCTATGAGGATAGGTTAGAGCCTTGGGAAATTGTGGAATTTATCTTTTACCATTCTTATCACCCTTTCTATCTTCTCTCCCCGCCTTCTTGGGGCCTGTTCCTTCCGTCTTCTGGATGTCAAATCTCCTCATACTCAAGATCAGACTTCAGTTCCCCACCAAAGCATAGTGAAGGATCTCTCTTGCCCTGTTTGTTCTCTCACCTACACTTTTGAATGAAACCTTAGCACGTCTGAGTTTGAAACAAAGACGTTTGATTAAATTGATTTACAATAAGATTTTAATAAACTCTCATATCTGAGTGTAGGAGCACACAGCACACTCTCTAGCTTCTTGACCCTTGGGAGATTTTGATAGCCCAAATGAATACTTGGTGGTGGCATTTTAGGAGCACAATATTTTGGCAGCTGGTGGAATGGGGTGAGTTGGAGCAGGGCTTCTCAGCATTGGGAGTGGGTAGTAATCTATGTTTGTTACTGGTTTTGAAGTCTTAAATTTTGTCCCTCCACGTGAGCAAGTCAGGGTGATAAGATACACCTCGTTTTTATTATGTTTGAGTCTTTTTCACGTACTTAAGCCATCTCTATTTCAACTGCCTTCCCTTCCTCATACATAATACTTAATAGCATGTCTGTAGAAACTAGAATTACTGTTTGATGATAGTGTAATGAAAAATACCTACAACAGACACAGAATTTTCTGAAGAGGGAAATTTCTCTTTTATAAAGAAATCATATTAAAAAACATGGATTCTTTTTAGCATTTAAAAATATCCCATTTATTCCAAAATAGAAATCATTTTATAGTTTTATTTATTAGCTGCATCAGGTCTTAGTGTCAGCATGTGGTATTTTTTTCCTGTGGCCCACGGATTCTCTAGTTGTGGTTCACGGGCTCAATAGTTGTGGCACACATTTAGTTGTTTGCACTGTGGCATGTGGGAATCGTGGTTCCCCAACGTGGGTTGAACCCACGTCTTCTGCATTGCAGGGTGGATTCTTAACCACTGGACCACCAGGGAAATCCTTATATATTCTATATCATCACTTGAATATAGAAAATATAAAGGAGGAAGTAAAAAAGATAAGCATGATCACACTTTGGAGAATAATCACTGTTGAACTATTAACATTTTGAAACATTTGGAACTTTTCAGATATTTTCTTTTGTATTCATAGTCATTTTCAAAGATAAATGAGCAATATTGTTTTATGATTATGATTTTGTAACCTGATTTAATTCACTTAATCATTGTGAGTATTATTTATATCATCATTTTAAATGGGAGCACATAATTCCTTTGCTTGAAAGTATTAGCATTTACTTAAGATCTCCTACTAATGCAACTGTTCACTCTTAAAAATGGCCAAATATTGCATTCTGAGATTTACCCTTGCTGGAGATACAGCACATATTGTTTTTGAAGAGGGAATTTTCTAATGTTCACTAAAAATACTGTGGTCCTAGGTTATATCTAGTTGTTCAAAATTAACTTCAGGGAGAGACTAAAAGCCTATAGAGGTTTAGAGGGATTGGCTCTCCTTTTGGGTAATAGTTTTTCAGTAAACTCAAGGATATCTTAAGATCAAATAAGAGTAATCAAGGGTTTCCACACAGACAATGAGAGCCTTGAGTATTCCATTCAGTTTTCAACTGAGATTTAACCTACAAGGGCAGATTTTTTAACTTGACTATGCATTTTGTGTCAACTGTATGTGTTTCAACATTTAATATACAAGTGTCCTTAGGAACTCTATCCAGACTACTGTTGAATCAGAGTTACCGAAGGGCAATTTAAGCAAAAGATCAAGGACATCTCTTTTATACTCATGGGCTGGGAGTCCTGTTCTGCCTCCTCATTCCTGGGAACACTGTTGGAGACTGGCATGGAGAATTCCCACAAGAGTTTGTAACCCTTTTTATTAACCTCAACAGCCATCTAGCCCTTGTGAGATTACCTTAGCTGGTACAAAGGGTTAATCAATGACAGTTGTATGTTTATATGAATGTATTTTCAGAACAGAAGATTTTAATTAATTTACTGTGGATAGAGCAAAAATATAAATGAAAAACTAGTATGCTTAGAAATGTTGCTGAGTCTCTATTTGTTGAGGATGTGATAGAGGTGGAAAGAATCCAGTCTGGATAAAATAGTGCTGGAGAAGCTGACCATTAAGGGTCCTTTCAATAGAATAGCTTAGACACTAGGAAACATCTCTTGGACAGGACTGTTGCTACTGCAGTATATAGAATTTCAGCTCCAAAATTTGTGTCTGACTTCTAAATGTCTTAAATATTCTTGAAGAAGTTTAAACACATTATTTTTTAAAGGCAAGTTAATTTTCATCATTTATGCCCTAAAATTCTCTGGTTACTGGGTGTTAATGCAATCAAGTGTTTTAATATTATCTTCAGCTTATTGATTACTTCTGTTCTTGGTGGTTTTCTCTATCAAGGCTGTCTCTTGGGATTGCTGAAACTGATTTCCAATTTACAGAGAAATTAATGGACCAGTGTCCACCTTTTTTCTTTCTTTCTCCTCTCTCTCTTTTTTCATTTTTATTCTGCCATCATCTTCTCTTTGATTACCAGTATTTCTCTTTTAATACCCTCTTCACCACTCTTCTTCCTTCCTTTATCTCTTCAAATTCTACTTCTTTCTGAGGTAATTTTCTCAAAATTAGGCATCTTTTATGTTTCCCCATCATTCTCCAGCATGATTGCTGGGTTTTCTGGCAAGCTCTGTAGGTTCTGCAGTTTACTCTTTTGTTTAGGGAAATGGTAGCCTAGGGTGGGATCCTCAGTTTTTCTGTGATTTGATGCCCATCTACTTCTTTGCTTGAGTATTACCTAAGGGTCCAACAAATGCTTTTGATCACAAGAATAATGTTCAGACTTTCCCCCTATGAAGTAAGATACCTTTCTCATTGGAGTAACTGAAGGTGGCAAACATCTGACCATGAGCAACTTAAAGGCCAGTTCATCATAAAGTGCCTTTTTAGTGTTGTTTGAAAAATAAGCTGTTGCTATAGGATTTTAATAAAACTGGCCACATGCCGAGATGGAAAGCATGTGGTCATCAACTACAAAGGGAGCTTCAGCTGAGAGGGCTCATTTTGGGATGAAAATTGTCTTCCTGTTTTCTTACTACATCAATGATACAGCAGTTTCTTTTATAATTTCCAGTTGTGCACAAGCCAGTCAGCAGAAAAATGAGTTTCCTTTCCTTGCTAGCTGAGAGAATATTCTTTAAAAGGGGGAAAGAAAGATAAAAAAGAAGAAATGAAAGAAAGAAGGGAAAAAACTATGACAAAAAGTACATTAAAGAATCCTCTTCCTCCACTGGTCTCCGGGAAGAGAGATTAGTTTGATATACAGTTTGTTTTTCATCAGGCACCTGAGGTTACTGGGGGAAACTGATGAGCACTTTTTAGTGATTCAATATTGCATAAGTAAATATAGCCTCATTCACTGACCATTTATCTCTTATTTATTTCTGCTTACAAGCTAGAAAAAGAATGTCAGTTGATCATTGGAATTTCACTTAGATTTTCTCATTAAACTGTTCACACATTTTATTTCTTTTGGATAGGAGAAGAGAGATTACATTCCAAACCTGCAAAAACAAAAGAAAAAGTTCAAAGATTACAAGGTCTTTCTCTTCATCATCAAGGAAGAAGCTTCAAATTAGGCTGTAGATTTTCTACTGATATGCAGCTAAATTCAGGGTTTTAAAATGTAATAAAATCACTGTGTTACAACAAGGTCAGGAAATATGGTTAGGAACTTTCAGTAACATTTGATGCCAAGCCTTCCCAGTTGTATTTGCAAAGTTGGAGCAAGGTCAGATCAGGACTGCTTATAGAATAACTGAGGTAGGAATGTGAGGATCTGGAAGCTTGGGCTTCTACCTAGGATTTATCTTGGCCACATGGGTGAATTACCCAGGATGGAACAGTTAGTTCATATACCACAGCTTTGTAAATCTAAATCTCTGTGCATGTAGAATCTTGCAGACATTCAGGATAGAAGGGGAAGAGACCAACCATCAAGTAATTTTTTTTTTTTTAACAAGAACTGTTGTCTTAGATTGTGTTCCCTAGGAAAGGGGACCTTACCTTTAAGGAGTGAAGGAAACAGGATTGGGCAGAAATAGAAATTGAACTGCCTCACAGTTGTAAGAAAGATTTCAGCCAGTCCTTGGACTCATCAGAAGACTCCCTTCTTTAGGCTAGAGGGCCAGAACTTGGTACTCCCCTACATTCACCAGTCATTACATAAAAACTGCCCACAGGGAGGGATATAACCTTGAGTGAGCACACTCTCTTCTGCAGAGAGCAGTTTCCCAAGAGGGGCAGCTAGGAGCCCTTAGTGGGCGACCATTGCCAGCAACAACAGAATGTGGTTTCTTTTTTTCTTTTCATTTATAAAACAGAGCCAATACTATCAACTTTATGGGATTAATATAAAGAGTAAATGAACTAACCCTTGTAAAAGACCAAAGCTGGCATGGTAAATGCTAAGAGCTTAATGCATATTAGCAGTTATTATTTAAATAGCAATTTAATATTGCTAATACTATTTGTAAAAGCATTATTAGCCATCAACCTCATCTGTCTGAGCTAGGGAGTATGTATTTTCTGGGTGCAAGATGCAAGCTGACTTTGGGAGAGTGACCGTGTCTCTGAGATGAATCATGTTTTTCTTATACCAACCAAATGTAAGCAGTCATGGGCTGTTCTGTTGTTGTACGCCTTCACTCTTGGAAGACATGTTCTGACACAGAGCCCTTTTATGTCAAACAGTGTATAAGTCATAGGTGAGTGGGATACTTAGATGATGCCTCCAGCGTTTCTAAGCCTGCTGCCTCCTTGGGAGAAAATAGCACTATCTGCACAATGCAAGTGCCCTTGCTGAATAAAGATAGCAGAAGGAAATGAAGTTTTGTGGGAGAGGAAGAATATCATTGGTGTTGTTCAGTTGCTCAGTCATATCTGACTCTTTGCAACCCCATGGATTGCAGCATGCCAGGCTTCCCTGTCCTTCACTATCTCCCGGAGTTTGCTCAAACTCATGTCCACTGAATCTATGATTCCATCCAACCATCTCATCCTCTGTCGCCCCCTTATCTTCCTGCCCTTAATCTTGTAGTTTAAGTTTTTGCAAATTCTTGTATTCTGTTAAACTTCTATCTGTCTATTTGACATTTGTCTCAGCATGAAAAAAAGTAAGAATATATATACTGGTGCTTGCTTTTATGTAACATGAAGATTAATTATTTTTTCAAGGTAATTACTGATTGAACTGGAGACCAGGGAAGCCTATACTTCTCAGTTCAATAATTATATTTTTAATTATAAATATTTCTATTTATTTATTTGAATTTTTTTTTCTCAGTTCAGTAATCCCTGATGTTAACTTCAGCAGAAATCAATGTCTGCTTATCATAGTCCCAAGAGCCATTGCAGGCAGCTCTACCTTTTAAAATAAATTGTAGTTCTAAAATTAAATGAAAATCTGGGTCTTGGCATCTCATAAGTACTGTGTACTCCCAAGTTATTTCTATGAAATGTTAAATAAAACATTTATTGGATATGTTACCCTGTCACCAGGCAGGAGCTATTATTCCTCTGTAGATGGGAGGGAATCATTATAAGGTAATGAAAGGTGAGAAGTAGTTACTCAAAGGAGTCAGCCAGAAAAATTGTATGGCTCAGTCTCATTATAGTAGAAATAACAATCAGAAATCTGTCCTGATCTTTGCCATGAGGGAATATAAGCAGCTATTTCTGAATGCCTGAGGCTAGTGATTCCAATAGCAGTTCAGGTGAATCTACAAGGTTAAAACAGAAGAGGGAACAAAAAAGATCTGAGGAGCCACAAGCCAGTTCCAGCCACACCAGTAACGGAGTAAGAGGTTCTGAAGAAGTGGGTGCCTCAGGAGATTCACCTGTATGTGTCCATGGGTGTGCACAGCCGTGGGCATTCTTGGACATTTGGGGTTTGATATGTCCTGGAACAACTCTAACAACTGACTTGGTTGGAAGGGGCCACTTTCAATCCCCCAGAGAGTGGTAACTTAAGATGATAACTCAGATGAGGTATTTGAAATCTCTGGTGAGTACAGCCTCTGTCTCTATAAGCTGGTATAGCCTTACCAGACGAAAATGTCAAGAATGGTACTAGTGACAAGTTTTAAGGATTTAGGGACCCAGCCATTTTCTAAACTACAGCCAGCCTGGGATTTAGGGATCTGGTTGTCTCCTGAACTGCAGCCAGCCTAGAAAGTTTTAGAGTGGAGGAGTGCAGGCAGCAGCAGCAGAGGCAGCCCCGAGTGAATTCTATAAGATGACTGGTTGTTAGTAGGATTTTTATGTTATAGGAACATTTTTTACACTCATCTAATCTGCTCTGAATAGAGACTTCACTGTATAGTGTTGTCTGTGTGAATGCCAGACAGGCTGTAACCCAAACACATATGTTAAAACACATGTGCACATATACATACTTGTGTGCCTACCCCTCTGGGAGCATTTGTAGAGATTCTAACTGTATGAAGTTTGTCAGGGCCACATGAATGTGACGCACAGACTGCGAAATTTCTGATCTATGGCCTTCCCAGGTGGTGCTAATGGTAAAGAACCTGCCTGCCAATGCAGGAGACTTGAGACCCCATGTGATCCCTGGGTCAGGAAGATCCCCTGGAGAAGGATGTGGCAACCCACCCCAGTATTCTTGCCTGAGAATCCCCATGGACAGAGGAGCCTGGCAGCTACAGTCCATAGGATCACAAGGACTGGGACCTGCCTGAAGTGACTAAACACGCAAGGACAACAGAGGCAGAGGCTTTTGTCTCTTTTGATCAGTGATATATCCCCAGTGCCTAGAAGAATGCAGCATAGGGGTAGTGTTTCACCATCTGTAACAGCAGCACCAACAAGACTACCAAGAACAAATACATTAGCAAACTGGAGAATTTCCCTGGATGAGGAGCACTTCAACTCAGGAAGAGTACTTAGCAAGTTGCTTGGTTTGTGCTCCTTAATTTTTTAATGAGTAGGTGAACTTTTGTATTAGTCTAGTTTTATTTTTTTAATTATGAAAGTAATATCTGGCCATGGTAAACACACACACACACACACACACACGCACATTAAAAGAAGAGTATATAATACGAAGTAGAATTCCTCATCACTCTGGCCACCAGTCTCACTTCCCAGCAACAACTAGCGTTTAAAGTTTATGTGTGTCGGGGAGAATATACTCTACACTGCCCTGTCCTTGCCCTTGCCTTTCTTGTGTTGAATGTCTTTCCTTATCAGATCATATAGATCTACCTCATTTTTTTTTTCAACAAAGACATAAAATATCCATAGTATTGTATCATGTAGATGTAATTAACATAACATTTAATTGGCCTCCAGTAGCTGAAATCTGCTTCATTCTGAGCCATTTGACATTTCAAACAACCTAACAGTGAATATCTTTGTCATGCCACAGTGGCACCAGTGACAAAACCTCAGTGGGAATGGTGCCTTCTGACCCACCATTGTGCAGTGCATTTGCCCTGATTCTTGCACTTTAGTTTTTGCACACATGTCCAAGTATTTCTGTAGGATAGATTTCTAGAAGGACAATTGCTGGCTCAAAGGCTGTGCTCAATGTGAATTTCATAGCTAATCTCCAAAATGTTGAATGATGTTAATATGAATCAACTGATTAGTCATTTGTTGGAGTCTGTATTAACCAGAGAAATAGAATATCTATTTATATCCTACTGGTTCTCTCTTTATATATATATATATACACACACACACACACACACACACACACACACACACACACGTGCGCGCGCACATGCATATACACACATACATATATATACATGTACACACAAACATATATACATAGATCTGTATGATCTGATATATATATATATATATATATATATATATATATACACATATATGTTTGTATGTGTGTATATACAAAGGGATTTTAAAAAATTCTTTACTGAATTTTTACAGTATTGTTTCTGTTTTACTTTCTGGTTTTTTGGTTGCAAGGCATGTGGGATCTTAGTTCCCTGACCAGGAATTGAACTCTCACCCCGTGCATTGGAAGGTGAAGTCTTAACCACTGGTCTACCAGGGAAGTCCCTATAGAGGGATTTTTTATAAGGATTTGGCCCATATGATTATAGAGGGTGAAAACCCCCAAGATTTGCAGTTGGCAGTGTAGAGACCCAGGTGAACTAATGCCTTAATAAGCTCTAGTCCAAGTCTGAATCTGAAGGCAGGAGATGGATGTCCCAGCTAGAAGAGAGACAGGCAGAGAAAGCAAATTCTTTTCTTACTTACCTTTTGTTCTGTTGAGGCCTTCAGCAGATTGGATGAGGCCCGCCTACATTGAGGAGAGCAATCTGCTTTACCCAGTCTACCAATTCAGATGTTAACTTCATCCAGAAAAGCCCTCACAGACACACCCAGAATAATGTTTAATCAAACATCTGAGCACCTTGTGGCCCATTCCAGTGACAAATACAATTAACCATTGCAGTGTCATTCATCAAAGATTTAAAATATGAAACAATTGCTACTCACTTTTTAAAATACAACTTGAGACTAGTAAATATAACTTTCATTTCTATCTTGTTTGCATGAGTAAACACACTAATGATTTGTATGTGTTACATTTTGCTTTCAGATTCTTAGTCTTTGGACACTGTTAATATTTAGAGCTAGTGAATAAATTCCACCTTTTAAAACACTTATTAATGTATTATGATAATGCCAACCCTAGCTCCTGGCATAATGCCCTCCCATGAAAGTCTAATTTAACCTTCCTTTTGCATATGTAATCTTGCAATCAGTGGGCATTTTACATCCAAAGGGCTTTGGGTTCAAACCTTTAGAGATTTCCTCACTGATATTTCTCAGCTTTTAGTTCATCAGCAAATTCCAAATTCACTCTTGATGATTTTTATAGCTATAATAGTCATTCAATTTCATTTATAAATGAAACAAGTGGCCTTTGATCACATACTCTTTGCAAAGCCTGATGCTCTCTGTTGAATGTTTTTGTACCCTTTATATTTTTAAAAGCAGTAGCTGCACTAGAGACAGCTTGACCTTACCGTGAGAAATAGCATTTTATCATGAAACTTGGCAGAGCCTTCAATTTCCTCCTGTTTAATATCTGTCAGTCATTCCCTTTGTCCAGGAAATATTCTCTCTGCTCTCCATGTGAAAGTTGTTATCTCTGGTGGCAGATACAACTTCTCTGGGGCCAGATCATCCTCATCCTACAGCTCAATCATGTAGCATTGCCGGATCCCTGTGGAAAACCAATCATGTTCTTTAAAGTGTGGCTGGAAAGTTAATGATGCAAAAGAAAGACTCTGGGTCCCCTACACATTCCATTAAATTCCTTCCCACTTCCCATAAATTGTGTGCCAATCTTTTTGACCCTGCTGATGAACCCAGCTGGCATAAAATAGAGACTGAAATGAAAGGAAGAGGTCTTATTTTGCCATATCAAAGTATTGAACTGGAAGAGACTTTTAGACTTTGTCTAATCACACACCTTCCTTATAAAGACAAGTAAGCTTTGGCCCAAAATGGGAAACCGATTTGACCAAGACCACCCAGCTCATTGGTGTCAGGGCTGATTGGGGCTGGAAAGCATATATTTTTATTTAACTTATTTAATTGGTACATAATTTGCATACCATAACATGCACAGAACTTGTCCAGTTGATGCATTTTGACAAATGGATATATCTATGTAATCATAGCTAACACACCCACATCCAATCAAGATATAGAATATTTCATTACCCTGAGAAATTTTCCATATATTCCTCTAGTTGGAAAGAAGGTTTTTCACTTCTGATCTAATGTTTTTGCCTCTAGTGACCTTTTCATTATCACATAGGTACATTCATCATTTGGTGGAAAGACCCCAGGGCTGGAAACAGGGATATGGGTTCTCCTTCCAGTTCTTGTTCAATTAACTGTATAATATTGGGCAAGTAGTTTCACTGAGTCAATTTCTCTAGCTATTATAGGATGGGGTATGCACAGGGAGCCAGATTGTGAAAGTGAGAAAGCTTGTCTTTGGTTCTTCTACCCTTCTCTGAAATCATTCTTATCACCCTTGGACTATGAAATGTTGCTAGTTCTAACTCCAGCTTCATTCTGTGCATTGTTTTGATCTAGCTAAGTACCATTAAAAAGTAAGTTGAGTTGTCCATCTTATGTCAAGGTATTAATAACTTTGTTCCTGGAAATGCTTGTGTTTAATAATCACAGTGACATCTACAGTTTACTGGAACCTATGCTGTATATCAGACATGTGTTTAGTACTCTATATATGTTGCCTACATAGATGCTGCCTTACAGGAGCTGTGTAAGGTTGTTGGGTTTTACATAAGGTCAGTCTGAGGCTCAAGTAGGTTAAGTTACTGGCCCACAGTTGCACAGCTAGCAAGTAGCAGAGTTTGCACTGAGACCCAAATCTGCCCAACTCCACAATCAGGACACTATCCATTCCCTTTCCCTGCCTCAGGGAACTCTTGAAGATGACAGCAACTTCACCCAAAGGAATAACTCTTTGAAGATAAAATTTGAGGTAGCGTATCTTTCTGGAGGGAAAATGACATCTGACCAGGGAGCTCATGGACAACTTATGCATCACCCCAGTGCTGTCACTGTGATTGTACTCATGGTCCCAGGACCATAGTGAGAAAGACCTGAGAAAGCCTTGTGAACTGCACACTGCTTTGCATGAGTTCTACTATGTTTCACTGGGTTTGGACAATTTTATGCTCTGGGGTTTTGGACTCTGTAAGATGGAGCAAATGGATTTTGGAGGTAAGGATTACAGCCAGTCTTGCCTATAAAAAGTGAGATTTCAGGCCAGAGTATATAACTCTGTTAATTACAGGAAAAGGGAAGGGAATCATCATGCACTCACTGAAGGAAGTAACTGGCTGAGGACCTCATGCCTGCTAAAGAGGTTCTCTGTCCTCTTTCCCACAACAGAGAGAGGTGTCCTGATTTAAGGGTGTGAACTGACTTTTAATCATGCACGCACACAAAAATGCTTAGGAAGTTTTGCCTGAGAGAATACTGAGAGTTTCAGTTGGGATATCTAATTTCATTCATATACCTTTGCTTCTGGTTGTCTGGGTTGCAAATTTAGCGTAGTATTCTTTTTAAAAAGCCCTCTTGGCTATTGCATTTTTCTGAAGTAGTACAGAGGAGACTTTGAAAAATAAAAGCAACTTGACAGATACAGGGACCAAATTAAGTATAGCACACATAAGTCAGAACATACTATCCCGTTGCAAAGGATATGCAGGCCCCAGGAGAAACAACTGAGAACAATTCTGCCATGTGGTTTATGGGAGGAATCTAGGTCTGTCTTAAGAGCATTCTGGGCTCTATCCTACTACTGATTAAAACCTCCTTTTGGGTAACTTCTTGACCTTGGACTTGCTGAAAGACACTCTTAGGCAATGAATCAGAGTGCAGTCCTTAGTTTTGTTGGTAATGTACAGATATACATGCCACCCTTTGGCCAGTGCCCAGAGGCAGCTCTGAAATGCCTTAGTCATTTTTGAGCTGAGCTGAGTCTGGAGACAAACTTTGGCCTTTGAACTTTGGAAATGCTGAGGCTCAGTAAACTTGATTAGTTTTTGTGCTGATGAACTTCCACAGCTCCTTCTTATCTTTTAAAGAAAGCTACCTGAGGTCAGAGCCCTGAGACTTCACAAAAACAGATGATAAAGCAAGCAGTTGCATTCACAACAGAACAATGGTGGCTTTGAGGGGTTGTTTGACTATAGAAGTTCATACCCAGCTGTGGCTTTGTCTGGTCAGCGGGGTACAGAAGTTTGATCATCTTTGTCTCAACAGTTTTAGCCTTTAATGGCACAAGGATATCAAGATAGGACAGATCTCAGAGTATGAAAGAAAAAGAGGGTCAAGTATGTTTGTTCACTGCGGGATAAACGATGGAACCAAATCTTGAGAGGTAGCCACCATACTCCAGGCTGACATAACTTTCCAAAGAGATAACTTACTTCCTGACCAAATAAATAAACCAACAAGCCGTCAAGGACTAGAGCTCTGAAGAAGGACCCCAGTGCTCCTGGGTCTAAAGAGTAGTCATTTACATCTGCTAAATGTGTAAGCAATAGGACTTGTTTTGTGCAAAGGGAAATGTTTTTCTTTTACAGTTCACAAAATCTGTCAGTGGTTCACCAAACAATATTCATTTTTGACTAATGTCTGAGAATATTCATTTATGACCAATTCATTCTTTTGACCACTCCATCAAAGTGTTTCCTGGAGTCTATAGCACAGAGGTACAAGGACAAGCAGAACTGCCCAATACCACACCGAGCCCTTCAGGCTTGTCTTGGTCCTGATTATCTCTATGGTCTTGAAAGCCTGTGGGTGGCCAAGTGGAAGAAATCTCTCTACACAGAGACAGCCTAACCCAAAGCTGCTGCTGCTGCTGCTGCTGCTGCTGCTGCTAAGTCGCTTCAGTCGTGTCTGACTCTGTGCGACCCCATAGACGGCAGCCCACCAGGCTCCCCGATCCCTGGGATTCTCCAGGCAAGAGTACTGGAGTGGGGTGTCATTGCCTTCTCAAGGCAGAGTTCATTTAATGACTATCTATAAAGGCATGGCTATTTGGTTACCACTCTGTGCTCTCTGATACTGGAGATCAGGAAAGTCTCTTGCTTTTACCCAGAAGATGCCCTGCTGTGCCTCAGCCATCTGTGTTCTCATGCCCTCACTGGCCAGAGATACAAGCTGAACTGTGAGCTACTTTAAGATTGGAGATCAATGTTGAAGCCTTGAATAAAAAGTCTAATGTAATTTTAGTAGTCATGGGCCAACCTCAGGTTTTCCCCTGTTCCTGAGCCATATGCCTTCATGAACTTGAGGAAATCAGTTAGCCATCCAAAAGAGGGCATTACTGGGTGTTGCCTGAACCTTACAGATATTAGCAAGGCTCAAGACAACGGCTGCATTTTTGTTTAAAGGAGGAATACACTGAACCCAAACAAGCTTCTTCTATAATATCAAAAGTCCCCCTTTCTACACCAATTGTGAAATCTAATTTTATGAACAATGGTAATTCAAGTTTATACTGAACATTTTGTGAAAAGGAGGGTATAAACCTTCTAGGGATTAAACTAAATCTCCTTAGATAGAAGACACAAGTAGAGGCACAAGTTTCATTTTTCTCTCCAGATTCAGAATCCATAAATTTTTTAAAAAAACAAAAAAACTGTACATTCATTTTCTCTGAAAATGACTTTGTGCTCTAAGTTTCTAGCTCTGAGATAAAACTGGATTCTTTAAAGGGGCTCAGAAACTAATTTTAAAAACCTAAGGCTCATCAATAAAGGACAGAGAGTATTTTGGATACCATTTATGATCCTAGTTCTAGGGACCATCATATCATGTTCAGAAGAAAATCTTTCATCGGGTTGCTTAATATCCATTATTAGGCAATACAAATTAAAACTTTTTGTTCTTCTTGCCCATGAAAACTGTACTAATTCGGGTCAGTTAAATGTAAAGTTTGTTTTAAGTGTAAAATCTGAATTAAGAAATTCTTAGAGAAAGGTATTTTTGTGTTTTAAAGTATATTTTTGAATATTTCGCAATAAGCTTAAGCACTCAACAGTATTTTCTGAGATATGTAAAAGATTTTCCCTCACTCCCCCATCTGGATTTATATTTTGTTTAATTGTTTTTAGTTTTGGAAATTTAAAAAATATAGAGCGGTATGAAAAATAATACACTATTACCCAGTACTCACTAACATTTTATTATATTTGCTTTTAGTATTTTTTAATTAAAAAATAAGACATTTTAGGTCAAATCAAAGTCCTCTTTATTCACCATTCTCTGTCTTACCCTATTCCCAGGGTAAATTGCTATTATGAATTTAAGATGTATTCTTAAAATATTTCTAATATTTTTTATGCACATACTTATCAGAGGACAATATGTTCTGAGGAACATGTATGTTTTAAATGTATAAGAGGGACAGTTTATCCTACTTTTTTTTTGGGTATATATCATCTTACAAGTTGCTTTTCTCATTCAATGTTGATTTCACTATGAATGTCTTGATTAGTGGGCTTTCCAGGTGGTGATAGTGGTAAAGAACCTGCCTGCCAATGCAGGAGATATAAGGGTCCCAGGGTCAGGAAGATCCCCTGGAGGAGGTCATGGCAACCCATCCCAGTATTTTTGCCTGGAGAATCCGATGCACAGAGGAGCCTGGTGGGCTACAGTCATAGGGCCAAAAGAGTCGGACATGATTGAAGTGACTTAGCACACACACACACACACACACATCTTGATTAGTGGATGAGCCTTATTTGTTTGTATTATTTATGGCATATGACATATTTGGAATTACTTATGCCATTTTAGTTTTTGCTTTTTCCATTTTGCTTGCTTTTCCCCTCTTCTCATCTTCTATTAGATGGTTACATTTCTTTATTTTCCATTTATTTTTACTAGTTTGAAAGTTATACATTCTATTCCTAGTCCTCTAGTTAGGTAGCTTTAAAGTTTTGTTACACATAGCTCACATTATTTTTAAATAAATACTAAAATTAATTTATACTCTTCTTCTAAACAAGGAATTTAGCACACTTTTTACTACAAACAATCCTCTTCGGTCTTCCATAGTAATTATTGTTTAGAGTTGTAGTTCTACCTTGTTTTAAATACAAAAGAGTGTTTATTATTGTTAGTTAACATGTTTTTACATATAAAGTTGATTTGTTTGTTTTCTTTCCTCACCATTGCTCTTGAATTCCATCTTTCCTTTGGGCTTCCCTTTCTTTCTTGCCAAAATCTCTCAGTAGTTCTTTTGGTGAGGATCAAGTAACTCTCTTGGACTTTGGGTATATAAAAACTGTTTTTATATGACTTTCATTCTTGAGTTATCATTTATCTGTGAATTTTATTGTGTCAGTTTTTCCTCTTAAAGATATAATTCATTCTCTCTTCTAGCATCTGTTGCTTCCTAAGAGACGTTCGCTGTTAGTCTGAAGCCAGTCTAATTGAATGAATTTTAATTTTGAGATAATCTGCCTTTTCTGTTGATTTTCAAATTTTCTTTTAATATTCTATAGTTACACTACAGTGTCAATATTTGGAATTGTTTTTATCCTGCTTATGACTCAGTGTGGCTTTTATTTATTTTTAATCTTAAGTATTTTTCTGGTTCTAAAATCTCCTCTATTTTCTCTTTACATATTGCTTCTTTCCTGTTTCTCTATTCCATTTGTCATTGTTAAAAAAATGCGCAATGTGAGAGTTGCGAGTTAAGTTTTATTTGGGGAAAAATGAAGACTGCAGCCCTGGAGACCACACCCCAGGTAGCTCTGAGAAACTTCTCTAAAAGTCATGGGGAAAAGGTCAGTATATATATGATTTTGGTAGAGAGGGAATACATGCAATCAAGCACATTTTTTTGCAGAAACTTTCTGCTAGTCATGAGAAACAGTTGTCACCGTGGAGGATTTTAGTGCTTTTCTAGATATGAGGAGATGCAGAAATTGAGCTCATAAAATCAGCTTCTGAAAATATCTAACTATCTGAAGACCTGTCTTGCCAGTTTTTCACTGAGCAGAGTACCTCGTTTCTGCTCTCCTCCCTGAACTCCTTTCAGGGAGTGTTGAAAATCAGCAGGTGCAGCAGTACATGATTTAATTCTTGAAGAGGTAGATGGCGATTTGTAGGTGCCAATTTGTAGCCAACACATTCTTCTGAAATTTCTCCTAGAATTATACTTTTCCCCTCTTTTCTTCCATGTCTCTTAGTGTCTTGTTCAAATCTTTATTTCTGTAAATTTCTCTGTTCTATATTTGCTGTTATTTTTTCAGCTCTCCGTTCACTAATTCTTTTCTCAGTTGTTTCTTTTTTTATTTAAATGAGCATTTTTTTTTGTATTTCTACTAAGTTCTTTTCCAAATCCAGTAGTTCTTGTTTCATAATCTTATTTTTAGATTAGAGATTTGTATTTTTCCTTTTTGTAACAAGGATACTATTTTTAAAACATTTTCAGATATTTTATTTTCCTGTCCTGAAAATCTTATCCCCCACATTGCAATGACTGACAGGGAAGGGGAAATGCCCACTATATTTTCTGTTGTTGTTCTTTTTTTAAAAAAAGAAAAAATTTATTTTAAAAAGACATTAATCAGTTTTCATCACCAAGTTAGATATTGTTTGAATCCACAACAGGATAATAAGCTTGAAATCCAGACTCCTGTAAATGTAGAGAAGTTATTCCAACCAGCCTTGAGGTCTAAGCAAGAAGCCAGAATCAGTAGGGAAAGTGAAAGTCTAAGACCCACCACTTTAAGGCCTGTGTGTAGGCAGGACGAGCTATGTGGATGTGCAGCCTGGCCAGTCACATGGGAACTCATGCTTAGAAGGGCCCTGTACTTGGTTTAATGCTCTGCTGTTAGTATCCAGAAATTCTTAATCATTTTTGAACAGGCAGCCCTTATTCATTTTGTACTGGGCTCTGACGATTATGTAGTTTGTTCTGGTACTAGGGGAGGTCCTGAAAAACATGAAGAGGAGGTAAAAGGAAAAATTAACTTTTACTGGCCTCAGGGCATTGGGGATAGAAGCAGCAGGAGAAAAGTGAGTGAGACACATAGATTCACTTCCTCCTTGGCCCAGGAAAGGATATTATATCACTGGAGAAGAACACCAGAAAGGGTCTTTTTGTCCCATTTAACATTTTGAATTCTGGAAGGAGAATTCAACCACCTACCTCTAAAATGGAGATAATAAAGCATTCTGAAAGAGACTTTAAATTAGTTTTTAAAAAATTCCCAAGAGATATAAAGCAGTAGGATTTTAAATTTACACGTGCTGTACTCAGGTGAACAGAGAAAATGTAGTTTAAAGAAATTTTCTATTAATTACCCAGATTTCATTAATAGTTCCCATCCTTATAGAAGTGGGGGGAAAAAAAATCTCAATTTTAAGTCAACTCCAATAAGC
The DNA here is from genome assembly GCF_014754425.2 of Oryx dammah. Taxonomy (NCBI): domain Eukaryota; kingdom Metazoa; phylum Chordata; class Mammalia; order Artiodactyla; family Bovidae; genus Oryx; species Oryx dammah. The sequence continues at coordinate 12,249,624 of NW_024080444.1, forward strand.
CAGGTCCACTGTAGTAATTGAAACAATCCTCCTAAGCTTGATTTTTGTTCTTGATTAAATTCACCTATTCTCCCTTTGTTGTCCCAGGTGCTGACTCATGTCTAGATGATACAGCGAGGTCATGGACCTTGAAGAATGGAAACTTCTTCCTGAAGATGGTGAACTGGCAAGATAGGAACCTTGATTTCAGATGACATTGTGAAAATTCCTTATCAGTTCTACCTCCTCTGAACTTCTTTTAGGTGAGAGAGAAATATATTTCTATTTTGTTTAAGTGATATTTATTTTAAATGTTCTCAGATGTTCAGACAAATTTAATTCTGATACAGATACTTAGGCTGATTCTAATTTTTTGCTGCTGTAAACTATGTTGCAGTTAGCATACTTGTCCAACATCTTTGCACATTTGTTTGAGAATATTTTGGATATATTCCTAGAAGTTGAATTATCAATTAAAATGTTTATGAACAGTTTTTATTGTTTTGTGAAATATCTTGCCTAACTTGGGGAGGCATTCTTCATGGGGATGCTCTTGGGCAGTGAACAAATTGGGTAGAAATATGTAGGACACTGATACTGGGAAAAGGTTGACATATAGGGTAATGTAAGTAAGAGCCAGATGTCCCCAGGTCAAGCTAAAACTCTTCTATTTCCTTTACTAAAATGACTGAATCAAAATCAAAATTATAAAAAAATAACCCAATAAAATATTTGTGTTTCAACTATCAGGTGTTCTATCAATCGTTCTTAAGATATTCATTTGATATAACTGTAAAGCAATAGACACATGCACAAGCTAGTCTGCTGGGCCCATTTCCTTCTGTGATTTTTAGTAGACTCTGGATTGTTAGATTATTATTGTTAGGTTATTATTGGATTATGTGAAAATCAGTCTAAAAGCCTCTTGAAAAAGTACATTTCTGAGCTTCTCATATTCTGATTCAAGTGACAGGGGTGGGACCCAGGAATATGAGTTTTAACTGTCGTACTCCTTTGAGAAGCACTTATCTGGATACTTTAAAGATTTTTTTGGCAGCTATTGGTTGAAATCCCATCCATCAGTAAATCTTACTGATTCACTGTTAATTAATTTTTTGGTCAGCTAAGCTGACCGAAGATGGGGAAAGAGGTACAACTGAGATTGGCAGTTCTGGTCCTTTCCATCAGTTGATTGACATTTTATGACTCTGGATTTAAAGTAATGGCCACATATATAAATAATGAATATGATATTTTAGGAATTATTTAATGTATTTTTCATTCCTTGTAAATCAAGACACCATATGGCTTCCCATCCTTTTAATCAATGAGTTTCAATGCTTCAGGGGCAGCGTGGTTACTGGCTAGAACACCAAAGTCATCGCTCAACTTTGACTGTCAAATGAAGCTTTTTAATGTATTGTGTCCCCAGGGAGAAAGTGCTGTTGAAAGCAAGGCTACATCAAGAGAGAAAAGTAATTTCTAAATTTCGAAGCTCCCTTTATATATCATTTATTTCTAATGATATTGGATTCTTATTAGAGAATGAAGTCTGTAAAATCTCTACTTTCATACTTTATTGACTTTTTTTGTGTGTGTAGCCATGTTCATGATCAGTTTTTATAATAGGTCTTTCCTTTAATGGATGTCAAGTTCTTTAGCAATTAAAACAAGTGGCTTAAAACAAAACAAAACAAGTGAGTTGATTGTAATAGTTCCTCTGAAAACCTATATTTGTTTTTTTGTCTCCTAGATCAATAAAGTATATTAAAATCTCTTCTATAACTGTGTTTCATCTGTTTCTTTTTAACTTTTGTAGTCAAATTGTACTCTAATAATTGAAAAACAAAAGTTAAAAACAAACTGAGCAAAGTAATCCCTGCCTTATTCCTTCCTATTTCCAAATTTTCACTCCTCAGGAGCAGCTACTTCCAATTTTGCATATCTTCTGGTTGTTACTACCATATTTCAAAACTGCATGTAACTTTGTGGTTTTTTTGGTTTGTTTTTAATTTTTATTGCAGTATAGTTGATTCACAATGTTGTGGTAGTTTCACATGTACAGCAAGGTGAATCAGCTATACACATACAGGTATCCACTCTTTTTTAAGTTTATTTTTTCATATAGGCCATTGGCAGAGAATTGAGTAGAGTTCCCTGTGCTATGCTTAGATTCTTATTATCGATTTTACATATAGTAGTGTGTATATGTCAATCCCAAACTCCCAATTTACCATCCCCTGCTTTCCCCCTGGTAACCATAAGTTTGTTTTCTACATCTGTGACTCTATTTCTGTTTTGTAAGTAAGTTCATTTGTACCATTTTTTAAGATTCAATATATAAGCAATATCACATATTTGTCTTTCTCTCTCTGGCTTACTTCACTCAGCTGATGATTTCTAGGTCTATTCATATTGCTGCAAATGGCGTTATTTTGTTCTTTTTCATGGGTGAGTAGTATTTCATTGTACATATGTGCCACATCTTCTTCATCCATTCCTCTGTTGATGGACATTTAGGTTGCTGCTGTGTCCTGGATATTCCGAATAGTGCTGAAGTGAATGTTGGGTTCATTTATCTTTTTGAACTGTGGTTTTCTCTGGGTAATATGTCTAGGAATGGGATTGCTGGGTCATATGTAGTTCTGTTTTTAGTGTTTTGCTGGGGTCCCCAACCTTATTTGGCATCAGGGACTGGTTTCGTGGAAGACAATTTTTCCAGACTCGGGTGGGTGGGATGGATTTGGGATGATTCAGGTGCATTACATTTATTCTGCTTTTTATTTTTATTATTGTTACATCAGCTTCACCTCAGATCCTCAGGCATTAGATCCTGGAGGTTGAGGACCCCTGTTTTAAGGAATCTCCATACTGCTCTCCAAGTGGTTGTACCAATTTAAAGTAATCAGTGTTTTAACTAGTGCTTCAGGTGACTCTATTGCACACTAAGGTTTCAGAACCAGGGACTGGACCTTGATAATTAGCATGAATCAGTAAGGACTCTTGGATCAGATTAGTTGGCTGATACTTTGATTCAAAGTAGTCAGTTTCTATTGAGACAGTGGGAAAGGCTGGCAGGGTGTAGCCCTGGTTGAGGGGTGTCTGGTAACAAGGTCAGCCGCCAGGTAAGTATGTGAAATGAAGAGCTCTGATCAGCCCTGAACACATGGTTTCTTCCTCATTTGAAAAGCTATGTCCTACCAAAAGAGAGCCCAAGCCACCCAAGGGCTTTCAACAGCTGCTCCTGGATTTGGTGAGGACTAAACCCTGGACACCATGTTAAAATTTAGCTTTTTGAGCCCCACACCAACAAATTCTGGTTCTCTGGGTATGCGGTGGGCACCAGGAAATAACATTTTAAACAGGCACCTACAGTGATGCTGATGTAAGTGGTGTGTAAACCAAGCTCTGAAAAACATTGGTTTTATGGGCTGCTATATTGAGGCTTATGGCACCCCACTCCAGTACTCTTGCCTGGAAAATCCCATGGATGGAGGAGCCTGGTGGGCTGCAGTCCATGGGGTCGCTAAGTCGGACATGACTGAGCAACTTCACTTTCACTTTTCACTTTCATGCATTGGAGAAGGAAATGGCAACCCACTCCAGTGTTCTTGCCTGGAGAACCCCAGGGATGGGGGAGCCTGGTGGGCTGCCGTCTATGGGGTCACACAGAGTCAGACACGACTGAAGTGACTTAGCAGCAGTAGCAGCATATTGAGGCTTTGTGAGACCAACTTGTGAGACTTTCAGATTTTAACCCTGGTTCAGCTTCAGAAGGTCTAGGCTCCTCCATGGGTGTATAGGTAGCAAACCCAGATCACCATGTGCAAAGTCACTGGCCAAGCTCTTCATCCCAGTGCCTGGTTCCAAAGTGAGAATTTTGTTGTCAGCAAGAAGCTTCTTTGTTTCAGGTCTCCCCAGCCCTGTCACTGCATTTCAGTCTGACTTTGAAATGTCATTCTGGTGTCCCCACCCTTGCTTAGGAAACTTTGCCCTATGCAAAATCCAGTTTGCTTCACATGAGCCTAACTGCTTGTGATTGAAGTCAGAAGCAACACTTCGAAGAGGCTCCTTATGAACAGAAGTACAAAGCGCTGCACATATTTGGCCTCCAGGCGGCGCCAGCCTTTTGGAAAAGGAGGCTGTTTATGTAACAGATTGGCAGTTTCAGCGGCTGTGTAAATGTCATTCTTTAAAAATAAAGATGAAACTCTCAGTTAACTCAAACAGGAGCAAATTAAAAAGTAGAGTGAAACATCTATTTCATGAACACAATTCATTTGCTGTCTCTGGTACTTCAAAATGATACCTTTTCTCCAAGTGATAACTGGCACCCTCCCACTGGCTTTAGCTAGGCAGTGACAAAACAACAGATCAATTCACTCACTTCAGTGAAGGAGAAAAATTCAGTCAGTTAGGATGGGCTTCATGTAACTCACACGCCTGGAGACTGAATCCTTTATATGCAACCAAACTTACAGGCAAAGCTGTAACGAAACTGAAACGAAACAGGTGTTAAGCTTGACCCCCAAAACATAATAAAGAAGTTTTGTGTTGAGTCTCAGTTGTTTTTTAACCCAAGGTATGATTATTTTTCTTTGTGAACTCACCAAGAGGGTCCTTGAATTATCAATCTTCAATCATTTTATAACATATAAAGTCTATAACATATAAAGTCATCTCATTTTGAGGGCTTTGTGTCCCGTATGCAAAATCTCAACCTTAGCTTCAAAATGGAATTACTTGGGAAGCTTTTAAAAAATTCCAAGGTTCAGGCACATATCCCAAACCAATTATGTAAGGATCTGGAGTTGGGACCCAGGCAACAGTCCTTTTTTAAGTTCCTGAGATGACATAACGTGAAGCCAGCCCTTTCTGTTTGCAGCTATTTTCTCTGGAGTTCAGACCCTACTCCTTCGGGCTGGGTGCAGGGACCAATCGCTAATACTCATACCGCTTCTCCCCGTTTCTCTTTTCCTTGGGTCTGGTCCAAACCTCATGCAGACCAATCCCTGATGGCTCACCAGCTCCAGGGTCTTTTCACATCATCCAGACATGTCTGAAGTCCAGTGGTGGCTACTCCTTGACCACGAGCTTGTGAACTCACCACATAATTGACTGGTAGATAGGAAAGATAGCTCATAGGTTGTCTATTATGATGATTCCTGATTCTAGTCCAATTCTGATCCTGAATAGGAATAGCTCAGGGACCTTGTTAAAATACGTATTTCTGTGCTTAAACTCAGAAAGCCCCATTCAGTTTGTCAGGAGGAAGATCTGGAAAGCTGTATTTTAACAAGCTAAGCTTCTGGGAGAAACTGATCTAAGTCCAACACTTCCAATACATAGAGGTAACAGAATCTCAGAGGATGTAACTTATTCAGGGTCACTTGGCTAGTTAGGAGAAGGTTAGAATCAAGTGTCCTGACTACTATGAAAAGAAGTCATGCTAGGAGAAATACAAGTTTTGCTTTTTAAAAATATTTTTAAAAATCAATGAATTTTCTTTCCAACCTTACCAGTTAGATATTCCAGAAAGACCAAAGTCTTCCAAAGTCAGATCTGTGTTCTAGCTCCTGCTTAGCAACACATTAGCTGTGTGGTTTGAGGCAAGTATTTTCATCTCTTTGAGTCCTAATTTCTTTATCTTTCAAGTGGGGTGTTACTTGTCTCATAGGGTTTTGTGAGATTAAATGACATAATGTTGCAGTTCAGAGGACTTATTTTGAATGCGCATGAGAAACTGTTTAGAAACTCCTAAAATGAGGCCAGGGAGAGGATTTTACAATGAGTTAGAGCCAGAGAAATATTGTTTCTGCTGCTTTTGTGATCCCATTTTAACAGCATGCGTGGCCTACAGATAATGAATAGATGTGGAAATGGAGGTCCAGCAAGGTGAAGTGACTTGCTCAAGATCATATAGTCCATTGCTTGTTGCTTTCAGACACAGGTCTTCTGACTTATAAATAAATCACTGCTCTTTCTTCTACATCTCTTTGTCACCAGGGGAATTTCTTCCAGTCAGTAAGTTTTTACATTAGATGAACATAGTACTGTGTTGCCTACTTGAATTTCTTGGAAGTAGATACAGACACCAAAGATAGGATGAGGGAAAGATTGCTCAGGCCACTAACCTTATCCTCCTAAATCTGGTTCAGTGGTGGAAGGGAACTTAGGGCACTTTAGCAAAGGACAAGGGATCCAGGGAAGGACCCCTTGGATCCTTCTAGGATAGATAGGTCTAAACAGATCCTCATGCGGGTTCAGACCTTACCCTAAGCAATGTTGAAAATGCTCACCATTTAGCCCTGGGCTATCTGGGGCCCTTCAGGAGAGATGCTAGATGGAAACTAGGTCGGTGCCTTTCTCAGGGCTAGTGAGGTGGGGATAGACCTTGGAATCATCACATTCTGCCTGTTTTCCACACCTGAAAGCCTTGTCAACACAGGAAGAGCATGGAATTGAGATGACACTACATGAGCAAAAATCCTTTGCTGAGTAGTGTTGCTAAATCCTTATGAGTGATTGAGAATTTGCTGGAACTGAATTGTTTCATTTATCTATATATAGCTAATTGATCAAATTCACAGCTTAATTGGCTTAGGGCTTCATTTCACTTTGTGGTATAGATTTTGATCATCACTGAAGGTATTTCTTATGTTTGTAATTTTTTTTAATTATGGCACTGGGGCGTTCAGTAAAAATAGGTAGAAAGGGGTGTTTCTTCTGAGAGCCCTTCTCATTTTAGTTGTAGGTTGATGGGAATGGGCATGACTGCCCAGGTCACATGTCAAATGTGCCCATAGCCACACTTTGAAACTTTGAAACTCAGAAGTAGAAAAGCCCCACCCCACCTCTCATGCAGATAAACTTCTATAGTGTCTGTGTGCACAAGAATGAATGCTGCATCTCTTAAAGGCAGTGGTGTGCTTAGGGAGTGAGAAAGTGAAAGGAGAGGGCAGGCAAAGCAGCCTGGGGATGGCGAGCAGCCTGGGGCCCACTTCTTACTGGGCCAGGTGAGGCTGTTTGGTATTCACCTAGGTAACCTGTTGCTAGGAGGATGACAATAACTTCCCCATGACAACACTGGAGCAAGGTCCCTGGCACTGCAGACAGGGCCACAAAAGTCTGCCCTTCATTAGGCCTGCTGTTTAATGAGCGTGCATTTGTGCTGCAATCATTTTCATTTCCGGAAGGGTGGAGAGGGCAGAGGGCACTCACCAGCTTTCCAGCCTCTCCAACCATCAGCTCCTTGTTTTTACAGTTACTTGTTTTGAGCTGGTTCTATGCTTTCTTTTTAAAATTTGTATAAGGACTGAATGCTATATCCAGAAAGCTCCTTAGAAACAGAAGATTTACAACCTGCTTGGGAGTTTGCCTAATACAGATGACCTTTCATTGTCCCCTGACTCAATTTCTTCACCTGTAAAAGAATCAATTCCCATTTCCCCAATTTGACTGAACTATATCACACTGCTGAGTCACACTTGCTGTAATGGTCTTGAAATTCAGATTCAAACCCCCTAAATTATTACATTAGCATATTGCCTGCCTCATGAAGTCACTGTTGTTTCTAAGTGCTTAATCCCCTAACAGTAAATCTTGTCCTTCTCTTTCCTTAGAAGGTCAGCAGAACAGATATGGTGGCAGTATTCCAGGTAAAATTTGAGGAATCCAAGAAATTCTCAAAGAAAACTGGTTTTCTGGGGGGCGGTCCTAAGATGGCGGAGGAATAGGAAGGGAAGACCACTTTCTCCCTCACAAATTCCTCAAAAGATCATTTCAACGCGGAGCAAACTCCACAGAACAACCTCTGAATGCAGGCAGAGGACATCAGGCAACCAGAAAAGCAGATCATTGTCTTCAAAAACAGTGAACCTCTCTGGGTGCCCCTCAATGTGGAGAAACCTTTCATCTTTAGCCTAGATGCTATATCATTGGTGCTGTATAGAAGGAGAAGTCTAGAGACCACCGTAAAAATAAAACCGAAAACCAGAAGCAGGAGGCTTAAGTCCAAAGCTTGAGAACATCAGAGAACTCCTGAATTCAGGGAACATTAAGCAATAGGAGCTCATCAAATGCCTCCAAACCTACACTGAAACAAAGCTCCACCCAAGGGCCAACAAGTTCCAGAGCAAGACATATCACACAAATTCTCCAGCAACACAGGAACACACCCCTGAGCTTCAATATACAGGCAGTTCAAAGTTACTCCAAAACTTTAGACGTCTCATAACCCATTACTGGTCACTCCACTGCACTCCAGAGAGAAGAAACCCAGCTCCACCCACCAGACCTCCAACACAAGCTTCCCTAACCAGGAAACCTGGACAAGCCACTGATACAACCCCACCCACAGTGAGGAAGCGCCACAATAAAGAGAACTCCACAAATTACCAGAATATAAAAAGGCCATTCCAAACGCAGCAATATAACCAAGATGAAGAGACAGAGGAATACCCAACAGGTAAAGGAGCAGGAGAAATGCCCACCAAACCAGACAAAAGAGGAAGAGATAGGGAATCTACCTGAGAAAGAATTCCAAATATTGATAGTGAAAATGATCCAAAACCTTGAAGTCAAAATGGAATCACAGATAAATACCCTAGAGACAAGGATTGAGAAGATGCAAGAAATGTTCAACAAGGACCTAGAAGAAATAAAAAAGAGTCAATATACAATGAATAATGCAATAAATGAGATCAGAAACACTCTGGAGGCAACAAATAATAGAATAACGGAGGCAGAAGATAGGATTAGTGAAATAGAAGACAGAATGGTAGAAATAAATGAATCAGAGAGGAAAAAAGAAAAACGAATTAAAAGAAATGAGGACAATCTCAGAGACCTCCAGGACAATATGAAACGCTCCAACATTCGAATTATAGGAGTCCCAGAAGAAGAAGACAAAAAGAAAGACCATGAGAAAATCCTTGAGGAGATAATAGTTGAAAACTTCCCTAAAATGGGGAAGGAAATAATCACCCAAGTCCAAGAAACCCAGAGAGTCCCAAATAGGATAAACCCAAGGCGAAACACCCCAAGACACATATTAATCAAATTAACAAAGATCAAACACAAAGAACAATTATTAAAAGCAGCAAGGGAAAAACAACAAATAACACACAAGGGGATTCCCATAAGGATAACAGCTGATCTCTCAATAGAAACTCTTCAGGCCAGGAGGGAATGGCAAGACATACTTAAAGTGATGAAAGAAAATAACCTACAGCCCAGATTACTATACCCAGCAAGGATCTCATTCAAATACGAAGGAGAAATCAAAAGCTTTACAGACAAGCAAAAGCTGAGAGAATTCAGCACCACCAAACCAGCTCTCCAACAAATTCTAAAGGATACTCTCTAGACAGGAAACACAAAAAGGGAGTATAAACCCGAACCCAAAATAATAAAACAAATGGCAACGGGATCATACTTATCAATAATTACCTTAAACGTAAATGGATTGAATGCCCCAACCAAAAGGCAAAGACTGGCCGATTGGATACAAAAACAAGAACCCTCTATATGCTGCTTACAAGAGACCCACCTCAAAACAAGGGACACATACAGACTGAAAGTGAAGGGTTGGAAAAAGATAGAGACCAAAAGAAAGCAGGAGTGGCAATACTCATATCCGATAAAATAGACTTTAAAACAAAGGCGGTGAAAAGAGACAAAGAAGGCCACTACATAATGATCAAAGGATCAATCCAAGAAGAAGATATAACAATTATAAATATATATGCACCCAATATAGGAGCTCCGCAATATGTAGGACAAATGCTAACAAGTATGAAAGAGGAAATTAACAACAACACAATAATAGTGGGAGACTTTAATACCCCACTCACACATATGGACAGATCAACTAAACAGAAAATTAACAAAGAAACGCAAACTTTAAATGATACATTAGACCAGTTAGACCTAATTGATATCTATAGGACATTTCACCCCAAAGCAATGAATTTCACCTTTTTCTCAAGTGCTCATGGAACCTTCTCAAGGATAGATCACATCCTGGGCCATAAATATAACCTTGATAAATTCAAAAAAATTGAAATCATTCCAAGCATCTTTTCTGACCATAATGCACTAAGATTAGATCTCAATTACAGGAGGAAACCTATTAAAAATTCCAACATATGGAGGCTGAACAACACGCTTCTGAATAACCAACAAATCACAGAAGAAATCAAAAAAGAAATCAAAATATGCATAGAAACTAATGAAAATGAAAACACAACAACCCAAAACCTGTGGGACACTATAAAAGCAGTGCTAAGAGGAAAGTTCATAGCAATACAGGCATACCTCAAGAAACAAGAAAAAAGTCAAATAAATAACCTAACTCTACACCTAAAGCAACTAGAAAAGGAAGAATTAGAGAACCCCAGAGTTAGCAGAAGGAAAGAAATCTTAAAAATTAGGGCAGAAATAAATGCAAAAGAAACAAAAGAGACCATAGCAAAAATCAACAAAGCCAAAAGCTGGTTCTTTGAAAGGATAAATAAAATTGACAGACCATTAGCCAGACTCATCAAGAAGCAAAGAGAGAAAAATCAAATCAATAAAATTAGAAATGAAAATGGAGAGATCACAACAGACAACACAGAAATACAAAGGATCATAAGAGACTACTATCAGCAATTATATGCTAATAAAATGGACAACCTGGAAGAAATGGACAAATTCTTAGAAAAATACAATTTTCCAAAACTAAACCAGGAAGAAATAGACAATCTTAACAGACCCATCACAAGCACGGAAATTGAAACTGTAATCAGAAATCTTCCAGCAAACAAAAGCCCAGGTCCAGACGGCTTCACAGCTGAATTCTACCAAAAATTTCGAGAAGAGTTAACACCTATCCTACTCAAACTCTTCCAGAAAATCGCAGAGGAAGGGAAACTTCCAAACTCATTCTATGAGGCCACCATCACCCTAATACCAAAACCTGACAAAGATACTACAAAAAAGGAAAACTACAGGCCAATATCACTGATGAACATAGATGCAAAAATCCTCAACAAAATTCTAGCAATCAGAATCCAACAACACATTAAAAAGATCATACACCATGACCAAGTGGGCTTTATCCCAGGGATGCAAGGATTCTTCAACATCCGCAAATCAATCAATGTAATTCACCACATTAACAAATTGAAAAATAAAAACCATATGATTATCTCAATAGATGCAGAGAAGGCCTTTGACAAAATTCAACATCCATTTATGATAAAAACTCTCCAGAAAGCAGGAATAGAAGGAACATACCTCAATATAATAAAAGCTATATATGACAAACCCACAGCAAACATTATCCTCAATGGTGAAAAATTGAAAGCATTTCCCCTTAAGTCAGGAACAAGACAAGGGTGTCCACTTTCACCACTACTATTCAACATAGTTCTGGAAGTTTTAGCCACAGCAATCAGAGCAGAAAAAGAAATAAAAGGAATCCAAATTGGAAAAGAAGAAGTAAAACTCTCACTGTTTGCAGATGACATGATCCTCTACATAGAAAACACTAAAGACTCTACCAGAAAATTACTAGAGCTAATTAATGAATATAGTAAAGTTGCAGGATATAAAATCAACACACAGAAATCCCTTGCATTCCTATACACTAATAATGAGAAAGTAGAAGAAGGAATTAAGGAAACAATTCCATTCACCATTGCAACAAAAAGAATAAAATACTTAGGAATATATCTACCTAAAGAAACTAAAGACCTATATACAGAAAACTATAAAACACTGATGAAAGAAATCAAAGAGGACACTAATAGATGGAGAAATATACCATGCTCATGGATCGGAAGAATCAATATAGTGAAAATGAGTATATTACCCAAAGCAATTTACAAATTCAATGCAATCCCTATCAAGATACCGGCGATATTTTTCGCAGAACTAGAACAAATAATTTCAAGATTTGTATGGAAATACAAAAAACCACGAATAGCCAAAGCAATCTTGAGAAAGAAGAATGGAACTGGAGGAATCAATTTGCCTGACTTCAGGCTCTACTACAAAGCCACAGTAATCAAGACAGTATGGTATTGGCACAAAGACAGACATATAGATCAATGGAACAAAATAGAAAGCCCAGAGATAAGTCCACATACATATGGACACCTTATCTTTGACAAAGGAGGCAAGAATATACAATGGAGGAAAGACAATCTCTTTAACAAGTGGTGCTAGGAAAACTGGTCAACCACTTGTAAAAGAATGAAACTAGATCACTTTCTAACACCGCACACAAAGATAAACTCAAAATGGATTAAAGATCTAAATGTAAGACCAAAAACTATAAAACTCTTAGAGGAGAACATAGGCAAAACACTCTCCGACATAAACCACAGCAGGATCCTCTATGATCCACCTCCCAGAATTCTGGAAATAAAAGCAAAAATAAACAAATGGGATCTAATTAAAATTAAAAGCTTCTGCACAACAAAGGAAAACATAAGCAAAGTGAAAAGACAGCCTTCCGAATGGGAGAAAATAATAGCAAATGAAGCAACTGACAAACAACTAATCTCAAAAATATACAAGCAACTCCTGCAGCTCAATTCCAGAAAAATAAACGACCCAATCAAAAAATGGGCCAAAGAACTAAATAGACATTTCTCCAAAGAAGACATATGGATGGCCAACAAACACATGAAAAGATGCTCAACATCACTCATTATTAGAGAAATGCAAATCAAAACCACAATGAGGTACCACTTCACACCAGTCAGAATGTCTGCGATCCAAAAATCTGCAAGCAATAAATGCTGGAGAGGATGTGGAGAGAAGGGAACCCTCCTACACTGTTGGTGGGAATGCAAACTAGTACAGCCACTATGGAGAACAGTGTGGAGATTCCTTAAAAAATTGCAAATAGAACTGCCTTATGACCCAGCAATCCCACTGTTGGGCATACACACAGAGGAAACCAGAATTGAAAGAGACACATGTACCCCAATGTTCATTGCAGCACTGTTTATAATAGCCAGGACATGGAAACAACCTAGATGTCCATCAGTAGATGAATGGATAAGAAAGCTGTGGTACATATACACAATGGAATATTACTCAGCCATTAAAAAGAATACATTTGAATCAGTTCTGCTGAGATGGATGAAACTGGAGCCGATTATACAGAGTGAAGTGAGCCAGAAAGAAAAACACCAATACAGTATACTAACACATATATATGGAATTTAGGAAGATGGCAATGATGACCCGTGTGCAGGACAGCAAAAAAGACACAGATGTGTATAGCGGACTTTTGGACTCAGAGGGAGAGGGAGAGGGTGTGATGATTTGGGAGAATGGCATTGAAACATGTATAATATCATGTAAGAATCGAATTGCCAGTCTATGATGCAGGATATGACACGCTTGGGGCTGACGCACGGGGATGACCCAGAGAGATGTTGTGGGGAGGGGGGTGGGAGGGGGGCTCATGTTTGGGAACGCATGTACACCTGTGGTGGATTCATGTCAATCTATGCCAAAACCAATACAGAATTGTAAAGTAAAAATTAAAAATAAATAAATAAATTAAAAAAAAATCTCAAAGTCAAAAAAAAAAAAAGAAAACTGGTTTTCTCTTTGATGTTGCTTGAAATTCCACTTTTTCATAAAGCATTACTTGAACTTTAAAAGAATATAACTTTTCTTGGAAGGATATCATCAATCAGGTGTAACACTCGGCAGTGATGGGGAATCAAAACAGAGGAAACAAGAAACTGCCTATTTCATTGCAGTTATGGCTAGAGCACCTCTTCCTCAAAGTTCTGAGGGAAGTTAATAGCATGACTTGAAAACAGAGTCTCATAGCCAGGTTCATTTGGGAAACATTGTGTTAAATCAACTCAAACAGGTCTCTTTTCTACAGGTCTTTGTCAGGGGCTTTAATGTTTAAGTGCACAGTATGAATCTCCTTACTGTAGAATATTTCTCAACCTTATTCAACTAGCAAACCATGTTTTTTCCCACAGAGCAGAGGGCTGTTGTTCAAAAGACTGAATTTGAGAAGATAGATCAGAGCAGTGTTGAAAGGTCTTTGATAAAGATATTGTTCTGTCACTCTTTACTGCTTAGAAAATGTTAGAAATCTCTCCCAGTCTCTTAAGATATTATTTGCTCATTCTTTAGGAAATTAAAGTCAATTTTTAAGAAAAAGCTTAGTTTTTAAACTTGTAAAATGAGAATAACAATTATCTTTCTCATAAAGTTGTTATGAGAATTGAAGGAGATATCCCAGATAAGGCATCTGTCACAGAGCAGACAATGTTATAAAGGTTAACAAGGAGTTGAAAAAACTAACATAGACCGGAGAGTCCCCTAGTGTTATAACAGTAAAGACTGTAAACAAAGAGCAATGCATTACCCATCCCAGGAAAATTGATACCACCATGTATAAGGCTCAGAATGCTGCTGCTGCTGCTAAGTCGCTTCCGTTGTGTCTGACTCTGTGTGACCCCATAGACAGCAGCCCACCAGGCTCCCTCGTCCCTGGGATTCTCCAGGCAAGGACACTGGAGTGGGTTGCCATTTCCTTCTCCAATGCATGAAAGTGAAAAGTGAAAGTGAAGTCGCTCAGTCGTGCCCGACCCTCAGCGACCCCATGGACTGCAGCCTTCCAGGCTCCTTGGTCCATGGAATTTTCCAGGCAAGAGTACTGGAGTGGGGTGCCATTGCCTTCTCTGAAGGTTCAGAATACATAGTGTCTAATACCTAATAGACATTCAATGCCTTTACTGAATGGATGGATGGGTAGATGAATGCCTAAATCTGCATTTATACGGAATGCAATCTCCATCAATAGGGACCACATGAGGATGGCTCTTGCATTAGTTACAGTGACTCAAAAGATTATAGAAGTTTCTTTCTACCTTATCTAATAGCCCAAAGGTGGATGGGCTGTCTAGGGTGGGTAGACTGCTTTCTACCTCAGGAAGTCATCCAGAGACCCAGGTGGGCTGGTCTGCCCTGCTATCTTCAATATGGTGCTTTCATCTCTGGGCACCAAGCTGCTATAGTTATCCCTGTTCTCAGTGACTAGGGCAGAGGAAGAAGGAAGACAAGAGTAAATGGCTTGTTAAAAATTAGTTTATGGACCAGAACATAATCACATGACTGGACTCAGCTACAAGGAAGGCAGGGATGTAAGTCTTCAGCTAGACAGCCATGTACTCAGCTAAAACTGGGGTGTGGGTGGTTTTATTATCACTAAGAAGAAGAGTAATAGTGGATATTGAGGCCCAGTTAGCAGTCTCTAACTGAGCTCCAAAATCACTGCAGATGGTGACTGCAGCCATGAAATTAAAAGACACTTGCTCCTTGGAAGAAAAGCTGTGACCAACCGAAACGGCATATTACAAAGCAGAGACATTACTTTGCCAACAAAGGTCTGTCTAGTCAAAGCTATAGTTTTTCCAGTAGTCATGTATGGATGTGAGAGTTGGACTGTGAAGAAAGCTGAGTGCTGAAGAATTGATGCTTTTGAACTGTGGTGTTGGAGAAGACTCTTGAGAGTCTCTTGGACTGCAAGGAGATCCAACCAGTCCATCCTAAAGGAAATCAGTCCTGAATATTCATTGGAAGGACTGATGCTGAAGCTGAAACTCCAATACTTTGGTCACTTGATGTGAAGAACTGATTCATTGGAAAAGACCCTGCTGCTGGGAAGGATTGGGGGCAGGAGGAAAAGGGGACAACGGAGGATGAGATGGTTGGATGACTTGATGGACTTGAGTTTGATTAAACTCTGGGAGTTGGTGATGGACAGGGAGGCCTGGCGTGCTGCGGTACATGGGGTTGCAAAGAGTAGGACACAGCTGAGCTCCCTGTATGCATGTAATTATTTAGTATCTTCTTCATTAGACTGTAAGCTCCATGAAGGCTGCAGTCCATAGGGTTGCAGAGTCAGACATGACTGAGAGACTGAACTGAACTAAATAGCAGCCTCTGTCTCAAAAACCTGCTCCAACTTGATGCCTAGGTCTAGGAAAGAAAGGTATAGTCAGTAAACATTGATCATTAAGGTCAAAGTGTCAATCCTATGGTATCGGGTTGGAGTATTTTCTTCCATTTCAGGGTTTTATGTAAAGAGACATAGGCAAGCTGGAGTGGGTTTGGAGGACTTCAGCCAGGATAGTTAGTGATGAGATGAGATTCCAAAGTATATGAAAAATATTTGGAGAAATTAAGTATAGTTAATGGGGAAAAGATAAAATTTAGGGATAACATTATACCTGTCTTTAAATGCATAAGGACTCCAAAGTTGACGAATGGTTAGAATTTTTCTGTGTGGCTTTAAGAGATAAAAGACAGGGGCTCAGACTTTAGTCCCAGGTGCTCTCCCTCCCAGGCCCTTGCACCACTTTACAGCTCAGCCATTTTGAATATCTTTGTGCTCCTGTAGTGAACCATATTTCTGTCGCTTCTGAGCCATTGTTCACATCTAGAACACTCTTCCTCAATGTCTCTCTTCCCACCAGATCTTCATTGGACCATTTCCTGCTTGTCTTTCAGGTCTCACCTTAGACATTTCAAACTTTGTGAAATGTTGCTTAACACCCAAATCTGTGTTTGGTGTCTGCCTTTTATTTTCCTATGGCATCCTAGATTTCCTCATCATAACCCATTATGTTCTATCATAATTATGTAATAGGTGGGACTTACCACCAATCACTCCCACTCAAGTGCAGGCTCAGGGGATTTCCCTGCCACTCAGTCATTTCTCTGGATGTCCAGACGCCCTCTATTTCAAGCTATTTCAAGGGGCTAGCGAATGTTCTGATCTGTTGAAAAGGGAGAATGAAGTTCAGTAATGGTAGTTTGAATGATAGTTATAGTGGATGGAATAGTATCACTCAAAAACGTGCAACTTAGAATGTGACCTTATTTGGAAGTAGTCTTTACTGGTATAATTAATTGAGATGAAATCATACTGGATTTGTTATTATTGTTGTTTAGTCACTTCAGTCATGTTTGATTCTTAGTGACCCCATGGACTGTAGCCCACCAGGTTCCTCTGTCCATGGGCTTCTCCAGGCAAGAATACTGGAATGGGTTGCCATACCCTTCTCCAGGGGATCTCCTAATCCAGGGATTGAACTCATGTCTCCTGCTTGGCAAGTGAATTCTTTACCACTGAGCCACCTGGGAAGCTCTCATACTAGATTAGATGGGCCCTAAATCCAGAGAAGGCAGTGGCAACCCACTCTAGTACTCTTGCCTGGAAAATCTCATGGATGGAGGAGCCTGGTAGGCTGCAGTCCATGGGGTCGATAGGAGTCGGACACGACTGAGCGACTTCACTTTCACTTTTCACTTTCATGCATTGGAGAAGGAAATGGCAATTACTGCAAACGGGGTGGCTTGTTATGGTAGCCCCAAGAAACTAATACAGATCACCCATGGAATGGGCCTTTCTTCTAGACCACCTTATGGTGACCTGCACATAGAAGTCAGTAGTGGGTACTAACCATACAGCAGTGGGAAAAGCAGCTAATGTTATCCTTCCCATGAGTGATATGCAGCAGCTTGCTGAAATGGTAATAGGTGATTTGTATGCACGAGCTGAGCTCCCTCCTGGCTCCCCTGATGCTTTTGATGGGTAATAATGAAAAGTTTCTCAATATTGACTCCACTTTTTCCAAATTATCCTGAGTCCAATCCCTCTTCTCAGCAAGTGCCACTCTTTCCCAGGTGTAGCCTTCTACTTCATCTCTAGCTTGTTCCCCAGTCCAGGTGGAAATAATTTAGTTTCTCTCAGTCCTTGGACTGGGATCTCTTTCCAATCCACTGTCAAATGTCTAAATACAACTCTAATGGTTTTTGAAGTGTGGTCCCTGGATCAGTAGCAACAGCGTTACCTACTCTGTAAGGTTTTAAAAGTATCAGTACTCAGACCTATTGAATTAGAAATTGTGGGTGAGTACCAGCAATCTGAGCACCGAAGAATTGATGCTTTTGAACTGTGGTGTTGGAGAAGACTCTTGAGAGTCCCTTGGACTGCAAGGAGATCCAACCAGTCCATTCTAAAGGAGATCAGTCCTGGGTGTTCTTTGGAAGGACTGATGTTGAAGCTGAAACTCCAGTACTTTGGTCCCCTCATGCGAAGAGTTGACTTATTGGAAAAGATCCTGATGCTGGGAGGAATTGGGGGCAGGAGGAGAAGGGGATGACAGAGGATGAGATGGTTGGATGGCATCACTGACTTGATGGATGTGAGTTTGAGTAAACTCCGGGAGTTGGTGATGGACAGGGAGGCCTGGTGTGCTGCAATTCATGGGGTCACAAAGAGTCGGACACGACTGAGTGACTGAACTGAACTGAATTGAACTGAACCAGCAACCTGTGTTTTCATAGGCCCTCCAGGTGATTCTGATATACATCAAAGTTTGAGAACCACTGATGTCCACCTTGCTGTCTTGGGAAATAGCCCTTAATTTTCAAGAGCCTTTCTTCTCTTGGCAGAGTCTAGACCGTATGAATCAAAATTCTTTGGCTTTCAAACTATTGTTTCTTCTGTGAACCTACATTGAATATCCCCAAATTAAGTTTTGACCAGATCTATTAGCATTTCTGGTGTAATACTCCTCATTTTCATCAAGGATGTGTAAAAATCTTTGACTGGCTTGGGCAATGGTGTTAGTCAAGGAAATAACACCATTGGAAAAGGAAACCACAGAGATTAATTAAGCTCAATATAGTATCTCACTGTATTCATTTATTCATCTGTATTTCCATCAAGAGTATAAGCTCTTTGAGGACAGGGATTCTTCCTGTATTACCAGCACCTAGCTGTGGGGCTGGTCCCTTGTTGGACAGATGAAAAAAAATAATACTAAAGATTGAGTCTCTCATCACTGAAGGTGTTTAAACACAGAGTAGATGCTGCTGGCAGGGATACTGTATCAGATAGATGGCCAGACTAGATGTATTTTAAAGTTCTTTGCCACCCTGGAATACTGTAATTCTTTGTTGTAGGACCCTGCAGAGCTAGAGATCAGTCCTTGGTACAATGTCTACATATTTTTATTTATAAAATATGCTTTATAACCTCTTGATTTCTCAATGAGGTGGGTGGGGTTATAGTGACTGTTACCTAGTTATAAGACAAATTGTGATGTGTTAGAAATACCCATTGGGAAGTATTTTACCATTCAGAGGTATTTTTCTTTTTCTTTTGCAATCACATTTGTAAATTTGGAGGATTATTCTGACTATTACTGAAACACTGATTATCAGAAATGAGCTAAGAGCCTCAGTGGGAAAAAAAGGAACTTCACACACAAGTGTAAAGGTACCCTGGCCAGTTTTATGCAGGCCTGGGGTCATAGGCTCAGAATGTTATTGCTGGAAGGGACCTCAGAGAATTTTTGGTTTATATTCAAGTAAGCTGAGGCCCACAGAGGTGGGAAACTTCTTGACCCCACACAGCTGTCCAAGTAGACAGTATGTTGGAGGAATGAAAAATGTTCAGGCCATTTAACTGTTAAAACTATAGCCTGCCAATAAGGCAGGATTTGAGAGTCTTATTCCTCACCATAAGCCTTTTGTGACAAATGCTGTTGGTACCTTACTTAACAAACTGTGGAGCTTAAGAGAAGCAGGCAGAGACTGCAACCTATCAGTGCTCTTGATGGCCTGAGAACAGTGTCAGACTCCTGTTCTAACAGAGTAACAATACTAAACATTATTAGGTACTTACCATGGCAGGCACTGACCTAAGCTAAGTGCTCCATATGTTGCATGCTTTCCATCCTCACATTGCCTTCTATGATAAAGACAATTATTATCATCCTCATCTTACAGACGAGAACACTGAGGCACAGAAAGCTTGAGAATCTCATCCAAGCTAGCAATAGGCATAGCAAGATTCCAATGCAGGCCTTTCCAACCAGACATCAGGATGACTCTCCTATAAACTACTCCTTAACCTACATGATCACGCTTGGGTTCAGGAAGACTTCATCTTTATCAACCCAGGGTTTGGCTCTTTTAGGTCTCCCTGCTCCACAGAGGTTGATCTGCCAGTGGGTCATGCTTTGGGCTGGGGCTACAGTTTGCCTGTCCACAGAATGGCCAGTGAGGGTCCCTAGATTGCACCCAGTGTTGCCTGATTTACTGTGACATTCTGAGGTGTGAACACCTCTACCTGCTGCCACTTAGTGGGCGGAATGGGTCCCTGTCTGCTTTAGACAACTGGGACCCCAGGAGGAGCTGTGTCCAGATCATTCTTTAAGGGCTACAGCATCATATGGGCTGCCTGGATGTCACCAGAGGAGGCCTGGACAGGTCTTTGTCTCTTGCTCCAGACTTCTTAAGCTGCAAAGGGTGAGTCAGTCTTGGACCTCTGATCAGACTCTATGGAACATGACTTCCTGCTACAGAAACCCTGAAGAAGCAGCATGCAAGGCTCCTGCCATCAGCAGCCCATGTGACCAGAAGGCCGTATGTGCTGGGCTACACTAGCATTGCACTGATAACAGTGATGAGTGGGGAGAGAGTGAATGACCCTGAAACATACCTAACATGAGTCAGGTGCACACAGATCCTTTCTTCTTACTTTCTTTGTGCCCAAAGTTTTTCTGAAGGCTCAGGTTTATGATGTGATTTTGGTGGAATCTGACTTCAACAGCTAAACATGAAACATTTTATTGCATTGGGCTTAGGCGTGTTGGTCACTGATCACAACCTCAAGTATTCCAGGGGAAAATGGAAGATAGGAAGAAAGGAGGCCCAGGTTAGGGAAACTAATTGTCTCCCTAGCGATCATATGTCATATGGGGCTGTTGCTTGTGCACAACATCAAGGGCATCATTGCCGTTGACTAAAAAGTGGATATGGCGCCTCAAGTTGTGCAGTGTGGTGACTGTGATCGAGCCTTTGTTCAGTAAGTTTGAAAGCCCTATCCATCCAAATTCACAAAGCAGAAAGTTCAGATTTATTTGTGACCTCTCCTTGTCTTTCACCCTTCATGTTGCCTGATTCTGCATCCAGTTCCAGTTTTTTTTTTTTTTTTCCCTCCATTAGACACCAGCTATGTGACCTATGTGGTTTAGTCACTAAGTCGTGTCCCACTCTTGTGACCCCATGGACTGTAGCCCACCAAGCTCCTCTGTCCATGGGATTTCCCAGGCAAGAATACTGGAGTGGGTTGCCCTTTTCCTCCCCAGGGGATCTTGCTGACCCAGGGATTGAACCCAGGTGTCCTGCATTGCAGGCAGATTCTTTACCAACTGAGCCCACTAGGGAAGCCCTATAATTCAGCTCAATTCTGATACGATCTATGTGGAAATAGAGTTCAGATCCCACAGGTCGTCCTCCCACACACATTTCAGATGCCAGTCACAAGTCCAGGTTGTTGCCTTAGTACCTGAATGACTAACTATAGATTAGAGGTTCCGATGACCTATTCTTTGGGTTCAATTATGAATAATTTGCTAAAGCAGCTCACAGAACTCAGAGAAAGTTGCTTTCTAGATTCTTGTTTTAGTATAAAGGCATGTAACTTAGGAACAGCCATATGGAAGAGATGCATAGGGCAAGGTTTGGAGAAAGGGCAAGGAGTTTCCAGGCACTCACATGTTCAGCAACCCACAGGCTCTCTGAGCTCTGTCCTTTTGGGTGTTTGTGAAAGCTTCATTATGCAGGCATGATTGCTTATATCATTGGCCATTGGCAATTGATTCAACTTTCAGCTCTTCTTTCCTCCTCAGAGGCCTGGAGTGAGGCTGAAAGTTCTAATCCTCTAATCATATTGTTGGTTTTCTGGGCACCTAGTCCCCATTCTTAGGTGCAGTCCAAAAGTCACTTCATTAGCATGACAAAAACACTGTTATTACTTTTATGACTTAAAAAATTCCAAGGAGTTTAGGAGTTATGTGCCAGGAAAGGGGTCAAAGACCAAGTATATATATATATTTTTAAAAAGATAAACTGAGCATATTAAATATTTTAAGAGTTTATGTGAACAAAGCTTGATTTGGACAGTACCAAACCAAAAGTATTTAGGAATACTCTACCAGCAGGAGCTTGGGGAGAGGTTTCTTTTTAAAAATATTTATATTTATTTATTTTTAATTGATTAATGATTGTTTTACAAAATTGATTTGATTTTTGTTATACATCCAGATGAATTAACCATAGGTGTACATATGCCCTTCTCTCTTGAATCTCCCTCCCACCCCTCCAGGTTATTACACAGCTCCAGTTTGAATTCCCTGAGTCATACAGAAAATTTCCATTGGCTATCTATTTTACAGATGTTAGTATATATGTCATGCTACTCTCTCCATTCACCTCATCCTCCTGGGGAGAGATTTTTATAGTCAACATAGCATTAGTACCAAATCCGGCCAATGGCCTCCCTGTGAAATTAGTTTAACCATTTCCCCCTTTTTTGTCATCTTCTCACACATGAGAGATCACAAAATTGATATTAACTCTACTTTCAGTCACTATCAGAGTTAAGTTGTTCTTGTCTCATTGTGAAACTAAGGTTATTATGTCAGATCCGTGGAGAATGGTTTTTGTTATTCATCTCATTGCCCATCCTGTTTCTGTTTTTCCAAGTGCAGTGAGACCATCTGATAGTAGTACTATTGCTGGCTTGTTGCTGTTCAGTCGCTCAGATGTGTCCAACTCCCTGTGACCCCATGGACTGTAGCACTCCAGGCTCCCCTGTCCTTCACTAGCTTCCAGAGTTTGCTCAAATTCATGTCCATTGAGTCAGTCACACTATCCAACCATCTCATCCTCTGCTGCCCCTTCTCCTTTTGCCTTCAGTCTTTCCCAGCATCAGAGTCTTTTCCAATGAGTTGGCTCTTGGGATCAGGTGGCCAAAATATTGGAGTTTCAGCTTCAGCATCAGTCCTTCCAATGAATAGTCAAGACTGATTTCCTTTAGGATTGACTGGTTTGATCTCCTTGCAGTCCAAAGGATTCTCAAGAGTCTTCTCCAGCACCACAGTTTGAAAGCATCAGTTCTTGGTGTTCAGCCTTCTTTACGGTCCAACTCTCACATCCATACAAGACTACTGGAAAACCATAGATTTGACTATAGGGACCTTTGTCGGCAGAGTGATATCTTTGCTTTTTAATATGCTGTCTAGGTGTGTCATAGCTTTTCTTTCAAAGAACAAGCGTCTTTTAATTTCATGGCTGCAATCACCATCCACAGTGATTTTGGAGCCCAAGAAAATAGTCTGTCACTGATTCCATTGCTTCCCATCTATTTGCCATGAAGTGATGGGACTGGAAGTCATAATCTTAGTTTTTTGAATGTTGAGTTACTTTCATCAAGAGGCTCTTTAGTTCCTTTTCACTTTCTGCCATAGGGGTAGTGTCATCTTCATATCTGAGGTTGTTGATATTTCTCCCAGCAATCTTGATTCCAGCTTGTGCTTTATCCAGCTCAGCATTTCACATGATATACTCTGCATAGAAGTTAAATAGGCAGGGTAACAATATATAGCCTTAAGAGAACATAGTATACCAGGGAGACTACAGTAACTATTGGGAGAGTGCCAATAGCCAGATATTTGAGAAAAGTAGAAGAATTCAGGATCCAGTTTGGTTTATAGATATATAACAATACCTCAAAGATAATAAGGAGAGCTAGAATATGATATCCACAAGATTGTGTTTCAATTTTTTGCTGAAATACTGTTTTTCCGTCTGTAATCACCTTCATTTCTTTTTTAAAAATGTATTACCTATCATCTTTTGTGTTTTGTTTAAATTTAATTTAAATTTATTTAAATTTTTGAAGGATAATTGCTTTACAATATTTTGTTGGTTTCAGCCATAGGTATAAAAATGTATCCTCCCTCTTGAACCTCCCTCCCACCTCCCAACCCACCCCACCCCACCCCTCTAGGTTGTCACAGAGCACCTGATCTGAACTCCCTGCATCATACAGAAAATTTCCACATGCTATCTAATTTTACCTATGGTAATATATACGTTTCAATGCTACTCTCTCAATTTGTCCTGCCGTCTCCTTCCCCCACTGTTCCCATAAGTCTGTTCTGTATGTCTGCATCTTCAATGCTGCCCTGCAAATAGGTTCATCAGTACCATCTTTCTAGATTCCAAGCTTGCTCAATAGTTCAGACTCTGCAACCCCATGTATTGTAGCCCACCAGGCTCCTCTGTCCCTGGGATTTCCCAGGCAAGAATACTAGAGTGGGTTTCCATTTCCTTCTCCGGGGACCACCTTCATTTCTATTAAAGATAATCATAATAGTAAGACTAATTTGTTTGCAGAATAAGTTTAGTCTCATTAAACTTGACCTGATTATTTACATAAGAGAAGTAGGAATGGTCACTGACCATATACACTGTGCTGGAACTTTTCACAAGGAATCTTAGATTGAACTTTTAAAGCCATCTCCAGGCCAAGAAGACAAGCCAAGGATTTACCATCAATCATTGCCTATAAGCACCAGTTAGAACTGGATATGGAACAACAGACTGATTCCAAATCAGGAAAGGAGTACGTCAAGGCTGTATATCATCACCCTGCTTATTTAACTTATATGCAGAGTACATCATGAGAAATGCTGGGCTGGATGAAACACAAGCTGAAATCAAGATTGCCGGGAGAAATATCAGTAACTTCAGATATACAGGTGACACCAACTTATGGCAGAAAGTGAGGAAGAACTAAAGAGCCTCTTGATGAAAGTGAAGGAGGAGAGTGAAAAAGTTGGCTTAAAACTCAACATTCAGAAAACTGAGATCATGGCATCTGGCCCCATCATTTCATGGCAAATAGATGGGGAAATAATGGAAACAGTGACAGACTTTATTTTGGGGGCTCCAAAATCACTGCAGATGGTGACTGCAGCCATAACATTAAAAGGCACTTGGTCCTTGGAAGAAAAGCTTTGACCAACCTAGACAGCATATTAAAAAGCAGAAACATTACTTTGCCAACTAAAGTCCATTCTACTCAAAGCTATGGTTTTTCCAATAGTCATGTATGGATGAGAGTTGAACTATAAAGAAACCTGAGCACCAAAGAGTTAATGCTTTTGAACTGTGGTGTTGGAGAAGACTCTTGAGAGTCCTTTGGACTGTAAGGAGATCCAACCAGTCAATCCTAAAGGAAATCAGTCCTGAATATTCATTGGAAAGACTGATGCTGAAGCTGAAATTCGAATCCTTTGGCCACCTGATGCGAAGAACTGACTCATTTGAAAAGACCCTGATGCTGGGAAAGATTGAAGGTAGGAGGAGAAGGGGATGACAGAAGATGAGATGGTTGAATGGCACCACTGGCTCGATGGGCATGAGGTTGAGCAGGCTCTGGGAACTGGTGATGGACAGGGAAGCCTGGCGTGCTGCAGTCCATGGGGTCTCAAAGAGTTGGACATGACTGAATGACTGAACTGAACTGAACTGATTGCCTATATTACCTATAGATTTGAGTGAATTCTCCCTTTTGGAAGTATGCAAAATATCTTGAGGTGCCTGGGCATGCCATGAAAGTGACCTTCCTTACTCATCTGGTAAAACTGCTGGTATTCTGTAAGCAAAGTACTAGGGCAGTTTTCCCAAGAGGCTTTTATTGACTCCAAAAAGTCAACTTTAGTTCCTTAAAACTGTATGGCCATATCTGATTTATCCACATTCTCAAATATTACATTCTAGTCAAAGCCTTTGTAATATAACCAGTGTTTCCAATTGTGTCCTGTTACAAGGAGAACAGGTTCTTATGGAACTTATGCATATAACTGTATTGCCATGAAAATAAGAATAGAGTTTCTGAATTATAGAGGGATCAGATAGGGAGAAAAAGATAAATGTTTCATCTTTTTGAAAAAATGTGTTTTTACCAATTTGCTGAATAGCATAAAAGAGAAAAAGTTTTCCTAAAATTTGAGAAAACAAAACAAAGAACCACAGTGTTTCAAAGATCTTAAAAACTATAATCATCCTCATCAGTTCATTTAGTCCCATGTAATTAATTCTTGTTGACCTTGTTCTTTTGTTACCAATTTTATGAAGCCATGAGTTTCTCCATTAGAATTCTGCAAATTCTTACTCAGTTCAGTGGTATGATTTGAAAGTTAACAGAAACCTCTATCTGTTAGAGTCCCTTCCATGATTCTCCTTAAAGATGAAGTACTTTTGCAGGAGCATTTCTGCAAAAGCTTCAGAGTAAAACAATGTAAATGATAAAAGACTTAAAAATGGCCATGGTTAAATATCTCATGAGAGTTCATTATAATGCTATTGACAAGAAAACTTGGTTATTTCTTTGACATACAACATTTTAAGATAATCACTAGAACTACAAGTGATAACATTATCCTGGGACTTCTCAGGTGGTGCTAGTGGGATCCACCTGTCAGTGCAAGAGATGAAAGAGACATGGGGTTCAATCCCTGGTTGGAAAGATCCCCTGGCAGAGGGCATGGTGATCCATTCCAGTATTCTTGCCTGGAGAATCCCATGGACAGAGGAGCCTGGCAGGCTACAGTCCATGGGGTCACATACTAGGACATACCAAATTTCTAGGACACTTATATTGATATCATATATTCATACAAATCTAATATAATTATTATTTCTTATTTGACAATGCTTTCCATGTATTATAACATGTAAAATAAGCCTAACTAGTTCAATATCTCTTTTTAAAAGGAGAGAGAACAAGTCTTTGGAGATTTTCCAGGGGAAATTACTCCCAGGTCAAAAAGACTTCATTTAGAATTTGAAGTTTGCAAAAATATCAAAAGGCTTTGGCTAAATAGGATCACAGATCGTTATGAAACAATATATTTAATTATCTATTTCTCCAAAGTGACAAAGATTTTAAAGTCAAATACAGAAGTTTACATAGTTGTGAACAAAACTTAGCTCTTTTAATATTGAGAAGACTCAGTTTTCTTTAAGTATTTAAAGACCTGATAAAGACAATATAAATCACAGGAAATTATTTTAATAAAACACAAAATCTTTGCTCTAGGTAGATTACTTAAAGGGTAAAGAAAAATCAGAATCTCTTATTATCAAGAGCAGAAAACTTTGTCATTTTAGCAGGTAAAAGGAGAATTAAGTTTTAGTTTTACATAAGCATATTAGTATAATAAAGTTTATTTTAAATATCCTTATTATAACAATTCAATTTTAAAAGAATTTATTTGCTTTTAAATTGAAAGACAATTGCTTTACAGAATTTTTTGTTTTCTGTATCAACCTAGAGGGTTGGGATGGGGAGGGAGATGGGAGGGAGATTCAAGAGGGAAGGGACATACCTATGGCTGATTCACACTGGGAGGTTTGACAGGTAATGATTCAATTTTAGCTAGCTTCACTACCCAAGGTAAACTTTTATGTCTTTTTCTCTCTTCCCAACTTTCTATATCCATTTAGTTTAGTTCTTTGTCCTTTGTTCTCTTTTTTCCCCATTCTGAAGTAATCAGCTTTATTTTAGAACAAAATTGCTTTCATTTCTCTTAACAAAAGTGCATCTCCATACCTCATAACCTCTTCTTAGCCAAAAACACATCTTACTTTCCTTGCATAGAGTTGTTTTCCTTATTAGTTTAGTGGTTTTAATTACACATTAATTAGAATTCTTAATCCTTAGGAACCTTAATTTATAGTGAAAAATAAGAAGGAAGTAATTATGAACTGTCTTTTACCCCAGCAACAAACACATTCTTTACATGGCAAATTTATAAATACATTTCATAATTTCTAGAAGCATATGCTCCCTCACAGCATCATTTTCCACTGAACACAAGCGTGTTTACTAATAGATCCAATTATCTTGAATTCCTCTGTAATAACCCCAAAGCAGGTAGACCTATGTTCAGTAGTTAATATTTCAGTACTTTACCTTAATTTGGAGTGATCTACATATTCAATGAATATCCATCATTTAACCCTCCATTTCAGTATAACTTTAAGATTTCAAGTTACCAAAAAGATTTTGGAAACTATTTTAAAGTAAGTATACCATAAAGCATAATTATTCTTTAAAAGTTCATTTATAAACTTTTATCTTACCTTAATCTATTAAATTTGCTTGTTCTTAGCAATTATGCTTAAATTACTCATAAAACTTTTATACAATATTAAACAGCTCACCATTATCTTAAGATATATTTCTTGTTGACAAATTCTGTAACAGAACCTGTTTTTTTAAATTTTAGTCACCTAAAGTAAGAGTATTACATTTAATGCTGATAACACTACAGATATGCCTATTTTAATTAAACTAACAAACCTAAGGGCTTCCCTGATGGCTCAGGTGGTTAAGAATCTGCTTGCAATGCAGGAAACCTGGGTTTGAACCTAAACAACCTTTTATTTACCGAAGATTATCCTAGATCACGTGAAGTTGAAAAGCATTTGAGTTAGTGTTTATATTTCTGAGAGTATACTTAATTTCTCAATTTCTATGTGCATGTTTGTCTTTCTTTTTTGTATGCTGCGCTACAGCCTACAGCTTGTGGGATCTTAGTTCCTCTATCAGGGACTGACCAGGGCCCTCAGCAATGAAAGCTCCAAGTCCTGACCACTGGAGCACCAGGGAATTCCCCATGCTTATCATCAAGCCAGTTAAATAGAGCTCTCTATAAACTAATGTTGCAATACTATCCAGAGGTAGAAAAATATTATACATCTGTTTTACATAAGAAAGGTGAAAGTCTCTCAGTCATTTCTGACTCTTTGCGACCCCGTGGATAGTCCATGGAATAGTTGAGTCCAAATTGTATTTCTGTCAAATGGTGTAAGTGTACTTTCTCAGTTGGCTTAAACTTTTACTAATGTTGTGAAGATTTTTAAGATTTTTCATTTGTTTAGTTTCCAAATAGCCTTTCCCCCACTTTTATTTTTCTCTTCTGATTTAGAATTACCTCCCTGAAGTTTGCTTTTCAAAGAGATGGTCCTCAATTCCAAGAGAAGACTGGGTAGAACATTTACATTTCAAAGACATAGGGAAATAATTCAGCTTCCTTCAAGAGGACTTTTGCTCCTAAATCTAGAATTTTACAATACCTACAAGCCTTTTGAGATGAATAGAGGAAACTTGGGTTTGGTAAAATGGATAGGTGGGCTTTGAATTGTCTCTAGAGCAGCAGTTTGGTTCTTATAAAGACTTGATTTTTAAGACAAGTACAGTTATTTTTAATTCCTTAAAGAATTGGGTTGCTGCTTGAATGATATCAAGCCTGACCCATCCAACTGCCTTATCTCCCTTCTTTTATGTAAAGGAGAAGTTCTTTTTAACTAATATGGAAGCCAAAGATCCCTATATTCTAGATTTAGAGCTGTTTGCCTTTGAATGTTTTTTTCCCTTCTGGGTACATAATTTCTTTTAGCTTAGGGGAAAAGGCCTTAAAAACAAAAGAACAAAAGCAAAACAAAACCAAAAAACTCTTCCTATCAGGCTCTGAATATAGCTTCCAGTTTATCCAACTTTTGACCTTAGAATTACTTTAAAGAATCCTTTCAAATGTCTTATAAGTTTTTCTGGCAGTACTGAGTAACAGCATGGGTTTAAGAAGCATCCCTAAAGAGGTACAAAAGATACTGTTTTCCTAAATCCAGAGCCACTCCCCAAGATTGCTAAAGGAAAGAGACTTAGACGATTTCCCTGGGAGCTGGCAGCAGTCAGTAAGGCCTTAGCCACAAATAGGGTGCCACCCACTGCCGGGGGCGCTCTGCAGAAAGAGAGAGGCAGTGGAACTTCCCTCAGCAAAGCTGAGGGGTCCCAGGAGAGGTGAGCCTGCTGTCCGCCAACCCAGCCCCTCGGTGAGAGAGAGACAATCAGACACCACAGGGGTTCCGTCTGAACAGTTCCGCTTTATTGCCACAAACTCTTGGTTTATATAGACAAGCAAGGGGGTTCTGCGAGGGACCTCCCATAGTTGCACCAATCACGTTAAAGGTCAAATTGTAATATGCCATAGTTGCACCAATCATGTTAAAGGTCAAATCTTAATATGCCATAGTTGCACCAATCACGTTAAAGGTCAAGTTGTCATGTGCTTCATTGTAACAGGAGTCTATGGTGATCACGTGCTGTCCACTGCACGGAAATCAAGAGAGCCAATCAAAAACTTTAACATAGACCACGCCCCTATCTCTTCCACTGGACGCCATCTTAGTTTCTGACCGCAAAAGCTAGCCCTTTTTTAAGGTTTCCCACTAGGGCCCCACAACCCACACTTCTGCTGGCAGCCTGGTGCTTGCCAAGATAAGTTCTCATGACATGAAATGAGGCAAACAAGAAGGTAGTAGCTGTCCCTAGGAGAGAAAGGACTGGCAACCAATGGCTACCTGAAAGCAGATTTACAAGTCACAATTCAAAGACCTTATTCTCAAAAAAATTTTTTTTGCCTGCCGATCTGATTGGAATGGAGAGAACAATCTGAAATTTTACCTTCTTCTCTTGACCAGGCACCACAGATAGAGATCTAGAAGGGCTGAGTTTGCTAAGAATTCTCACCCTTTGCTAGCTCTGCCAGTTTCTCCAGAATCCCATTTATAGGCTCTGCAGAAAGTAGGGGTGTTCCAGTGGGTCTCATCATGGGCACCAGAAACTAGAGGAGGAAAGGAAATTTCCCTCCACCTTCAGTTGGCTGAGACCCCATTTTCTCTATGCACCTCCTAAATGGTTGTTTATCTAGGTTGGAAGTTCTCCTCTGTGGCCACTGTAATTCAAAATTATCTTTGGTAAAGTTAACCTGCTTGTTCAGCCTTAACAAAATTTTATTCACCTGAGGCTTCACACTGGTCTGCATGCAGTTGAAGTAGACTAGTTTCTAAGTTGAACCCAGTCTGACTCTGGCCAGTTTCTGGACCCAGCCTGGAAAAAGAAAAGTCTGAAAGTTCAAAATGCAAAAACCGCACAGGTAGGAGAGAAGTACTTACCCAGCACCTCCAAAGGTGCAGCAAATTCAAGGGGCTCAGCAAGTAGCTTCCCCTGGTGGTTCATTTTTCCTGGGGACTGAGGGGACTTTCCTTCAGTTTCCTCTTCTGATGTCAAAACTGTCAAAAGATAAATTGAAACATTAACATTTTTATGCATTTACTTGAGCAAAAATAGATTGAGTCAGGCAGCACCAAACCAGAAGGGGTTAAGAGCACTAGCATAGTGGAAGCTTGGAGAGAGGATTTTTAAGAGAAAAAGCAGAAGAAAAGTAAGGAAGTTACTGATTGGTGATAGCTTAAAGGCTAGTGGTTGTTCATGATTGACTGTCCTTAGTGGTTTTAATTTTGTAACCTTGGAACATTTATAAGCTTAGATTTTGATTTGCTTATGTAGCTATGTCAGCATAGCCTAGAGTCACATCAGTCTAATGGCCTTCTTGTTTAATTAATTTAACGATTTCTTATTATAAATCACAATATCATAATGTCTGATTCATCCCAAGATATATCTACCTAAATCTCACTGGAATATCCCTTGTCTCCTCATCTTTTGCAGCACTTCCCTATCTCTCACTTTCATTGTCCCTTGCATGGATTACTGAAGTAGCCTCCTATCTGGTCTCCCCACATCTCTTTTGACCCTTTCAAAAAAAAAAATTGCAAATCTGATAATGACAGCTCAACCTCCTTTTCTCCCCTACTCCCACCCTCAACACAACTCTGGTGATTCTTCTTTGCTCTTAGGACAAAGACCACAGGTGTGAACCTGGCCCCAGGCTCTGCCCTCTGCCACCTTCCCAGGATCATGTTGCTCCTCTGCTCTCTCAACTTCACTGCTCTGTTCAGGTCCTAGAAACCTGCTGTTCTCTCTGCCTAGGACATATTCCCTTCTCACTTCCACCCCCTGCATCATTAAAGGGAAAGTCGCTCAGTTGTGTCCGACTCCTTGCAACCCCCTGGACTATACAGTCCATAGAATTCTTCAGGCCAGAATACTGGAGTGAGTAGCCTTTCCCTTCTCCAGGGGATATTCCCAACCCAGGGATCAAACCTAGGTCTCCCACATTGCAGGGGGTTCTTTACCAGGTGAGCCACAAGGGAAGCCCAAGAATACTGCAGTGAGTAGCCTATCCCTTCTCCAGTGGATATTTCCGACTCAGGAATTGAACTGGGGACTTCTGCATTGCAGGCAGATTCTTTACCAACTGAGCTATGAGGGAATCTCATTTATTTCTCACTCTTTGTTCATACCTCACTTGCTCATCAGATCTTGACATGGATCAGATTGTAACCTCCGTATGTGATTATTTATGTCTTTCTCCCCCATTTGACACTAAGCTATATATCTTTTTTAGTACCATACCCCCAGTGTCAGCACAGAGTATTCAATACATATTTGTTGTTGTTGAAGGAATCATTTTGCCCTTTGGAAGGAGGAGGGAAAACTGTGTCACTGTGAGAGGACAGGCATCCCCGCAGCCATGGATCCCTCACACCAATACCAGCCCCTCTGTCCTCCCAAACCAAGCACCGTATCTCCCTCTTCTGCAGGTGCTTTCAGCCTGAGTACATTTCCAAATCACTTTTGTTCTTTGTCCCCACTGCAGTTACAGACTTCATTATAAAAAAAAAATTGTTGTAAAATACATATAAAATTTATATGCTATTTTTAAGTATACCATTTTTACCATTTTTAAGTGTTCAGTTCAGTACACTTATATACTTGTATTAAGTATGTTCAGGACTCCCCAGGTGGCTCAGTGGTAAAGAATCTGCCTGCCAATGCAGGAGACACAGGTTTCATCTCTGGGTGGGGATGATCTCCTGGAGAAGGAAATGGCAACCTATTCCTTGCTTGGGAAATCCTGTGGACAGAGAAGCCTGGTGGTCTACAATCCATGGGGTGGCAAAAGAGTCAGACATGACTTAGTGACTAAACAGACACAGCATGTAGTTGATTTATAGTGTTTCAGATGTCCAGCAAAATGATTCATTTACAGAAAAATATTCATTATTTTCCAGATTCTTCTCCTTTATAGGTTATTACAATATATTGAATATAGTTCCCTGTGCTATATAGTAGGTCCTTGTTATTTATCTATTTTATATATACTAATTTGTATCTGTTAATCCCAAATTCCAAATTTATCCCTCCCCCTTTCCCCTTTGGTAACCATAAGTTTGTTCTGTTTTATAAATAAGTTCATTTGTATGATTTTTTAAATATTCTACATATACATGATATCATATGACGTTTATCTTTGTCTGACTTCCTTCGCTTAGTATTACTGATAATCTCTAGGTCCATCCATGTTGCTTACAAATGACATTATTTCATTATTTTTTATGACTGAGTAATACCAGTCCATTCTGAAGGAGATCAGCCCTGGGACTTCTTTGGAAGGAATGATGCTGAAGCTGAAGCTCCAGTACTTTGGCCACCTCATGTGAAGAGTTGACTCATTGGAAAAGACCCTGATGCTGGGAGGGATTGGGGGCAGGAGGAGAAGGGGACAACCGAGGATGAGATGGCTGGATGGCATCACTGACTCGATGGACGTGAGTCTGAGTGAACTCCGGGAGTTGGTGATGGACAGGGAGGCCTGGCGTGCTGCGATTCATGGGGTTGCAAAGAGTTGGACACGACTGAGCGACTGAACTGAATATTCCATTATATATATGTATATATGTGTATGTATATATATATATATATGTATATATATGAGTGTATATATATACATCTTTAAAATTTTTTTAAATTTATTTTTGACTGCACTACATGGCACGTGGGATCTTAGTTCCCCCACCAGGAACTTAATTCATACCCTCTGCAGTGGAAGTACAATCTTAACCCTTGGACCACCAGGGAGTTCTCCATACCATATCTTTTTTTTTTTTTTTTGAATTGTTTTATTTTATTTATTCAACACACAGCATGTGCGATCTTAGTTCCCCAACCAGGGATCAAACCCATGTTCCCTCCATTGGGAGCTCAGAGTCTTAACCACTGGACTACCAGGGAAGTCCCAAACCACATCTTCTTTATCCATTACTCTGAACAGACTCAATTTTTTAAATGACATACTTTAATTGTAAGATCAACGGATGATATCTCCCTCATATTGATATAATGGAGTATTTACTTCTTCCCCCCAAAGTATCTGCTAAGTCTTTCACTAAGCTGGCTCCAAGTTAGACATTCCCCTCTCTGAGAAATTAACATGTACAGCAAAAGTCTGTGCCCCAAATGACAGTTATACCTGGATGAGGAAACAGGTTCTGTGAAGTTCTGAATGCTATGTTATGTATTCAAACTTTATCAGAACTCAGAAGGGAGAGATCAAAGTGTCCCTGAGGGCTAGAGAGATATATTAGTTTTCTATTGCTGCTGGAACATACTACCAAAACTTAGTGACTTAACACAAATATAATCTCTTTTAGTTTTGGAGGCCAGAGGTCTAAAGTCAGTTTCTCAGGGCTAAAGTCAAGGTGTCAGTAGGGCTGAAGTGAAAATGTTAGTTGCTTAGTCATGTCTGACTCTTTGCGACCCCATGCACTGTAGCCCGCCAGGCTCCTTTGTCCATGGGATTCTCCGGGCAAGAATACTGGAGTGGGTTGCCATTCCATCCTCCAGGGGATCTTCCTGACCCAGGGATTGAACCTGGGTATCCCAAATTGCAGGCAGATTCTTTACCTTCTGAGCCACCAGGAAAGTGTCCAGTAGGGCTAGTTCCTTCTATAAGCTCTGAGGGGGATTTGTTTCCTTGCCTTTTTCAGTTTCTAGTGACCTTCTGTATTCCTTGGCTTGTGGCCCTTTTCACCATCTTCAAAGCACATCATTCCAGTGTCTGCTTCTACCATTGTATTACCTGCTTCCCTGAATCTGATTCCTCCTGCCGTCCTCTTAAAAGAACTGTTGTGATTACATCAGGCAGACATGGATTATTTCCCCACCTTAATATCCTCAATTTAATCATATCTGCAAATTCCCTTTTGCCATATAAGGTAACACATTCACAGGTTCCAGGTATTAGGAAGTGGGGATATTGTGTGTAGATGGGTATTATTCAGCCTCCCATAGCAGGCTGAATGTGCTTCCTGTAGAGGCATGTGGGCTGGCCTAAACAATTGGCAGGGCCTGTAGAAGTGGGTGGAGACAGCATCTAGTGAGGAGGTAGATGCGTGCTATGTAGTCTGCTCCTAACTGGGCAGGATCTTCTTTCTTCTGTGTATGATTCAATAGACATGTGCCCAAGGCCCACTGTGAGCCTAGACCCTCTTCGCTGTACCTGTTTGAGTATTCTGTATTTTGCAAGTACCCACTATGTGTTACTGACCAGGGATCAATGCCCTGGACGTATAGCAGCAATGGAGACCATTGGCATTGAGTGCTCGTGGATCTTTAAAAAATTCACTCCTTGTCTACATTTTTGGGCACCTCCAAGTGCCAGATATTATGTTAAGCTTTTGGACACAGATAACTGACATATAGTTCGCTTATCCAGGGTATCTTTTTATTTTTTCTTTCTCAAGTTTCATATCATGAACAGGACTCCATTTATAACTGACAAAAAAACCAAAACAGTATCTATATGAAAATATAAAGGAGTTGGTTTCAATGCCTTAGAGGAAAGTGAATCTAAAGTGCACTTTTTCTTGTTTTAGTGCAGATGAGAGTTAGACAAGGTAAGAAAGACATCCTTTGTTTTGGAGGTGATTGCAAAAACGTAGATGTTTTCCAGGAAAGGGACAGATATCAGAGAATGGAGATAACCAGAATTCTAAGTGAGGACAAACTTTGGGACCTGGGCTTTGTAAAAATTCCTAGTAGGCTCTGAAAGTTCAGTGCAAATGCTGATTTAAAGATGAACTGGTCTACGGCCATACCACCCTGAATGTGCCTGATCTCATAAAGATGAACTGTATGTTCTTCCTTAAATCTTTCTTTCTTTCATGCTTGCCCAATGTTATGCCATAGCACATTTCTGAGAGTTCTCATCACCACATCAGGGGGTCCTCTACTCTTTAAAGTTGTTTCAAGGGGAACTTGTCACTCGTCAGGGATACACAAACAGCCCCAGAGTAGGTCCTATGCTAGCCTCAAAAGTAAAACATAAGGGAGAAAAAAAATGTGATTGGGTTTGTAGTTTGGAAAACCCAGTTTATGCATTTAAAGGTCAAAAGTGTGCTACAAAATATGGGCTTTGCACTCACATCGTTCGTGCTCACATCCCAGCTTAAGGCTTTTACCCACTGGGTGGCATTTCTCAGTGATTCCTTGGACTTGTCTGTGAAATGGGGACAAAAATAGTACCTAGGGTATCAGGGTGTTGTTAAGGATTAAAGTATTTAACATATTACTCAGCATTTAGTAAGTTCTCAGTAAATGTTAATTGCCATTCAGTGGGAAAGATGTTATTTAAACTTATATGGGTACATCTTTTTAGTCTTTAAATCAAAGTAAGAGAAAATGATGATTAAAGTTGCTCCTTTTTCTCAGAAACCTGAAAGAAATCACCCAAAGCCAAAACAAATCAAGTGACTTACAGAAAATGGTGCAAAACAAGTCAAATGATTTATAGAAATTGGTGTTTACTGAGTCATTGGCAGGTTCCTCCTTCCTTGCATTTTCCTTAGCCATTTATTTGAATCCTGGAATATGTGTTCAGATTGACCTCAGTCTCTTTATGAAGAGATATTTCAGAATCCAGATCTGCTGCCAAACTATGTCAAAGAAGGGGGAAAAGTTTGAAACAATCAAGGAAGAATATTAATCATAATGTTAGCTTCCATAACACAACTAACATTTGTATTCACCTATGGTTGCCTCATGCGAAGAGTTGACTCATTGGAAAAGACTCTGATGCTGGGAGGGATTGGGGGCAGGAGGAAAAGGGGACGACAGAGGATTAGATGGCTGGATGGCATCACAGACTCAATGGACGTGAGTTTGAGTGAACTCCGGGAGTTGATGATGGACAGGGAGGCCTGGCATGCTGCAACTCATGGGGTCGCAAAGAGTCAGACACGACTGAGCGACTGAACTGAACTGAACTGATGCCTGCCAAAGAGCTTTTTCACCTGTTTTAGTTCATATGGTTCTCAAAACAATCCTATGAGGTACCTATGCTGGGTGTTATTATTAATTTGGTTTTACTGATGAAAATACTAACATTGAAAGAAATTAGATAATGTATCTAAGATGACACGGAAAATAAGCGGCAAGGTAAATGACTCCATATTTGTGCCTTTAGAAAAAGTCATTACTCTATGCTATCAGCATCACTGTGAAACAATGTATATAAAAATAAACACACCTTGTTCTACGTAACCAGAGAGGGTTGTTTTTCACAGTGGTCACTTTTTTTTTTACAGTGGTCACTTCTGTACAAGCATTTTTAGGATTCTTTTCCAGTTATGACACATATACATACACACGCACATTTCATTATTTTTTGATTCCTTCCCATTGTTGGTCCAAAATGCCGAGTAATTCATTAACCTTAGGTTTCAAATGACTTTTTGCTATCTTAAAAACTCAAATCTGCCCTTTTCAGATGTGACTTGAGACCAATAAAGATATTCAGATAAGATCCACAGGCCCTCATGATACAGCCAAAAGATTTTAAACCAGAGTAGCCTTGATGTATTGGGATAATGTATCACTTCCTCAGGGGACTATTTTGAAGGGCATCATCCCTCATTTGAGTTTGAAAGTTCTGGTATGTTTGTTTAAACACAAGGGTCATATTACTTTATAGTTGTGGTTTTAGGAAGTCAGTAAAATAAATCCCTTTCTTCCTCGCCCAAATTAACTACCAATTGAGAAATGAGACCTGGAAAGCAGATAGGCAGAGATCAAAGTGTGAACTATTACTGAGAAACTGATGAGAGAACTGATTTCTTAGCTGTGGCCAAAAGGTTAGCAACCTAACCCAGGTTGCCAGCAACCTAACCCAAAGTTGGAGAGGTTTTCTCACCAGACACCCCCACCCCCATGGTGGAGCCTGTCTCACTAAGGTCTCATGCCAAAGAGGGGCAGAGCAGTGTGTCTGAATTCTACAGCCAGACTGATGACAGCTGTTGAAGGGTTGAGAGGGCAGAGGAGGGTTGGGTGCAGGGAGCAGGAGAGAGATGTGAATACAAAGCCCATGTTTGTTCCAGTACATCAAGAAGAATTTTGGATCATGCACAAATAATCACTGGGTAAGGTAATGAGTGATAACAACTTGGAGGCTGAAGAGATTGTTCCATCTGGGAAATCAGGGAAGTATTTTGGAGGATATGGCATTTGAAGTAGGCACTGTGTAGGATTTAAACACTCACAAATGAAGAAAGGACTCTCTGGGAAGAGAGAACAGTATAACCATAGATAAGGTGATTGATGAGAAATTATCAGGACTTGAAAGGTAAAGGAATTGAAAATAGTACATATGGAAGTCACATTGGGTTGGGATGGGGTAAGCACCATTTCCTTTCTTTTTGCAAAGTGTGTGTTCGTCTGGGTGCGTTGGCTCTTCGTTGCAGCGCTTCAGATCTTCCGTCGTGGCACATGGACTCTAGCTGTGGCGCAGGCTCTGGAGCGCAAAGGCTCAGTAGTTGGAGGCGCAGGCTCTGAAGCGCAAAGGCTCAGTAGTTGGCACACATGCTTAGTTGCTCCGAGGCATGTGGGATCTTAGTTCCCTGACCTGGGATTGGACCCATGCTCCCTGCATTGCAAAGTGGATTCTTAACTACTGGACCACCCAAGAAGTCCCAGCAGTATTTTCAAAGTTCAGTTCAGTTGCTCAGTCATGTTCGACTCTTTGTGACCCCATGAATCGCAGCACACCAGGCCTCACAGGAGTGTGCAAATAACTGTGAGGGGTCAGGGAAATACCACAATCAGACCTAATGTCAAAATTTTAAGCCTAGGTAGCTGTTAAAGAATGATGATGGCATTAATAATATATGAAAGTCAGGCAGTGAGGCTGGTTTTTATAGTTATTTATTATTGAACATGTTTATTTGGATGTACTATTTATTAGAGGTAAATACTTATTTTCATGATTTATCCATTCATTTAAGTAATAGCTTTTATTGAGTCTTTATGATGTGCTAGGAGGTAGGGATTTAATAGCAATCAAACATAGCATGGAGCCTGCTCCTCAAGTGGATGGGGGAACAGGTCACACTAGATCACATGATGTGAAATTGCTACTGTGGTAATGACGACAGTGGAGATGTTCAAGGTGCTTTGAAGGTCTATAATAAATAAGGGGGTCTTACCTGGTTATGAAGATAAGGACATATTTAATGAAGTGACACCTGAGCTGAGATCTGAGAGATAAGTAAGAGTTAACTGGACCAAGAAGAAAATTTGCACTGCAGGCATGGGGACATTCACATAATGGGCTATTTGTTGTTTGTTTGTTGTGAATCGATGAGTTGTGTCAGTTTCTTTTGTGACTTCATGGACTGTATCCCGCCAGGCTCCTCTGTCTATGGGATTTCCCAGCAAGAATACTGGAGTGGGTTGCCATTTCCTTCTCCAGGGAGTCTTTCTGACCCAGGAATTGAACCCATGTATCCTGCATGCAGGTGGATTCTTTACCACTGAGCCATCAGGGAAGCTCCTAATGG
Source organism: Oryx dammah (assembly GCF_014754425.2). Taxonomy (NCBI): domain Eukaryota; kingdom Metazoa; phylum Chordata; class Mammalia; order Artiodactyla; family Bovidae; genus Oryx; species Oryx dammah. The sequence goes on from NW_024080444.1 coordinate 12,289,146, forward strand.
AACTTTGCACAGCAATAGTTTCCCAGGTGGTGCTAGTGACTCAGAGCAGAGAGGGTGCCCCTCAGGCCTCTGGACAGGAGGGAGGGAGGGACAGATGGAAGGCCAAGGCTCCTGCACTGTGCAGAGGCGGGGAGGTGGTGGAGTAGAGGTGGGAGCCGAAAGCGCAGTGTCTTGGGCTGGGCCTCTCCCTCGGCCCTCGGTCTTCTTCCTTTGCCACACCCAGCCTCTGAGGCCGCTGTCCCCCTCGCTCACCCCTGGTATGATTATTTCGTCTGCTGGATGTGGCTGTTTTGTGTGGCACTGTGTGCTGCCCCGCCCCTCTCCAGTCCCCCATGTGTGCACCCCCACTGAGATGTATGCCCCTTGCCCCTCCCCATGTTAATAATTTATATATTAAATTATTATTTAACATATCAGTTAATATCCACAGATTATTTATATAAATATGTTTATATATTATTTAATATTAATAGCATTAATATTATTCATGTATATTAATATTTGTTAATTAATCCCCAAGGAAACTAACCAAACAAAAACATCCTCATGACTCCACAGGGAAAAAAAACAGAATCCTCCTGCCAGTGCAAGAGACACAAGAGATGTGAGTTCAGTCCCTGGGTCAGGAAGATCCCCTGGAGGAGGAAATGCCAACCCACTCCAGTATTACTCCCTGGAAAATCCAATGGACAGAAGAGCCTGGTGGGCTACAGTCCATGGGGTAGCGAAAAGTCTGGCATGACTGAGTGCACCATCCTAATCCTCCTGCACTGCAGGCTGGCTCTTTACCACGGAACCACCAGGGAGTCCCCTAATGGAATATTACACGGCAATAAACATGAGTAACTATGCTGCTCACAAGTAGTTGGGACTCATGACTGTAGATGGATATCGGTAACATAATGTTGGGTGGGAAAAAAAGCTATACTTCATGACACCTTTTAATAAAGTTTAAAAACGAAAAAAATTAAACACATCACTTGGGTATACAAATATACGTGATTTTTTTTTTAAGGCAATGAAAAATAAGAAAATTTACAGAGTGAAAATTCAGAGGAGGAGTCATGGGGGAAGGGATGGGAGGTTCATAACGGGACCTGCAAAGTGTAAATTTTTGTAAAACATGGTGTTCTAGATATTGGGGTGGATGGGAAGTTCCAAAGAGTTCATTATATTATTTAAATTAAATAAAGAGGGCCACATACCAGCCAATTTTAATGGTGTGAAAACTAAGGATTATGAGTAATGCAGTTTTGGGCACCTGATTTTTTTTTTTTTAAGGGATTATGCTAAATATTAGAGACTTAAAGAATATTGGGATAGCTGGCATAGAAATGCAGAGGGGGAAAGATATGAAATGAGGCTACAGAGATGGCTGAGCTCTGGACCATCTTGTAGGCTTTTCAGTCAGTTTTCCCATTATACCAAGAGCTGTGGGAACCATTGAAGAGTTTTAACCAGGAGACAGGCTTCAAAATTTGCATCTTGAAAAAATTCACTTTGCCTTCAGTATAGTGACCAGACTGAAGAAAGACCAGAATGAACGTGGATGAATCACTTAGAATTGTCTAGACATAAGGTAGTGGGAGCTTAGGATGAGGTAGCTGTTGCAGTGGTAAGATGGTGAGACTGGTGTTGGTGATGTTAATGGTGATAGTGGTTGCGGTAGTCTTGGAGGTGATGGTGGTTTCAGTGTTGAAAATAGAGCTAAATGGACAGGTCTGAGAATATTTAGGAAGTGAATCTATAGAATTTAGGGGTAGAAGTACTTGATCAATAAAGTGATATATGTTTTGATGGAAAGGAAGACAAGACAACAGGGATAATCCCTCAACTTTTGACTTGTCAATTAGGTGGGCATGGTGCAGGAAGGAGAAATCAGTGATTCAGTTTGGGGCATGTTGCGTTTAAGATGCTTTTTCAAGTTCTAGTTCTTTTGCAGCTCTTTTCCACAGATAGTGATTCACTTTCCTCTTTGTTCCCTAAATGAGAGCTCACAAACTCAAATCCTTTTGGGGGCCAGGTGCGTAATTGGAGTGAATGAACTGGAGCAAGTAAAGCAGGCTGAGTCAGAGCCAGATTCAGAATGGTGAGGACTTCAGTGACCTGTAGAAAATATGACCCATCAAAGAGGGGGTGGTGGTGGCTGCAATTCAGCCTAAGTGTTGTTGATTCAATTTTTCAAGAGGAGCCAAAAAAATCATGATTTTAATGTTTATTGTTGTTGTTTAGTTGCTAAGTCATGTCTGACTCTTTTTCAACCTCATGGACTGTTTCCCCACCAGTCTCCTCTTTCTATGGGATTTCCCAGGCAAGAATACTGGAGTGGGTTGCCATTTTCTTTCCAGGGGATCTTCGCAATGCCAGGGTTGAACCTGCATTTCCTACGTTAGCGGTGGATTCTTTACCACTGAGCCACCTAGGAAGTCCCTAATGTTTATTAGTTAGTGACTAATTTAACACACCAAAAAACCTACTATAAGGGCTAATTCTGTGGGTGGGCCAAACAGAATTAGTTTGTGATTCATAGGTAACTAGAGAGAATTTTGGTTCTAAATCACTTATTAATATTAATTTATTCATTATATTATTGATCAAGTACATTTCAATACAGTTATTGGGATAGAAAGTTTCTGATAACATAGCACTATTAAGAGCTACTTGCATTTGAATTTTACCAAAATGTACTCTACATACTCTTTTTCTATTCCTTTTCAAATTCTTTTCCCACATAGGTTATTACAGAATATTGAACACAGTTCCCTGTGCTATACATTAGGTCTTTGTTGGCTATCTATTTTATTTTTTAAAAAATCATTTTTTGCTACACTGGGTCTTCAATGCTTTGAGCAGGCTTTTTCTAGCTGTGGTGAGCAGGGGCTACTCTCTAATTGTGGTATGCAGGCCTCTCATTGCGATAGCTTCTCTTGTTACATAAGAAGCATGGGCACTAGCGTGCACAGGCTAAAGTAGTTGTAGCTCTTGGGCTCTAGAGTAGGGGCCGAGTGGTTGTGGAGCGTGGGCTTAGTTGCCCCAAGGCATGTGGAACTTCCCAGGGTATGGACTGAACCTGTGTTGCTTGCATTGGCAGGCAGATACTTAACCACTGGGCTATCAGGGAAGTCCTGGTTGTCTCCTTTACTTTACCTATTTTTTAAACCTTTTTATTTTGTTTTATGATATAGCTGAATGACAGTGTTGTGATAATTTCAGGTGAAGAGTAAAAGGATTCAGCCATACATATACATGTATCCATTCTCTTCCAATCCATCCATTCTCTTCTTTCTTTGATCAATGCAAAGAAATAGAGGGAAACAATAGAATGGTAAAGACCAGAGATCTCTTCAAGAAAATTAGAGATACCAAGGGAACATTTCATGCAAAGATGGGCACAATAAAGGACAGAAATAGTATGGGCCTAATAGAAGCAGAAGGTATTAAGAAGAGGTAGCAAGACTATATAGGAGAAGTATACAAAAAAGATCTTCAAGACCCAGATAATCACAATGGTGTGATCACTCACCTAGAGCCAGACATCCTGGACTGTGAAGTCAAGTGGGCCTTAGAAAGCATCACTACAAACAAAGCTAGTGGAAGTGATGGAATTCCAGCTGAGCTATTTCAAATCCTAAAAGATGCTGCTGCTAAAGTGCTGCATTCAATATACCAGCAAATTTGGAAAACTCAGCAGTGGCCACAGGATTGGAAAAGGTCAGTGTTCATTCCAATCCCGAAGAAGGGCAATGCCAAAGAATGTTCAAACTACCACACAATTGCACTCATCTCACATGCTAGCAAAGTAATCTCAAAATTTGCCAACTGAGGCTTCAACAGTATATGAACCAAGAACTTTCAGATGTTCAAGCTGGATTTAGAAAAGGCAGAGGAACCAGAGATCAAATTGCCAACATCCATTGGATCATTGAAAAAGCAAGAGAATTCCAGAAAAACATCTACCTCTGCTTTGTTGACTATGTCAAAGCCTTTGACTGTGTGGATCACAAAAAACTGTGGAAAATTCTTCAAGAGATGGGAATACCCAGTTGCCTTACCTGCCTCCTGAGAAATCTGTATGCAGGTTAAAAAGCAACAGTTAGAACTGGACATGGGACAACAGACTGGTTCCAAATTGGGAAAGGAGAATGTCAAGACTGTATATTGTCACCCTGCTTATTTAACTTATATGCAGAGTACATCATGAGAAATGCTGGGCTGGATGAAGCACAAGCTGGAATCAAGATTTTAGAAAGAAATATCAGTAACCTCAGATATGCAGATGACATCAAACTTATGGCAGAAACTGAAGAAGAACTAACGAGCCTCTTGAAAGTAAAAGAGGAGAGTGAAAAAGTTGGCTTAAAACTCAACATTCAGAAAACTAAGATCATGGTATCTGGTCCCATCACTTCATGGGAAATAGATGGGGAAACATTGGAAACAGTGACAGACTTTATTTTTTGTGGCTCCAGTATCACTGCAGATGGTGACTGCAGCCATGAAATTAAAAGATGCTTGCTCCTTGGAAGAAAAGTTATGACCAACCTACACAGCATATTAAAAAGTAGAAACATTACTTTGCAAACAAAGGTCCGTCTAGTCAAAGCTATGGTTTTTCTGGTAGTCATGTATGGATGTGAGAGTTGGACCATAAAGAAAGCTGAGCACCGAAGAATTGAGGCTTTTGAACTGTGGTGTTGGAGAAGACTCTTGAGAGTCCTTTGAACTGCAAGCAGATCAAACCAGTCAATTCTAAAGGAAATCAGTCCTGAATATTCATTGGAAGGACTGATGCTGAAGCTGTAATTCCAATCCTTTGGCTACCTGATGCGAAGAACTGATTCATTTGAAAAGACCCTGATGCTGGGAAAGATTGAAGGCAGGAGGAGAAGGGGACAACAGAGGATGAGATGGTTGGATGACTCAATGGACTTGAGTTTGATTAAACTCTGGGAGTTGGTGATGGACAGGGAGGCCTGGCATGCTGCGGTACATGGGGTCGCAAAGAGTATAACAGTGTGTACGTGTCCATCTCAAAGTCCCTAACTATACCTTCTCCCCATCCTTCCCCCCAGCAATGGTTATCTACTTTAAATATGGCAGTGTATACATTTCAATCCCAAACTCTGTCCCTTTTCCCTCCCTTCCCCTTCCCCACTGTAAACATAAGTTTATTCTTTATATACTCAGTTTTAGAACTTCATTTTTTGATATTTAAAATATTCATTTTGAAAAATATTAAATCCTCAGAAGAGTTGCAAGAATAAAATGATTCCTTTACCCAGATTCACTGTTTGTAAGCATTTCTTCACATTTGAGTTCTCTTTCCCCGACCTCCTCAGCCACTGCCCCCCCGCATCTAAACCATTCTAGAGTTAGTTGCAGGCATCATCCCTGGTGGCTCAGAGGGTAAAGCGTCTGCTAGCAATGCGGGAGATCCGGGTTTGATCTCTGGGTCGGGAAGATCCCCTGGAGAAGGACACGGCAACCCCACTCCAGTATTCCTGCCTGGAGAATCCCATGGACAGAGTCTGGTGGGCTATATATATAGTCCATGGGGTCACAGAAAGTCAGACATGACTGACTGACTTCACTTTTTCATGACCTCAAATACTTTGGTGTATATTCCCTGTACAGTGACATTCTCTTACATACTACAATGTAATGGTTAAAACTCAGGATTGATACAATACTATTATCTAATATACAGTTAATACTAAATTTTATAATCTTTTTCTGATCCAGAAACCAGGGTGAATCATCCATGGTATTTGGTTTTCACGTATACTTACTCTCCCTTAATCTGGAACAGTTTTGCATGTCTTTTATGACGGTGATTTTTTCGAAGAGTACAAGCAAGCTGCTTTTGAGAATGCCCCTCAATTTGAGTTTGCTTGATTGTTTCCTCATGATTAGATTCAGGTTATGCATTTTTGTCAGGAATACTATGTAAGTATTGTTGTGTCCTCAGCACATCACATCAGGAGGTACATGATGTCACTTTGATCATTTAGGGTGGGTTGTACCTGCCAGATTTCCCCACTTGCAGGAACTTGCTGTCTTTGTAATCAGCAAGTAATCTCTGGGGAATGGAATCAGTTTGAGACACTGCAAATATCTTATTCACCAACAACTTAACATCCCATAGATTTGGCGGCCACTGAACATTCGCATCTGAATCTATTCCTACTATGGAGGTTGCAGATTTGTGATTTTTAAAAAATCTTCCGCGTGTATTAGCATTCCACTGTAAAGAGGAGATTTGTCCTCCCATTTATTTGTTTGTTTACTCTGTCTTTCTGTATCTGCATAGGCACTTGGTTGTTTTGTCTCCAACGTTTTCTAACCTGCTGCTGTTTTTATGCTAAAGTTGCCCACGGTTTTCTGCCAAATTGCCTGCACCTTCAAGCTGGCTCCTGTGTTCTCTGACATCTCCCTGTCAGTTTTTGAGGATTTACTTTCTGCCACAAGATACTATGGCTTGCTTTGTATTTACTTTCCCAGTCCTGGTCCTGGAATCTGCCATTTACCTAAAGGGCGCTGCTTGCATTTACTGAGGAATGTGTTTAGAAATACAAATCAGAGACTAGGTGTGCGAATCACTCAGTTCAGTTCAGGTCAGTTCAGTCACTCAGTTGTGTCCGACTCTTTGCGACCCCATGAATCGCAGCACGCCAGGCCTCCCTGTCCATCACCAACTCCCGGAGTTCACTCAAACTCCTGTCCATCGAGTCCGTGATGCCATCCAGCCATCTCATCCTCGGTCGTCCCCTTCTCCTCCTGCCCCCAATCCCTCCCAGCATCAGAGTCTTTTCCAATGAGTCAACTCTTCACATGAGGTGGCCAAAGGACTGGAGTTTCAGCTTTAGCATCATTCCTTCCAAAGAAATCCCAGGGCTGATCTCCTTCAGAATGGACTGGTTGGCTCTCCTTGCAGTCCAAGGGACTCTCAAGAGTCTTCTCCAACACCACAGTTCAAAAGCGTCAATTCTTTGGCTCTCAGCTTTCTTCACAGTCCAACTCTCACATCCATACATGACCACTGGAAAAACCATAGCCTTGACTAGATGGACCTTTGTTGGCAAAGTAATGTCTCTGCTTTTGAATATGCTATCTAGGTTGGTCATAACTTTTCTTCCAAGGAGTAAGCGTCTTTTAATTTCATGGCTGCAGTCACCATCTGCAGTGATTTTGGAGCCCAGAAAAATAAATTCTGACACTGTTTCCACTGTTTCCCCATCTATTTCCCATGAAGTGATGGGACCAGATGCCATGATATTCGTTTTCTGAATGTTGAGCTTTAAGCCAACTTTTTCACTCTCCTCTTTCACTTTCGTCAAGAGGCTTTTTAGTTCCTCTTCACTTTCTGCCATAATGGTGGTGTCATCTGCATATCTGAGGGTATTGATATTTCTCCCAGCAATCTTGATTCCAGCTTGTGTTTCTTCCAGCCCAGCATGTCCAATGATGTACTCTGCATATAAGTTAAATAAGCAGGGTGACAATATACAGCCTTGACGTACTCCTTTTCCTATTTGGAACCAGTCTGTTGTTCCATGTCCAGTTCTAACTGTTGCTTCCTGACCTGCATATAGGTTTCTCAAGAGGCAAGTCAGCTGCTCTGGTATTCCCATCTCTTTCAGAATTTTCCACAGTTTATTGTGATCCACACAGTCAAAGCCTTTGGCATATCACTATTGAATGTCATTGATCCTAGGTGCTTTCAGTGGACAGAACTAGGAGGCATGTGTTTTCTGAAAAATTAATGGGTTCATTCTGATACTCCTAATTCCAGTCAACACTAGAGGGCTCTTACTTGCTTCCGCCTCAGTGTATTTTTCTTCCCCCACAGTGGGTACCTGGCTCCTAGTAACATCAATGTATTTGCTTATTTAAAGAATGTATTTTAATGCAAGAGAGTTTTCCTCTTATCCTGCCTCCTTTCCCAGCTAATGGGATAATTTATTTTGACATTCCTCAGTTCCTATAATTTTTCCTAGTTAACTTTTCTCCCACATTTTAAGCATGTTAAGATTTATATAAGTGTATCTTTGCAAAGATTTCACCATGTAGAGATACTGTGTTAATCTTATCTATCATTAATCATGTGGAAAGCAATTCCTTTGTTTTGAGTGAGGCTGAAATGAGGGTTATTGACAATAACTTCCATCTACTTGGCAGTTCACACTTTGCAAAGTACTTGTTTACATGTACGACTTCATTTACTTTTAATGGTTTGAATTCTTTAAGTCCCAGACAAAATGAGGAATACAGAAACTGAGAGCTTCATGAGTGTTTCACAAGGTAGGACTCAAATAATACCTGCTGATTTTTAAGAAGATGCATTTAGAATCTGGCAGATGAAAACTGGTATTATATAAAATCATGCATAATCCTCACTAATAGATGATCTAAAATCTTTTTTAAACACCCAAACTTTATTTTTAATATTTTCGGCCACACCATGCGACTTGTGGGATCTTAGTTCCCTGACCAGGGATTGAGCCTGGCCCCTAAGCAGTGAGAACCTGAGTCCTAACCACTGGAATGCCAGGGAATTCCCTAGATGATCTAAAAATTTTATACTCACCTCAGCACTTCTTGCCATTGCCATTTTGTAGGAATCTGTGTCTTTCTTAGATTGATATTTTAAAAATACATCTGCTTTCTAAACATACACCAAATTAAAAATGCCTTTAATGTAGTGGTTCTCAAATGTGGCTGTATCACTGAGCCACAAGGGAAGCTTGGGTCACAGTTACACAGAAGGTAGCTTGATCTGGATCTGCATTCTGATTTAAACATTGATACTTGTCAGACACAACTGAGTGACTGAGCATGTACTTAAAGTTTGGGCTTCCCTGGTGACTCAGCGGTAAAGAATCCGCTTGCCAGTGCTGGAGATGCAGGTTTGATCCCTGTGTCAGGAAGATTCCCTGGAGAAGGAAATGGCAAGCCACTCCAGTATTCTTGCCTGGGAAATACCATGGACAGAGGAGCCTGGTGGGCTACAGTCCATGGGGTCTCAAAGAGTCAGATATTACTTAGCAACTAAACAAGAACAGCAACTTAAAGTATGCAAGAATGTGTTTTGAACTTGACCTAGCAGTTGAAAAGTACCGAGCACATTATTTTATCTTTTTCATTAGCCAGCCATATTCTCTTTATTCTAAGATTTACCTGATTTTCATGTTTCAGTATTTCTAAAATCATGTCATGACCTAAAATTAAATGTGTGTGTACATGAGTGTACACACATTCATTGTAATGGCTATATCTAGAGCAGGGTTCTTAAAACTGAGTGTGCATCAGAAATATTTGATTACTTGTTATAAATGTGAAGTCTTAGGCTGGTTTTGGGCTTTTTGAAAAGGCTAAGGTTAACCAGCACGCTGGATGATTCTGATTCATCAGGTCCTTGGACTTTGCTTTGAGCAGTAGTTTACAAAGAGTAGACTTAGCTCCTCCCCCCGCCCCAAACTATGTCTATATCACCTAGGAACTTGTTAGATATGTACATTCTCAGACCCTACCCTGGACTTACTGAACCAGAAACTCTGAAAGTGGGGACGAGCGTCTGTATTTTTACAGGCCCCTAGGAATTCTGGGACTTCCCTGCTGGCTCAGATAGTAAAGAATTCACCTGGAATGCAGGAGATCTGGGTTTGATCCTAAGGTTGGGAAGATTCACTGGAAGAGGGCATGGCAACCTTCTCCAGTATACTTGCCTGGAGAACCCCCATGGACAGAAGAGCCTGGCGGGCTACAGTCCATAGTGTCACAAAGAGTTGGACTGAGCGATTAAGCACTGCACAGGAATTCTGGTGTAAGATAAAATTTCAGAACCACTATTTTGAGGAACACTGCCAGTGTTTGCCATCCTTCTTTGATGATAAGAATCACCTTGCATGCTTTAAAAATCCCACATCTGGGCTCCATCCTGGATCTACTGAATTAAAATTCCATGGAGGGTGGGAAAGTTCCAAAGGAACAGGTAGAATCTGTAGATTAACAAGCTTCTCAAGTGATTCTTATCTTCAAACAAATTTGGGAAATACTGAGGTGGAAAAGCCACGGATTTGCCAATCCACAGCCTTATATTCCCTGTTTAGGTTTATCTTGGGTTTTGTGTATATCACTGTATTTAAATTTTATAACACCTTTAGGAACTAGAGACTATTATCAAACCCATTTTATAGATGACAAAACTGAGGTTTGAAGAACTTAAAAAACACACTGGGTCATTTAAATAGTAAACCAGAGAGTTGGAACTCAAATTAGGAACTTTCTGACTCCAGAGCCTTTGTTCTTGAACTGTTGTAAGATAACTGCAAATCATTGATGTTGTTGTTACAATGTAGTATAGCCTTGTGGATAGATACTTGCCCAGAGACATTCCTTGGGTCAATACTTCAGTGTTGCCACCTGTAATCCCAACCCATCCTTGACCTCCCTTTGTTTACTCCTTCCTTTACTGTTATATTCACTATACTCTTATTGATGAAAAGTATCCATCCTCTTCTGTTGTTGTTCAGTTGCTCAGTCATGTCTGACTCTTTGCAACCCCATGGACTGCAGCACACCAGGCTTCCCTGTCCTTTACCATCTCCCACAGTTTGCTCATACTCATGTCCATTGAGTTGATGGTGCCATCAACCGTCTCATCCTCTGCTGCCCCGTGCTCTTCCTGCCCTCAATCTTTCCAAGCATCAGCATCTTGTCTTTTAAGCCTCTTCATTACTCATCTGTTGCTTCTTCTCACAAAAGGATTGTATTTTGTGAGTCAAAAGACATGCCTCAAGACACTGTTTCAGTCTCATTTCTTCTGTGAAGAACCCCTGACCACACTAAGCAGCAGTGACTTCTCCCTTCTAGGATTTACAGTGACATTCTTGGCCTGCACTATTTAGTCCCCATCATGGTGTGTCCTGCTTACACATCTTAATCTTTCATCTAGATCTGAAGGTGCTGCTCTGGCCCTGGCCAAGTAGTAGGAGTGCTAAAATATCTGTTGACCTTCAATAATGTCAGTGTAGTTTAAGACTCACAAAAAATGAAGATGGATTTTTACATGGACGGAGGAGCCTGGTAGGCTACAATCCATGGGATTGCAAAGAGTCGGACATGACTAAGCGACTTCACTTTCACTTAACCACCCAAACTGATCTACACATTCAATGCAATCCTATCAAATTCAAATGTCTGTATAGCACAAGGAATTCTACTCAATACTCTGTAATGGTACATAAGGGAAAAGAATCTTATAAAGAGTAGATACAATATATGTATACGCATAACAAATTCACTTTGTTATATATCTGAAACTAACACAATGTTGTAAAATAACTATATTCCAATAAAACCTTTTAATTCCCCCCCCAAAAAATGAAGATGGATTTTTAAAAGCAATTAAGACAAGTTGTTGGATTCTCTTCCTGGAGAATCTGTGAAGGGGGTTACACTGACTGTCATGTGAGCCATCAGTGGGTTGTTTGCAAGGGTAGATGAATTTAATGATTATTCCTTCAAATTTAGTTTACAGGAATCTTATCCACTCTTCCAGACTTAGAAAAAAAGGGGGGGGGCGGCGAGAATCTTGTTTTGGTGAGGATGGAATGACAGTTTGGGAGAGGGGGGTGGAGATGTGGTGCATGCTTTGTAAAGGGGAATGGCTTTAATTAAAAAAAAATTTTCATTGTCATCTCATTCCAGACTAGAATGTATTTTCTTTTCAGAATACTATGGCTAATGCCTATTGTGGCTGCCTTCCAGATGTTGAGGTTTTGGAACAACAGCATCCCACGAGGTAGCATGAGACTTGCTAGTTCTGGAAGAACATGTCCAGGTGTCTCTGAGCTAGGGTCAGGGCAGTGCTGGGGAAAGGGCTCCACCTACTGACCGTCCAGAGTCACACTGTTTCCTGGCAGAAACCTTTAGTGGGGTTTGACTCCGAGCTCTTGCCTCAGAGAGGGTGGCCCCAGAGGCCCAGGGGGGGTTCTCTGCCAACACTCACTGTGCTTCATGCGGAAATTCACGAGCATGTAGCCACACAAAGTGAGGTATTCCAAGAGTATGTTTTCTGTGAGAATCTCTTTCAGGAAATGGGTTTTCCTTTGAGGAAAAATATCAGCAGCCTCACTGTGGAAAAGGGTAGAACTACTATTTGGTTGAATATTGTTATGTAAAGTTATGGTTCCATCACATGGATTTCAGAGACATCTGTGTTATTAAGGGATGGACAAAACAGAGGGTGATCTTTAGGACTTAACTCTGTTTTAGAAGAATTTGAATCCATTAGTGGTTTAAATAATTAGTGGTCCATTTCATTTAAAAGTAAAATTATATTTTCTAGCATAAAGAAAATTTTATTCTGTTTTTTAGTGTATGTTGATGGAAGTGACGAGACCCTGACAGAAAGGGTGCTAGTATCTCAAGCGTTCAGTGTGAAGTTCCTTGTTTAGTTGATAGTTATAATTGTTTATCTTCTCAAGACCCTACTGGGTCACTTTGAAAAGTGTGTTAGAGGTTGACTAGATGGACAGGTGGGACTTGTTCCTTCCACCTTGCAGATGCATCTAGGACACTTGATCATAGGCATGAGAAAGGCTGCTTCCTAAGTCAACTGTGATCCAAAATCAGACTCTTTCGCTGTTTTGGTGGGAGTGGCATCTTAAAGAAAACATGTTTTCATTGAGTCGGTACACAGGGGAATGTGAGAGAGTGGGAGGACTAAGAGAGGAGAAGGAGATGTTCCTGCGGCAACTGGAAAAGGACTTCACAAGCTACATCTTGGCAAAGTGACTTTCAGGGGCGTCCCACTATCACCCTCAGCAACACTTAATCCCTGGGGAATTCCAGCCCTTTGGACCCTGATAAGCAAAATCACACTTAACCTTCCATTGAGATGCACTACCAGGAGGGTTTTACCTAAACTAGAATGAGAGGAAAGGAGTGCTGCTTAGTATAAAATAGTAGAACTGACAGGCAACACTTACTGGTACCAGGCACTGTGCTAAATGCTTTCCACAGATCACTTCATGGATGCTGCCTACAGTTCAGTGAAGCAGGACTAGCATAGGCTCAGGGTTGGGGATTAAGGAACTTGCCTAATGTCCCAGAGCTAAGGAGTGAGAAGGCTAAGATCTGAACCCAGTTCTGCGGGGCTCTAGAATCAGTACTCTTCCCCATGTGACATTCTGAACCTCCAATCAGAAATTGCTAGTGGAATTATCTTAGAGTTAGGGAAGCTATGAAAGATACCATGGCCCCTCTCTTTTTTAGGTATAGGGAGATTTTCTGTGCTATAGTTGACAGAGAGGCCCCTATTTTCTTTTGACTGAAGACTATGTAGCTTCCTCAAGCTTGTGTGTATATACATGTGTATGCATCTTTTTGTTTGTTTGTTTGTTTGGAGCAGGTTTGTTGAGCCAAGAATAGTAAACTGAAGAAATGGAGAGAAGTCTGCACAATGCCAGGTGATGGAGCCGGAAGTAAAGAGCAATGAACGGGGGTCAGGGATTCTAACTCTGGCTCTGCCATATACAACAACAACAATAATAGTAGCAGCTAACATTTGAGTACTTACAGCGTGTCAAGTACTGTTCCAAACACTTTGTACGTCTTAATTCACTTAATCCTCATGATCATCCTATGGATAAGCACTGTTCTTATTTTACTGATGAGAAAATTGAGTCATACAGAGGTTGTTACTTGCCCCAGGTCATACCAGCTAATAAATGGTAGGAAGCTGGCTTAAAGTCAGGCAGTCTTGGCTTACTACACTAACTATTATGTAATACTGTTTCTCAGCTAACTGATTATGTCAGTTAACTTTTCTAGGTTTTAGTTTTTCCCATTTATAAATTCACTTTTTTTAAAAAACTAAATGTTGAGTTCCAAACTTATCAGGTAGAGATGGAAAAGGCCATGCACACGGAGTACAAAATGCAAAGAATAAGGAGTCCACATGCCATTGGCAGCACCAGGAAAAGCTGGGGTTGGCACTGGAACTTATCTTATGGCTGAACCTCTTACACTGGTCCTCAAATGGCATCCCAGGCCGAGGTACAGTTCAAGGTGACTTTGGGAACTTTTGGATTGAAGACAGGATATTGGGCACAGAGACACTGCCAGAAGGAAAGAGGTTAAGGAGTCACATTCAGGACCACTACTATCTTAAGTCAAATTCATGTGGGGCGAGACTGGTGGCAGGGAGACCAATGAGAAGGCAGAGAACTGAGGACCTCAAGTTGGATGGAGGAGGTAGGGATTTCACAGTGGGGCCAGATGCCAGAAATATCAGGAGAGAGGGTGGTGAGGGTGGGACAGGGTGGAGGAGGTAGTGAGCCAAATGCAAGTGAGAGGGTGACAATGGCTTGCAGAGAAGGACGGTTCAATTGTTCGCGTCTTCAAGCTAAGATTCCTGTGGACTCTGTACTCAGATATGCTTGACCACAGCTATGGGATTTATATGACTGAAGCTCAGAGCGATGATCTTAGGAGGAATGTGATAATGACAGGTATGGGTCAGGCATTCCCTCCCACTCACAGTATCTTTTGTCAACAGAATATTGCTCTGTGACAGGTTCATGGCTTTCATTTTGGACGGATTTCCCTTCCCCAAGGAGGCAGATGGCTTAGTGCTAGCAGGGTAGACTCTGAAGTCAGAAAACTAGAATAAGTAGAGGAGCTACTGACTAGTTAGTTGTATATCTTGGGCAAGAACTTTCATCTTTCTGTGCCTCCGTGTGTACATGTGTAAAATGGGAATAATATCACCCACTTTATAGAGTTGTTGTGAGGATTAAACAAGTTAATATATGTAAAGCGACTGGCCTGAGTTAGCCCATGCTGCTGCTGCTGCTGCTAAGTTGCTTCAGTCATGTCCGACTCTGTGAGACCCCATAGACAGCAGCCCACCAGGCTCCCCGGGATTCTCCAGGCAAGAACACTGGAGTGGGTTGCCATTTCCTTCTCCAATGGATGAAAGTGAAAAGTGAAAGTGAAGCCGCTCAGTTGTGTCCAACTCTTCGCTACCCCATGGACTGCAGCCCACCAGGCTCCTCCGTCCATGGGATTTTCCAGGCAAGAGTAGTAGAGTGGGGTGCCATTGCCTTCTCTGAGTTAGCCCATAGGAAATATTAATTATTGCTGTTGAGTAAATGAAGGAGCAGAGAGATGAAATGATTGTTCGAGGACTCACAGCTCAGCATTCTAACCCAGGCCCACCTAGCTCCAAGCCTTCCTTAATTTTCACTGTGCCACATTAGGCTGAGAGCAGAGTCTGAACAGAGATAAGAAAGAAGTCAAGAGGACTGTGGAAATACTACAGCAGATGGCAGAAGGATGTAGAGGAATACATGAAGTAGCAAGGAAAAATTATTAGGAAGAACAGAATAAAGAACTAAACCTTTCCTGTTTTTCTGATTATTAAGTTGAAACAGCCTCACTGTAAAAATTAAAACATCATAGAACTAAATTATGTGGTCTAACTTCCTCCCCTGCTTCTCTGACAGATTTTGAAAAAACAAAAATAAGCACAGGACTTTATGGCATCACAGAAAGCAGGGCAGACTCAAAAGAGCAGAGGCGGCTGACAAAGGCTGGATGCAGGACAGCCAGGGCCACAAGGTTTGGTGTTAGGGAGGGCAGCGAGGGGACATCATGGTAGAGGTTCCAGGGGCAGATGAGGCAGATCTGGTAGTTCGATTTGGAGTGAATCTGGGGTGGGAGGGAAGGGGCAGTGGGCATAGGCAGCTCCAAGATGAGGAGGCTGGAGTGGAAAGTTGTGGGAATAGGAAATATTTTGTGCTATAAATCCCTTTGGAAGCCTCATGAAGCTTAGGGACCTCTTCCCAAAAAAAGGTTTTAATACCTAAGATAAAAGACCTGAGATGACAAAAGGTTGCCACTTCTACCCACCAACATCTTGGAATTCAGAACTCCTATAAGACGCTTCCAGTTTTAAGATTTGGTACTTTACTAAAGTTTCTATCCTTAGAAAGAAACGACTTGCTGCCCTCAGAATCCTCTAAATCCTCTCTGTATAGAAACCCAAAGATACCTCCAGAATGCACAATGAGTCTATGTCTCTGGCTCCAGACTAATTTTAGATGAGGATCTCTTCAAGTAATTTGGATACCCTAAATGCAGAGAAGTTGTATAAAACATCAACATTACCAGAGTAGAAAGTGTTTTGGAAACTGTGTTTTGATCAAATCCTCATAATGTTCTCTCCCCAAAATTTCACTGGAAACCAGAGGCGGGTAATCCTGGGTTATTGACTCATCACAAGAAGTTCTTGGTATGCTCCACATGCTTGGAAGACAGCTGATGTGCTTTTCTGTGGTGTTGGATCCATTCCGTCAGCCCCATATGGGCATATTTGGGGTTTAAGTTTGCAAATAAAACTCAGCAAATCACCAGTGACCAAGTGGAGGGCAAGGGGAGGGTTGACAGCAGGTATGATCAGGATGGAACTCAGGGCATATACACTAGAAAAATGAGTTTCTGAGACTTTTCGTATCATCATTCAATCAGAAACTGGCTGAGCCTGCCTATGAAGCCATTATTAATACAGTAGAGAAGGGGTCTACATAAATAATCCCATTTACTGTACAATTTTCATATTTTTGCCTAGCCACAGGAGTATGTCTATAGGAAAAGGGTTATTCTACTTCTTGCTCGTAGCTTGAAGTTAAAATCATCACCCCAACTACATCCATTGTTGGAAGGACTATTTTGGGTTGGCCCTGTGTAATGTGAAATGAAGAAAAAAAGTGTGTAGCTGAATCTTGATATGGAGATCCAGACTTAAAAACATTCTCTGATGGTTTGGCATCCGTGGGATAAATTGGTCATAGTTTTCAACAACTCAGATCAAAGCCAAATGCTGTTTGCATTCAGACAGTGATTCAGGGACCATGTCTTATTTGGTTTCTTTGAAAACAGAGCACAGACATTTTTTCATACCTTTGAGAGAAATCTTTTGGCCGCCAAATTTGTGCCTTGTAAATATTATTGTACCCTAATACACAATTTTACATCTTGTCTCAGATGTCTTTTTAAGTTATTCCACCATCCCCAAGTGAGTGGCTTGTTGCAGGGAGGGTCTCCTGATGTTAAAGAGAAAAAATAGGCCAACTGCTAAAGATAAAAAAAAAAAAAGAGAGTAAATAAAACACATATGGAATGTCTGCTTTCAGAGTTAAAATGTATATGAGTGTGTATGCAAATCAGCCATCCAAATAGAAATCTAGACTGAGCCAACCTTAGGCACAGCTATGAAGGAGAAAAGGCCTTTTATTCCCCTTACTAGATAGTCCCTCCTTGATCACCTCTACCTCTCTTCTTTCTTAGGCTATTTTTGATCCTTCTCAGTAAGAGAATCAATATTCACTTTGGAACTTCTCTCTCTGCCATGCATACACTTCCTTTCACTTCTCAGTTCAGTTCAGTCGCTCAGTCGTGTCTGACTCTTTGCGACTCCATAAACCACAGCACGCCAGGCCTCCCTGTCCATCACCAACTCCTGGAGTCCACCCATACCCCTGTCCATCGAGTCGATGATGCCATCCAACCATCTCATCCTCCATCGTCCTCTTCTCCTCCTGCCCTCAATCTTTCCCAGCATCAGGGTCTTTTCCAATGAGTCAGCTCTTTGCATCAGGTGGCCAAACTAGTGGAGTTTCAGCATCAACATCAGTCCTTCCAATGAACACCCAGGACTGATCTCCTTTAGGATGGACTGGTTGGATCTCCTTGCAGTCCAAAGGACTCTCAAGAGTCTTCTCCAACACCACAGTTCAAAAGCATCAATTCTTCGGCGCTCAGCTTTCTTCACAGTCCAACTCTCACATCCATACATGACCACAGGAAAGACCATAGCCTTGACTAGACGGACCTTTGTTGGCAAAGTAATGTCTCTGCTTTTTAATGTGCTGTGTAGGTTGGTCATAACTTTCCTTCCAAGGAGTAAGCGTCTTTTAATTTCATAGCTGCCATCACCATCTGCAGTGATTTTGGACCCCAGAAAAATAAAGTCTGACACTGTTTCCACTGTTTCCCCATCTATCTGCCATGAAGTGATGAGACTGGATGCCATGATCTTAGTTTTCTGAATGTTGAGCTTTAAGCCAACTTTTTCACTCTCCTCTTTCACTTTCATCAAGAGGCTTTTTAGCTCCTCTTCACTTTCTGCCATATGGTAGTGTCATCTGCATATCTGAGGTTATTGATATTTCTCCCAGCAATCTTGATTCCAGCTTGTGCTTCTTCCAGCCCAGTGTTTCTCATGATGTACTCTGCATAGAAGTTAAGTAAGCAGAGTGACAATATACAGCCTTGATGTACTCCTTTTCCTATTTGGAACCAGTCTGTTGTTCCATGTCCAGTTCTAACTGTTGCTTCTTGACCTGCATACAGGTTTCTCAAGAGGCTGGTCAGGTGGTCTGTTATTCCTATCTCTTTCAGAATTTTCCACAGTTTGTTGTGATCCACACAGTCAAAGGCTTTGGCGTAGTCAATAAAGCAGAAATAGATGTTTTTCTGGAGCTCCTGTGCTTTTTTGATGACCCCGTGGATGTTGGCCATTTGATGAGCTATGGGTGGAGCTTTCGCTTCTACTCCCCTTCCAATGCATGTGTCCTGTGCCCCTTTTCTGTGGGCTTTGCTTGTCAGGGAGGAGTTCCAGGGGTAATGGGAATTATTTAAATGGCAATTCTTTTAAAAAATGAGCTCATAGCCAGTTTTTTTTATTTTAATAAACAGATTTTATTTTTTGAATTGTTTTCTGATTTTGTTTTGTTTATTTAATGGACTTTATTGAGTGTGTATTATACAGAGTGCAATGGCTGTGGTGTAGTGGGAATTATAGAAGGAAATGGCATCCTACTCCAGTACTCTTGCCTGGAAAATCCCATGGATGGAGGAGCCTGGTAGGCTATAGTCCATGGGGTCCCAGAGAATCGAACACGACTGAGCAAATTCTCTAGTTGTTAATTGGGGGTGAGAGTCATATATGCAAAATGTTAAACAGCATGACAACATAGAGTAACAACTTGGAAATGATTTTATCTTCTGATTTTATCTTATGAATGCTTATATTGTACATTCAGTGTGGCAGACACTTTTCTAAGTGCCTCTCAATAATAACTCATTTAGTCTAAGACAAATATTTAACTCATGTAGTCTTCAAAACAATGTTCTGTTATTATTGCTACAGTCATTCCTATTCTGAAGATGGAGAGCTAGGCAGGGAGAGGTCAAGTGACTTCCATAGGGTCACTCAGCTATTAAGTTTGGAACCAGGACTAAATTCCAGCTGTTTGGCTCCAGGGTCTGGGTCCTTAAATCATCCTGATGCAGCATCTCCAGCTTTAGGTGATGAGTGCCAAGTGTGAGACAGACATGGGCTCTGAGTTTGACAGCAGGACTCATTCTAGGTGAGCTGAAGTGGTCAGAGTGCTTTATGACAGTGGTTCTTACCCTGGCTGCCCATTACAGTGATCTGGGAAGTTAAAAAAAAAAAATCCCCATGCTCTGACCAGGTATTAAATCAGAATCTCTAGAGGTAAGGCCTGGCCAGTTATATGAAGTATTCTAAAGGGGCAGACAGCATGGAAACCACTGCAGGGAAAAGGCACCAAACCTGGATCCTGGAAAGTGGGCTGGAGCTCATGAAGTTGGGAGGAGAGAGGGTGGTCAGATGGGAAGTGGGGAGGCAGAGAGAAAGGTCCTTTCTTTTCCCCCTTTTCCTCTTCTCTTCCACCACCATGCTTCTGGATCTTCTTCCAGCCACCCTTCCTTTTTTTCCTCCTGGTTTCTGACTTCATTGTCCCCTTCTTTCCTTTGCTTCTCACCCCTCTCCTTTCAACCCTCTATCCCTTTCCTTCTTACATCCTCCTGCTGCCCAGTCTCTTCCTTTGAGTTCACGACCTTTTGGTCATCTCACTTAACATTGTTCCTCCTCCCAGCAAAAAGAGAGCAGAGGTTGAGGCTTTTGGGTCAATGCAAGACCCATTCATAGTGCTCCTGAATGGAATTAAAGGAAAGCCTGGGAGTACAGATCCAACTTCCAAGTAGTACAATTAGGATTAAATACTGGTAAGAACTGTGCTGTATTCTTTGGGAACAAGAGCACGGGGTATGCCTGGCTCTGTAGTGAGCAGAGAGAGGAGAGCTTGAAAGGTGTCTTAGTTTTCTGTTGCTGTTGTAACAACTTACCCTGAATATGTTAGCTAAAATAATCCATGTTCATATCTTACAGTTTTCTAAGATGGAAGTCTGACCTGAGTCTCACTGGCAGGGTTGTATTTCTTTCTAGATGTTCCAGGAAAGACTCTGTTTCATTGCCTCTTCCAGCTTCTAGAGGCTGTCCACATGCCTTGGTTCATAGTTCCTTCCTCCATCTTCAGAGCTAGCAACACAGAACCTCTCTTGCCATGTTTTCATTACATTACAGTACTTTCTCCACCTCTTTTCTTCTGCCTTTTCTACTTGTAAGAACTCATAATCACATCGGACCCATCTGGAAAATTCAGGATAATATCCCTATATTTAAGGTTATTTTATTAGCAACCTTAGTTCCATTTCCACCTTAATTCCCTTTGCCATGTAACCTAACATATTCACAAGTTCCAGGGATTAGGATATAGACATTTTAGTAGGGATATTAATCTTTCCATAACAGAAAACCTCACAGAATAGGAGGAGAAATGGACAGTAAAGTTCATTTCATGTAGATAACAGCAGATACAAAGGCATAGGGGCTTTGGAGAGTGTTCAAGGTAGGTTTTGAAGAACTATAGTTTAGTATCACTTTGTAGTATCATGAAACAGGCCATTACATTGCCACTTATACAGTATATATTGTTCTTAAAGTTTACATATTATTATGTTTACCACATATTTCAGCAAAAAAATCTTACAATAAACAGTACTCTTTGAGGGCAATACAGTATTACAGCTAACAGCATGTGCCATGGAGCCATGGAAGGTAGGTTCTAGTCCTATCTCTACCACTTATTAGACTGATACCTATAAAGATTCAGTAAGATCAAGAATCTCAAGTACTTTGCTCTGCCCCTCAGTTCAGTTCAGTCACTCAGTCATGTCTGACTCTGTGACCCCACGGACAGCAGCATGCCAGGCTTCCCTCTCTATCACCAACTCCTGGAACTTGCTCAAAGACTCATGTCCATTGAGTCAATGATGCTATTCAACCATCTCATCCTCTGTTGTCCCCTTTTCCTCTTGCCTTCAATCTTTCCCAGCATCAGGTTCTTTTCCAATGAGTCAGTTCTTCCCATCTGGTGGCCAAAGTATTGGAGCTTCGTTCAGCTTCAGCTTTGGTCCTTCCAATGAATATTCAGGACTGATTTCCTTTAGGATTGACTGATTTGATCTCCTGGCAGTCCAAGGGACTCTCAAGAGTCTTCTCAACACCACAGTACAAAGCATCAGTTCTTTGATGCTCAGCTTTGTTTACAGTCCAACTCTCACAACCATATATGACTACCAGAAAACCCATAGCTTTGATTATACAGACCTTTATAGGTAAAGTAATGTCTCTGCTTTATAATATGCTGTCTAGGTTTGTCATAGCGTTTCTTCCAAGGAGCAAGCCTCTTTTAATTTCATGGCTGCAGTCACCATCTGCAGTGATTCTGGAGCCCAGAAAATAAAGTCTGTCACCATTTCCATTGTTTCCCCATCTATTTGCCATGAAGTGATGGAATCAGATGTCAATCTTAGTTTTCTGAAGCTGAGTGTTAAGCCAACTTTTTCACTCTCCCCTTTCACTTTCATCAAGAGGCTCTTTAGTTCCTCTTTGCTTTCTGTCATAAGGGTGGTGTCATCTCCATATCTGAGGTTACAGATATTTCTTCCTGCAATCTTGATTCCAGCTTGTGCTTCATCCAGGTCTTGTAGGTCTTCATAGAACCATTCAACTTCAGCTTCTTTTGCATTAGTGGTTAGGGCATAGACTTAGATTACTGTGATATTGAATGGTTTGCCTTGGAAGCAAACCAGGATCATTCTGTTGTTTTTGAGATTGCACCCAAGTAATGCATTTTGGACTCTTTTATTGACTATGAGGGATACTCCATTTCTTCTAAGGGATTCTTGTCCGCAGTAGTAGATATAATGGTCATCTCAATTAAATTTGCCCATTTAATCTGGTCCATTTTAGTTCGCTGATTCCTAAAATGTCAACATTCATGCATGCCATCTCCTGTTTGACCACTTCCAATTTGCCTTGATTCATGGACCTAACATTCTATGTTCCTATGCAATATTGTTCTTTATAGCCCTGGACTTTAGTTTCATCACCAGTCACATCCACAACTGGGCATTGTTTTCACTTTGGCTCAGCCTCTTCATTCTTTCTGGAGCCATTTCTCCATTCTTCTCCAGTAGCATATTGGGCTCTGCCCCTGGCACATAATAAATGTGAGCTGCTATTATTTCCGTGGGCTTCCCAGGTGGCGCTGGTGGTAAAGAACCCACCTGCCAATGCAGAGACACAAGAGACACAGGTTCTATCCTTGAGCTGGGAAGATCCCCTGGAGGAGGGCAAGGTGACCCACTCCAGTATTCTTGCCTGGAGAATCCCATGGACAGAGGAGTCTGAGAGGCTACGGTCCAAAGGGTTGCAAAGAGTCGGACACAGCTGAAGTGACTTAGTACAAATGTGTGTGTTATTGCCATAATTAAACTATGTCTTATGCTAATGGCTTGTAACTTGCCACTCTCACTTTCTCTCTCTCTCTTTTCTAACCTCACTGCGAGGCTTGTGGGATCTTAGTTCCACAACCAGGGATTGAAACCGGGCCCTCAGCAGTGAAAGTGCAGAGTCCTAACCACCAGATTGCCAGAAAATTCCCTCACTTTTCCCCTAATGTCCATTTTTTGATGGAAAAAAAAAGAAAGCAGTGATAGGAAGAACATTTCTGACCTATGTAGCCTGCTGAGATAACATTGTTATTATCAAGTTCAAACTAACTACTGAGCCCTTACTTCAATCTAGAATTTAAGGACTCTCTGCCCCTGCTGCTTTTGCCAACAAAACCCAAATGTTATCTATAGCTGAGTTTTAAATGACATTTGGTTACGAATGTAGAAGACAGAAAAGCAAGTGGGTGGGGAAAGGTGTGTTCCAGGCTAAACTGAAACTTTCTAAGGTAGGATTAATATTAATAACAACAGTGACAAAAATGAGTGGGACTCAGAGATGCCTGGGTACAAATGTTTTTATTTCTAAATGTAATTCCAGGAAAATCTTGGCTATGTTTTATTTGGGAATGAGATAAAGTCAAGTTTCTATAGGAATTTGGGAATACATATATATCCTATTAGGTGCTGAGTTGTGAGACTACATTTGTTAATCAGTAACTGAGAACATGTAAAAATGGCCTGGTTTTTCATAGCAGTTGTCTGACAACAAAACTGATATGCTACTCTATCTGGTCCCTAGAAGTTGACCAGTTGTTCTGAAAGGGGGCCTTGTGCAATTATTAAGGAAGTGGGATGTTTCTTGCTTAATATTATGCTGAAAAATAGTATAGGATCTTGAAAACAGCATGAGTTATAACTTTAAAAAATTATAGCACAAAACTATTTAATTATTAGGTGAGAGTGAAAGTCACTCAGTCATGTCCAACTCTTTTCGACTCTATGGACTATACAGTCCATGGAATTCTCCAGGCCAGAATACTGGAGTGGGTAGCTTTTCCCTTCTCCAGGGGATCTTCCCAACCCAGGGATCAAACCCAGGTCTTCCACACTGCAGGTGGATTCTTTACCAGCTGAGCCAAAATGGAAGACCAAGAATACTGGAGTGGGTAGCCTGTCCCTTCTCCAGTGGATCTTCTGGACCCGGGAATGGAACTGGGGTCTTCTGCATTGCAGGTGGATTCTTTACCAACTGAGCTATCAGGGAAGCAATTACTAAGTAGTAAGTGTCTTTAAGTTTGTCTTGCTTATCTTTGTACTCTCCATGGTGCCTTATAGAAGACTGTAGATACTTCTATGACTTGGGGTCAGCTATTTGTTTTACAAATAAAAGGGATCTACTGGCTCCTTCAAATGAAATAGTCCAGTGGTCAGATGGAGATCAGGTCTGGCCCCTGCTTTCTGCAGCTGTTTCCACTCTGCCATCCACATAGTATCAGCTGTTTCTGTAGGCTGAGAGGAAGACAGCTTCACCTCTGTCTCTTCTCAACACATAGAAGAGGAAAATTCACCTTTCCAAGTGGCTCCCTAGAAGCTACCATACCAAAGAAACTTCCTCTCATGAGAACATCTCAAGAGCCTAAACTGAGTTACATGCTCATCAATGAACCTATCCTTTTGTCAGATGAATTGTCATGCATTGATTGGCTTGTGTATGAATTTATGAGCAATTCACCTTAACCAGGAGAGGGAGATTTCTCTCAGAGTCGTCAAGCCCATTCCTGGAGCTGGGACTGGGGTTCATTTCCCCTGAAGGTCTGAAACTCTGTCCCTTATCAATAGAGGAAGCCCCTGGGTGCACGTATGTGCTGCTCAGTGTTGCCATTCCCGTTCAGTCTTTGCAGTAACTCGTGTAGTTGAACTGAGGTCCCCAGTTGCTCAGGAACTAGCTCAAGTTCTCCCAGTAAGTAGTGAAGTTAGAATTTAATTTCTAGGTTTTCTGATTCCAAAGTCCATCCTCCTTCTAACACACCACCCTTCCCAAGTGAATGAACAAATAAATGTATGTTGGAAGCAGGACTCTCAGCTCTGAAAGGGTAACAGGTTGAGGGTGAAGTCGCTCAGTTGTGTCCGACTCTTTGCGATCCCATGGACTGTAGTCTAGCAGGCTTCTCTGTCCATGGGAATTTCCAGGCAAGAGTACTGGAGTGGGGTGCCATTTCCTTTCTCTAGGGGATCTTCCTGACCCAGGGATCGAACCCAGGTCTCCTGCATTGCAGGCAGACGCTTTACCCTCTGAGCCACCAGGGAAGCCCGAAGGGTAACAGAGTAATGGTTAATGTGAGAGAATCTTTCTCTTTGAAGTCTGGCCGTTCCTCTAGGAGCTGGGTGACGCTAGGAAGACATCATGCCTCTCTGCTTATGTCCTCATTTATAAAATGGCAGTTGTGCTAGATCTTACCTCATTGGGATGTTGTGAGAAATAAGTGAGGTGATGCTGGTAAAGACCTTGAAACAGTGTTTCCAGCCTGCAATAGGCCAACATCCTTGCCTAAGGTAGGTCTACCTACTTTGGGGAGAAATTGGTTATTTGTCCAGTGGATAATAAAATTACACTTCTCCCTTCTCTACAGGATTAAAAGGGGATAGAAGTATTTATACATGTGAAAAGCTCCTGAGTGCTTCAGCATCATATGGGTTTAGAATTTTTAGAAAATTTCCAAATGTGTTCAAGCTACTCTGCAAGGGTATTTGGAACTTGAAGTGGGTAAAGGAGAAGTCTGAAAATCTACAGAATCACTTTCTTTTCAGAGCTTAATTCTACCCAAAGCTCATTCATTGTTCTTTGTTATCCTGATGGTATCCTAATGCTGTCCTGCCCTTTTCATTTCCTCTCATCTTCCTCTCTGCACCCTCATTACATCTTTCCCTCTTTTTTACTCCCCATAATTTAATACAAATAATTTTTGGAAGAAGACTTCAGTGTGTGATGCAAATGACATGACTTGGAATCACGTTAAAGGGGTAGTGGGGTGTCAGATAGGGAAGGATCATCTTGTCATTGGAAGGGGAGGCTCATCCTGCTGATTCTAAGCATTGCACAGAGACTGAATTTTTCCCCCCAAGAAACAGGAAATAATATTTTAATCTTCAATTCACAGTGAAGAGCCTGGGGGCACAGAAAGAGAATGACAGGTGTTTGGACTCTTTGGGAGTATTGAAATGATTGTGCATATACACAAAGGCAATAGTTAGTGCTATTTACCATCTCTGAAAGTAGGGGAGCCATTTTTTTACTTCCTCATTAATTCATACTTTCTATTAGCATTAATTACTGACTAATGCCCAGCAGTATTGTTAGACCATGAAAGGCTTATAAAGTAATGTAAATTCTGTCTATTTATAAGGTACTTACAGAAGGCAGTTATGGATAAGATAGCATCATGATGAGGGAATTAATTTTATAATACTGTATATAAGTGGCCAGTTTGAATATTAAATGAAACTGAAAACTGCCACAGGAAACTGGCTGCTTGTGAAATATTGTGTATATCTATGAATTTATTTTTATTAGGTAAACTGTAGATATACCTTAGTAATATGTCAAGAAATATACTGTAAGCCTTTGTAGAGTATTAGATGCATCTCAATTGGGCTTATACAAAATCAGAAGAAAAATTTCACCAGTAAAAAAAGATGGAGAGACATTGTATAAAGTAAAATATTGCACATTTTGGTCAGTTGTGTATGGAATGATACATTTTAGACTCTGACTTATAGTTTTGGCCTTAGAAAGGAGAAAAGGCATGATGCTATGAACTTAATGAATATAAATAATAATTTAAAAAATTATATCACTGATGTATAAGCAGGAGAGTCTTAGCTAACTATACTTGTGGCAAAATTAGTAGAAAGATCAACTTAAAAGTTTTATTAGGATATCAAGCACTGATAACATTCCACTATTTGTACTACTCACTTAGAAAGAGGAAATTTTTCATCTTACACATTTAGTTCCCCTCTTTAAGTTGGCAAACACTGACTTTTTCCACTGTATTTCTATATAACTGGACTCTTACCAACTCCTGTGTGTGTGTTTTAATAGTTACACATACTATCACTGGTGTTGTTAGCTGAACTTATCTGCATTTTGGAGTTAAAACTCTCTATAGACACTCTACAGGAGTAGGAGTCTGATCATAGTTCTTTGCAAGTTTATAAATGCTTTGCTGTCAGGTCACTCAGACTGACACAAATAGTAGCTCTCCTGAAGCTGTGCAGTCAGGATGTTCCCTCCAGAGTCTACTCTGTTCCATTGCCACACCACTGAGATTGTGAATGTTCCTATTTTGTATTCTAGCTTTGTGTGAGCAGATACACTGGACTCTGCTTTTTTATGTCCTTTCTGATGCTGATTCCTTCTCTTGAAATGTTCTTGTTTATCAATTCTCTACCCATTCTTTGAAGTCCAGCTGAAACAGCCAAGCTACTTCTTCAATGTTCTATAGTAGGAAATTATTCCTTCCTCCTCCACACTCAGTTGTGCTTCTGTGACACTGATTACAAGATGCCTTTTACTTATACACCTGCAGTGTATTTTATACACATTCAAAGAGCATGCATAGTTACTGTGTAAGGGAGCAATGTTGAAAGGTCTTGGGGCTTCTACACTGGCAACCCAGATCTGTTTCCTACTCTCATTGACTGCTTCCCTGGTGGCTCAGATGGTGAAGAATCTGCCTGCAGTGCTGGAGACCTGGATTCGATCCCTAGGTTGGAAAGATCCCACGGAGGAGGGCATGGCAACCCACTGAGTATTCTTGTCTGGAGAATCCCCATGGCCAGAGGAGCCTGGCGGGCTACAGTCCATGTGGTCTCAAAGAGTCGGACATGACTGAGCAACTAAGCACAGCAGCACGATGCATTAAACTGTAGCAAATTCAGAATAGCTTAACTGCCATGAGATAAAAAGCTCAACAACAACAACAAGCTACTAAATAGAAGACTGCCAGTGGCTATCTCATATGATTACTTTGATGAGATAATATCTGTGAAGAGCCTCTGTTTGTTTGCTGTTTCTCAGGCCCTGGGAAAAATGCTTTATGTAACATCCTCCATGTATACCGTCTACATGTGTAATTCCTTTGCCCCCAGTCCTGGGACAGAGTAGGTGCTCATTAAGTATTTCTCAAATGAATGAGAACTGGACTTGAGCTGGCAGCAGGTCCTGTCTGCTGAGTCAGCTGCCCCGAGTCAGCTGTGGAGATGCAGGCAACTGAGGACTCCAGAGAGGACAGATACAGCTGGGATGTTGTTCACACTTATCTGGCTGAAAGGCTACCATGGTATGATTTCTAAGCACAATGGAGAGCTCATGGGGAAAGAAGAGTGTCATTTATGAATTGTAATTATTTACTTTTCCACCATCTCATTATTCTTCCTTCCCCAGTTCCTGCTGATCAGTTCAGTCCAGAAGAGGCACATATCTCATTCTGAGTCACTCCATGGTTGTATTTGGAACATTGTATTTTTACTATATCCCAGGGAATATATCCCTTAGAAGAAATGGAGTAGCTCTCATACTCAAAAGAGTCTGAAATGCAGTACTTGGGCGCAATCTCAAAAACAACAGAATGATCTCTGTTTAATTCCAAGGCAAACCATTCAACATCCCAGTAATCCAAGTCTATGCACCAACCAGTAATGCTGAAGGAGCTGAAGTTCAACAATTCTATGAAAACACTCAAAACCTTCTATAATTAACACCCAAAAAGGATGTCCTTTTCATCATTGGCAACTAGAATGCAAAAGTAGGAGGTCAAGAGATACCTAGAGTAACAGGCAAATTTGGCCTTGGAGTACAAAATGAAGCAGGGCAAAGGCTAACAGTTTTCAAAAGAGAGCGCACTGATCATAGCAAGCACCCTCTTCCGACCACACAAGAGATGACTCTACACATGGACATCACCAGATGGTCAAAATCAAAATCAGATTTATTATATTCTTTGCAGCCAAAGATGGAGAAGCTCTATACAGTCAGCAAAAACAAGACCAGGAGCTGACTAAGGCTCAGATCATGAACTCCTTATTGGCAAATTCAGACTTAAATTGAAAAAGGAGGGAAAACCACTAGACCATTCAGGTATGACCTAACTCAATACAGTGGAAGTGACAAATAGATTCAAAAGATTAGATATGATAGAGTGCCTGAAGAACTCTGGATTGAGGTTCATGACATTGTACAAGAGGCAGTGATCAAGACCATCCCCAAGAAAAAGAAATGCAAAAAGGCAAAATGGCTGTCTGAGGAGGCCTTACAAATAGCTGAGAAAAGAAGAGAGACTAAAGACAAAGAGAAAAGGAAAGATAAACCCATGTGAATACAGAGGTCCAAAGAACAGCAAGGAGAGATAAGAAAGCCTTCCTAAGTGAACGATGCAAAGAAATAGAGGAAAACAATAGAATGGGAAAGACTAGAAATCTCTTCAAGAAAATTAGATACCAAGGAAACATTTCATGCAAAGATGGGCACAATAAAGGACAGAAATGGTATGGACCTAATAGAAGCAGAAGATATTAAGAAGAGGTGGCAACAATACACAGAAGAACTATATAAAAAAGATCTTCATGACCCAGAAAACCACGATGGTGTGATCTCTTACCTAGAGACAGACATCCTGGGATGCGAAGTCAAGTGGGCCTTAGAAAGCATCACTATGAACAAAGCTAGTGGAAGTGATGGAATTCCAGCTGAGCAATTTCAAATCCTAAAAGATGATCCTTTGAAAGTGCTACACTCAATATGCCAGCAAAGTCAGAAAACTCAGCAGTGACCAAGGACTGGAAAAGGTCAGTTTTCATTCCAATCCCAAAGAAAGGCAATGCCAAGTAGTGTCCAAACTGCCACACATTTGCACTCATCTCACACATTTGCAACCCACTCCAGTGTTTTTGCCTGGAGAATCCCAGGGACGGTGGAGCCTGATGGGCTGCCGTCTAGGGGATTGCACAGAGTCGGACATGACTGAAGCGACTTAGCAGCAGCACAAGCTAGCAAAGTAATGCTCAAAATTCTCCAAGCCAGGCTTCAATGGTATGTGGAGTCACGAACTTCCAGGTATTCAAGCTGGATTTAGAAAAGGCCAAGGGACCAGAGATAAAATTACCAACATCCGTTGGATCATTGAAAAAGCAAGAGAGTTCCAGAAAAACATCTACCTCTGCTTTATCCACTATGTCAAAGCCTTTGACTGTGCGGATCACAACAAACTGTGGAAAATTCTTCAAGGGATGGGAATAGCAGACTACCTTACCTGCCTCCTGATAAATCTGTATGCAGGTCAAAAAGCAACAATTAGAACCAGGCATGGAACAACAGACTGGTTCCAAATTGGGAAAGGAGTTCGTCAGCGCTGTATATTGTCACCTTGCTCATTTAACTTATATAAAGAGTACATCATGTGAAATGCTAGGCTGGAAAAAGCCCAAGCTGGAAGCAAGATTGCAGGGAGAAATATCAATGACCTCAGATATGCAGATGACACCACCCTTATGGCAGAAAGCAAAGAGGAACTAAAGAGCCTCTTGAAAGTAAAAGAGGAGAGTAAAAAAGCTGGCTAAAAACTCAGCATTCAAAAAACTAAGATCATGGCATCTGGTCCCATCACTTCATGGCAAATAGATGGCGAAACAAAGGAAACAGTGAGAGACTTTATTTTCTTGGGCTTCAAAATCACTGCAGATGGTGACTGTAGCCATGAAATTAAAAGAGGCTTGCTTCTTGGAAGGAAAGCTATGACCAACCTAGCATATTATAAAGCAGAGATATTACTTTGCTAACAAAGGTCTGTCTAATCAAAGCTATGGTTTTTCCAGTAGTCATATATGGATGTGAGAGTTGGATTCTAAAGAAAGCTGAGGGCCAAAGAATTGATGCTTTTGAACTTTGCTGTTGAAGAAGACTCTTGAGAGTCTCTTGGACTGCAAGGAGATCAAACCAGTTGATCCTAAAGGAAATCAGTTCTGAATCTTCATTGCAGGGACTGATGCTGAAGCTGAAACTCCAATCCTTTGGCCACTTGATGGGAAGAACTGACTCACTGGAAAAGACCCTGATGCTGGGAAAGATTGAAGGCAGGAGGAGAAGGGGATGACAGAGCAGGAGATGGTTGGATGGCATCACCGACTCAATGGACATGAGTTTGAGCAAGCTCCGGGAGTTGGTAATGGACAGGGAAGCCTGGCATGCTGCAGTCCACGGGGTCTCAAAGAGTCAGACAGGACTGAGGGACTGAACTGATCTGACCTGATGGACTGTAAGGACATTGTAGATCTATCTTACTGGCAAGAAAAAAAAAATCAACCAAAGCATTGTACCTATTTAGTGCTAAATGTCTTAGGAACTGTAGAAGCTTTTGAAAATCTCACCTAAATAAAAAATGACATTTGTACCCTCAGGTTCTTATAAGTGAAGAGAATTTTGGGAATCTCCAGGTTGATGACTCATAACTTTCCCAGTGTTTTATTCTCATGAGCCATTGATTAAAATAGGGTGTAGCATTATATTTTTCTCTCCCAGCAAAGTTATTCCCATCAA
The DNA here is from genome assembly GCF_014754425.2 of Oryx dammah. Taxonomy (NCBI): domain Eukaryota; kingdom Metazoa; phylum Chordata; class Mammalia; order Artiodactyla; family Bovidae; genus Oryx; species Oryx dammah. The sequence continues at coordinate 12,320,413 of NW_024080444.1, forward strand.
TTTGGAAGTTTTGGAAGCTTCTGCAAGCCCCTAGGATATAATTTCATGCTTAAAAACATTGTATTTGAAATGATATTTGAGGTACGTTGGAAAAGTCTTTTTTTTTTTTTTTTTTTGCAGCTTCCACTGAGGCTTGTCTTGTTCCTGGGAGCAGTAAGTACAGTACACAAATCTGGATGAAGAGTATTTCCCATGATGCATTGAAAGGTCAGTGTTCCCATCTTGCTCTGCTCCTCAAGGCTGGAGTTAATGAGGAAGAGTTTGTATGTGAATGTCAGGCATGTTGCAATAACTAGCCACAATGGAATAGTCATGGCAACTTCCATCACTTGGTTTCTTTGTTTTTGTGATGTTGCTGCATGCTTCATTTTATGAGTATTTTCTTTTCTTGTGTGTGGTTGAACCCATCTATTGCCATCTTGGGCTTGGATACTTGTATTTAAAAGGAGAAGAAGAACAGAGGGAGAAACTGGAAAACTGACAGAATGATATATCCTAAGAATTTGTTGCTTTATTTTACTCCCTCCACTTCTGCTGACAGATATTCTGGTGATTAATATTCTGATGAGTCTGTGACTTTGGGAAAGGGAAAAAAAAAAATGCCTTCCCTGAAGAGCCTCTTGAAAAGCAGATTGTAATGAGACATAGGAAATGTTGTGAAAACTGGACTTTTTGGTGACTTCATATCTTGGATAGAGACCAACTCTAGTAATATTATTTCTGAAGTAAGATAAATGAAAATTATCAATAATCTTTGGTAAATCATTTGTATACTTGAGGGCTTTTATCTTGATCGTAGCACCTACCACCTGAATGGTAATTTATATTTCAGTGAGAGCCCTGGAATAGAATATAAGGAGTTGTGACAATCTAAGTGTCTTTAGATACCCTCATTCATTTTATTCATGAGGGTGAATAATATTCTCACTGTAGATGGGTCTAACTGGAGAATATCGGTGCTTTATATACATTGACTCCCAAGATGGAAATCTGTGCATCGGTGGCAGTACATGTAGGGGACCATTAATAGTTGGCTTTCTGGGGACAGCCTCTTGAGGATTCTGACCAAATCAAGCAGAAGTGCTGGGCTCACTTCATAGGGTATGAAGCTGAGGATGTTGAATTCTTAAGAAGAATGGTCCACTGTGTAGATGCAACATACACGGGGAATGTGCCTCTATTCCTAGCAGTCTGTATTTACAATTTTACATCCTTGTAACATTTTCATCACCTTCCTCTCTTGTCTGCCTATTCTTTAAAAAGTTGCCAAAGGCATCTTCATCCATTTTCAAAGTTACATGCATCCAATCGTATATTAGAAAGGCTCTTTAGCCATTTTTTCACTTTTTAGTTTTTCTCTCCATTTTACTACTGATTTCTTTTTTAAACTTGTTTATGCTTTGACATCAACTCTTGTAGAAATGCTGACACTTTTACACGTTAAAAAAAGAACGAGCCAGTTCAACAAATAAGGCCCAAGAAGAAGGTGAAGTGTCTCCCGGCTGTTAGCCAGTTCTGGAGTTCTTTGACTCCCAGGGGCACGGGAAGGACTGTGTGCTTGGTCCTGTCGAGAGGGAGACACACAGACTCGGCCTTCGAATTGGCCAGCCTGGTGACCAGCGAGCCCGCCCCTCCTTCCCCCTCCCGCGCTCACACTCAGGAAGCAGCTGGCTACAGGCCGGCCTTCGCGGCCGCACACACATCCACTCTCCTCCCAGGCCGCCTCCTCCCTCCCTCCCCCCGTCCCTCTCTCTTCCCCCTTCCCCTCTCCTGCAGCCGCGTCCACACTGCGCCGCCAGGGCAGCCCAGAGCGCTGCGCGCACGGGCACCAGAGCTGGGGCCGCCACCACTGCCCCTCCCCGCAGCCAGGTTCGCTGCCCGCGGCCGTCTAGGCTCGCACCAGCACCAGCGTTCCCCCGACCGAACGCGCCGAAAGCAATTAGCCAGCATCCCGAACCGGCCCCCAGACGCCCCCAGGCCCAAGGCAAGGATGAGCAAGACGCGTGAGGCACAAAGCCGAAACTCAACTTTTTAAAGATATTATTTGCTTTGTGTGCGTGTGTGTGCGCGCGCGGGGGGGTGGAGGAAGGGGGAAGCGGCAGAATGAGCTGATGCCGAGGGTACAGCCACCCCACTTCTGCCTGCCTCCTCCTCCCCCTAACGCTACTGCCCTAGCACACGCGCGCGCACACACTGCACTTGGGCCGGGTTTCGGCGCTCGGTCCCCCGGCTTGGATGGGAGTTTTCATTTCCGAAGGAGGCAGAGCCAGGGGAGCGCGCTGAAGGGCTGGAGCCCCAAGTTTCTCCTCGCCAGCTCTGGCTGCCCGCTGTCACTCGCTCAGGCTGGCCGGGGGAAGGGACCCGCACGCCAGGCTTTGTTGTGGAAATCCCGGGTTACCTGGTAAGTGGATGCCATAGGAACTTTGCTAGTAGGCGAGTCGAGAGAAGCCGGGCGCTTGAGAGTGGGGGAGTTACAACGCTCAGAGATACAAACTAGGGATTAGAAATATTTACACTCTGAGCTGCTGGCGTGGTTTAAGAATACGGGCACCCCAACACCCATATTCTCTAAATGATCTGTTTACTGAGATAGCAATTCTCAATTAGGAATCAAGCTGTGTTCTTGTCAGTTGCCTAAAAGCACTGAAAGTAGAAGAGGGAAAGGAAATCAACAAGGTTTTAAAGTTTTTCTATTTAGGAAGACTTTTTGTTCGGGGCTTTTCTTCTAAACTAGAGGGTCCAGAAGGCTACAAAATCAGGGCAAGTTACAGTACGCAAGGGCATGGTCGTGCACGCCACCCATGAGTCCCCCCAAGGGAAACTTTGGAGAAGTGGGAATTGATGGGTTGACAGGAGGTCTCTCTCCCTCTTTCCAGTTCCACGTGCTTTGTGGAGCTCTAACGAAGGCTGTTTTCCATGCTGTGTCTCACCCAATTCGATTTCCCTCCCTATTGCCCAGAGGTCCTCCGGTAAGGGGATGCGTTAACTCCTCGTGGGGACGGGTGCAGCGACTCGCAGTTGCCAGGTCTTGTAACTAGAACTATAACCCACACCGCAAACTGCGCAGATTCAGACTCTCACTCCCAGCCAGGTTCGTCACCTCGCGTTTACATTTTTATAGGGCTCGGCAAAATGTCAGCACTGTTTGGAAAATGTCTCAGTCTCAGGGACTTTGTCCTGCGCAAGACTCCAGTCCCTATAAATGACCCTGTGTGTATTTTGAAGTCGCCCGAGGCCGCTTTCTGGAAAGCGTGAGTGAGCAGCCGGCTTTCTCCTAAACACACACCTTGCCTGGAGCGACACTTCCAACTTACTCACTGGAGCCGACAAGTCACTTCGGTGATGAGGAAGTCACCCAAGTGTCTGGAAAACTTGGCCCTGACGGATTTGTCATCCTATGGATGATTCAATTAGGTACCTGTAGGGAGAAACTTTCTGAAAAGTCGTCTCTGGTTTCCCGGGTCGCACCCTCGACTTCTAAGAGGCAAGAAGTGAAAGAACAAGGATTTTTAGGGGCTAGCTCGGTGCGGGCTCTGGGCCACGCAGGGCGTACGGCGCGGGGACGTGCACTCCCGGGAGGGGCGAGCAGGGCCGGGCCGGGCAGCTTCGGCTTGGGCCGGGCAGCGCGCTGGTTTCTGCCTCTTGGGCTCTGCAGTCGCAGACCATCGGCGGCGCGCATTCGGCCCCGACTTACTCGGGAGTGGGTTGCACAACAGGAAGCCTGAACGAGTTTGTTTTGTTTTGCGGCGCTCGCTGGCGGACAAGGCCGAGGGTTAGGGGCAGAGGCGGCCAAGGAGTAACGGGGTCGCAGCAGCGCATCCCAAGCAGGGCTCTGTCGCCTCAGCCCCGGACCCGCCCCTCGCTCCTTGCCAGAGAGCCCAGGGGCGCGGGCCTTGAATCCCCGCGGGCCGAGATGGGGGGCGGCGTGGGTCATGAACTGATAAAGGCTGCCGTCTCCTGCCCTGCCTCAGGCTCTTCTTCACTCGGCAGGTCCTCAGGACCCTCCCCTCACCCACCACCCGCTTGGTATTCCTCACCCCCTTACTACGCTTTCCCGGGGGCATCATCTGGGCCGTCATCCCAGCAGCATCTAAACTCAGGGCAGAAGTGAAGGGTACTTCCGGAAATTCGAGACTCGCGGCCCCCTCTTCCATAGAAGAGGGGTGTTCACTCTCTTCCCACCTACTTCCAGGACTTAGCATCTCTCCTGAGTCTGGGCCTGGGGCTCTGGAGTTTGAGGAGAGGAATGTTCTGCAGCTCCCCCCAGTGGACCAGTTCCCTTTAGGCTGTGGAAAGAGGGAATTAAGGTAAAGACCATCAGGCTAGATGGAGATCTTGGTGATCACCTACAGATGAGGAAACTGAGGCCCAGAGATTTTCAGGAGTTTTGCCCCAGACTTCAGAGCCAGTTGTCACAGTCGCAGGGCAAGCACTCAAGTTTCCCAGTTCAGAGAGCATTTCTTGGCCTGAAGGTGAACTCAAGACAAATGCAGTCTCATTCTGCCCGCTCTGAAAGCTTTGATGAGTCATGATTTCTGCCTTGGGAGTTAGCCAGACGTCTGTTTCCCTCTCCGTAGCATTTCCCCACTGGACCTCCTTTTTTACATAAATGGGGAGACTTTTTTTTTTTTGGTAAAAGATTGATTTGTGTTGGTTTAAATTTTCTCATTCCTTTTCTTCCTCTTCCAAGTTTTCTTAAGGTGAAGTGTGAAACAGGTGCAACCTGCAAAAGTTTGTAGAAAAAAAATCTGCCACAATGAGTGTTTGAAGCCATTTAGAAACAGGAGTGTGTCATATTAGATGTTATATTTGCAGTTGGGAGCTGTTGAAGTTTAAGGATCACTTTTGAACGCATTACAGTTTTCATATGTTTTCACTGCTCGTCTGTGTAGTCAGACTAGCACTAACATTACCTTGAAAAGGAAGAACGGGGGATTTCTTTTCCAGTCACTTTCAAATTCCTTTCCTTATTGGTAGTTGAAGTCTTTTCCTTTGTTGCTCAGAGGACTCAGTAATCTTTCAGTGTGAATAGCTAAATCCAATTGCTGCTCTAACTCCCTCTCCCCTTGGTTCACATTAAGCCAGTTTTAGAGAGCATCTTGTGGCTGGTCCCTGATCTCATCCAAGTTCCTTAATAGTAGTGGGTTTGTCGGATATTGAGTACTTGGGGTCAGACAATGTTCTTGGGAGGAAGTGATCATGATTCTGAATAGAAAAAGCAACTTTTTTGGGGGGGGGGATGGACTCCAGGGTCCACCTAGCAGGTGACATTCCTATTAGGCCAAAATAGGCAGGGTGGGGAGGTTAAATAGCAGCAAATTATGTTTTGCCTTGCCTTCATTTATATGATCTTTCCATCATTTCAGAAGAGGGCTTAGTGTTCTCCATCTTTTTTCTCTCAGTATTCTTTTCTGCTAGTAAATTAATTTGATGACATTATTTCTGGTGTTGTCTCTCTCATATTGTAGTTATTGATCTTGAGTTTGAATGTTAATTTGTAGTTCTTCCAGAATATATGAGGATTCTTGAGGGAGATAATTCAGTAAGTGCCATCCTATGCACATTCTCTTCCTTGGAGAAATCATTTTCTGTGTTTCTATAATTATTTTCTGTAGAGATTATTATAAAGAATGCTGAAATGCAAGACTTGACATTTAACTTTTCTCAAAGTTTAGTTGGGTCATAGGCTCAGGACTGAAAATAAAAACACAAACAAATGGCATATAGGAAATCTGTGCAATAAAACTGTGCTGCCTTATGCTTTCCAGGAGGGTTAAATTTACAGTAAGGTCTTTAAAATGACATTAATACATAGTTTGATTAAACTGAACACAACTGAGCAAGTAGCATCTGGATTTCAAGAAATAGAACATTACCAATACCCTAGAAACTTGACTCTTACTCTCTTCTCATTACTGTCTTCCCCCATCTCTTGCAACCACTGTGTTCTCCTCAAGAGTAATGACTGCCTTAACTTCTAACAGATGTAATAATTTTGCCCATTTTTTATGCCTTATGTAAGTGGGATAATTCAACATGCACTCCTGAGTTTGACTTCTTTTGCTGATATAATAGCCTTTTAGTAGGTCAGATAATTTGGACTCCCCTTTAAAGTTTAGGGAAACAGTTTGGCTTGCAGAAATTAGTTGTTTAGGCATTACTTAATATGATAGAGTTAAGGAAAAACACTAATGAAACAGTAGCCCTGTTCTCTATCCTAATGACTGTCTGATTAGGGAGACTAAACAGATATGAGTGAAACCATAAAGTGAAGCCAGCTTAGGGTGAGCAAGGAGAATGCTGAGGAGCAACTTCCACCATGACAACCCAAAATGCATTTGGCAGTCTCTCTATTAGGACCAACAACCCCCATGACAAAAAAATGCCTGGTCTCAGTACTGAAGTGACTGTATTTGTTTTGTGGCTTTCAGCTAGGATTTTTCATTGTTCACGGGTATGCCAAGATAAAGACAAGAATAATATGCCTGTTCAGAAGAGTGGGATAGACTTTTTATGCTGCTTTGTTCTAATAGAGAAAGGAATAGACTAGGAGGAATAGACCAGGAAGCACACAACTGTAATTAAACTGGTTCCACAAGACACAGAGCTTAGGGTTTATGGTCACACCTTACTTAGACTATATTTATTCAGGCAATAAATTATAAATATAGGATATGAATATACAAGTATATAATTATATATTGATTTATATGATAATTTTCAGTATAAATAGGCAGTACAGTGTGATAAATACAAGTATAATAAATATATGTACATAAATGTATATGAAAAGTCAATATATATGACATATGTAATGTGAAGATAATTTATGTACCTATAAGGACTGGGGAGAGCTTGACAAATTATACAGAGTACCAAAACTTAATGAAATTAGAATTTAGACAAGAAGGTGAAACACAGGCAAATAACTATAAGACAATGTGGGAAGTTATGAATGTTAAAGGAGATGTATGTAGAGTGAAATAGTCAACATTTATCACATGCTTCTAGGTACCAGGCACCGGGCTAAACAAGTAACATGCATCGTCTCATTTAATGTTCTATAATGCTATGAACTAGGTACAATAATACAAGCCTCACTATTTTACAGATCAGTGACAGAGGCAGATTAAGAGAGGATCAGAGAAAGCCAAAGGTGGGGTGGGCCTGGAAGGTGACTAGAATCTGGATTTGGGGGAGGAGAGGGCAGAAGAAGGGAGGAAGGGAAGGACCACTCAGGTGAATTCAAAGACAGTGTATAGAATGAACAGAAACAAGGATTCAACCATGTTCTACTTTGGGAACAAAATCAGGAGACTGAGTTGTAAAACTGAGATAATGAAGGCTCTAAGTAGTTGAGCGCAGACTTGAAGTAAAGAAAGCTGGTGTGGGGCTAATCGTGTCTGACATGATTCCTTTAGGCCAAGAATGGGAACAACTGCACATTCCTTTGGGCACACCAAGTCTTGCTGAACTACAGATGAGCAGATTGGATTACAGTGCAAGATCAGCCCCTGTTCCAGGCTCCTTGATAAAAAGATCAGACTTTTTCAGTGTCGGTTATTTCTGAAGCTCTGAGCCAGATCTATGAAGTTTTGTTTTAAGGCCTGCTGGATACTGTACACAGAAAATTAATCAGATGCTAGGATTATGTATGATTTCTTGTTATTCCTGTGTGTGAAGAAATGGATTTATGTTTTCCCAACCTTTGCAGTATGACCAATAGATTCCACTTCTGTCTGTAACTGACTGAGTCATTCATGTAGGGCTTCTTTTTTTTTTTTTTTTTTTTTAAATAAATATGTTGTCATATTGGTTAAGGGCCTAGTCATTGTTGCGGACATTCATACTTCTGCAGTGATGTCAGTGAACATAATTTAACTTGTATTAAACTTCTGTCTACCAACAGCTAAAAATAGTTACACTGGTTACTTTTCAGCAATAACTAACTACACTGAAAGAAAGAAATCACTCAATTACACATGTGATAGGGATAATTTAATATACTTGAATATTTGGTTTAATGAGTGCTAAATTGTTTTATTTCTAGAATCTTCCATAGATAGATGTTTATTACCCCTTTGAAAGGATTGTGAGTTTTAGCTTTGCAAATAGCTATTCACATGACTGAGTAATTATTTATATACATTAGGTAACCAAGAATGCACTTTAATTGCCATATTTTACAACCTATGTATCTCCTTGTGTGAAAATGGATTTTTTTTTTAAAGAAAAATCTCCAGCCAGTTACTTTTCTTTTATATTTCTGAAGAAGCCTTTGTGTCTCAAACCGTGGCCATGTGGTGTTCACTTTTTGCAATTCAGGTAATTAATTCAGTGGTGACATCATTGGGAATGTGTTCATTTTTCCATTTCCAATTCCTCCTCATAGATCTGATGTTAACTCATAAGAACACATTTCAAAAAAACTCCGTTCTCAAGGACAGTTAATTTAAACTCCCCCCCCCAACCCACTGCCCCCTTTTACATTGTAAAATTGAGGTTTTATTTCAGGGAAGGTCACCTACCCCTTGCAACAAGGAAGATATAAAATTGTCAGTCATCTTGATCTCTGATTCTGTCAGTCAGTCAGTTAATTGGTATTTGTAGAGCACAACTGATCAATTGATACTAAATAAAAAGCAAAGTGAAAGATAACAGTGGTAGGAGTGCGTGTGTTTGTCGCTCAGTCATGTCTGACTCTTTGTGACCCCATGGACTGTAGCCTGCCTGCTAGGCTCCTCTGTTTATGGAATTCTCCAGGCAAGAATACTGAAGTGGATACCATTCCTTTCTCCAGGGGCTCTTCTTGAAGTGGGATTTCTTGCATTTGCAGGCAAATTCTTTACCATCTGAGTCTCCAGAGAAGCCCTGGTAGTATAGCTTTGTGTTATTTAATCCTTATTTTTCATAAAGCTAAAAATGTCAAACATTTAGCTTTTTTCTTCATTACAGCGATATTATGGGATCTGTTTTATTTTGGCTGTTTAATTCTGTCTGTTTCTACAGATTTTCTTGGTAGGTACCTGGGCTGGCAGATAGTCTCAATGCTTTTATAACAGTAGATTTTATGCGTTTTTTTGTCTGTAACCCACCAGAAAATATTTTTTTTCTTACCCAGAGCACTGTGCATATAGATATGCAGACATATACACCTGCAAATCTCTGAAATGAAATGATTCTTAACCATTAATATATTCGATGCACATTGATAGCTTCTGTTTTATTCTGTTGCTGCTGCTGCTAAGTCACTTCAGTCTTGTCCAACTCTGTGCGACCCCATAGATGGCAGCCCACCAGGCTCCCCCGTCCCTGGGATTCTCCAGGCAAGAACACTGGAGTGGGTTGCCATTTCCTTCTCCAATGCATGAAAGTGAAAAGTGAAAGTGCAGTCACTCAGTTGTGTCCGACTCTTAGCGACCCCATGGACTGCAGCCTACCAGCCTCCTCCGTCCATGGGATTTTCCAGGCAAGAGTACTGGAGTGGGGTGCCATTGCCTTCTAGTCAGTTCTATTTAATTAAAAAATGTTTCTCCATTAAATAATTGATTTCAGGGCTCACCAGTGGATTTTGACCAATTTGAAAGATAGTACTTTAGAAACAATGCTTTGTTAAACATAGATCTGACCTTACAGCCCATATTCAACTTGGGCCAATGCCTTGGCCAGGGCATGGTGCCTTTCTGAACTTACCTATGTTTGTCTTAAAAATCGTTTTCATTTCAAGTTTGTTCTCATTTTGTGTGTGTGTGGTTTTTTTTTTTTTTTTTGCAGCTGACTAAGGGAATCCCTAACTATCCCCCTTCTTTTGGTAGGGTCATGCTTTTCTAGAACTTGCTGTACTCATTGGTGAGTTCATGACTGAGGCAAAGTTGAAACACTTGTAGGTAATTACTACTAAAAGTAGTAGCATTTAATAAGTTAGGGGGATATGAGAGTTGTATAGATGCACTGAAGTGTAAAAAGTAGATGCTAAGAAAGGTTATTGAACTTCTAATATTGTCCTCCAGCAGTATTTTCCTGAAGGTCCTGAACTTCTAGAAATTTATAATCACTAGCATTGTTTCGAAGGTTCTCAATGCTGCTTCTGATTTTTAAGTTAGAATTAAATGCTGCTGCTGCTAAGTTGCTTCAGTCATGTCCAACTCTGTGCGGCCCCATAGATGGCAGCCCACCAGGCTCCCCCGTCCCTGGGATTCTCCAGGGAAGAACACTGGAGTTGGCTGCCATTTCCTTCTCCAGTGCATGAAAGTGAAAGGAAAGTGAAGTCACTCAGTCGTGTCTGACTCTTTGCTACCCCATGGACTGCAGCCTACCAGGCTCCTCCGTCCATGGGATTTTCCAGGCAAGAGTAATGGAGTGGGGTGCCATTGCCTTCTCCCAGAATAAATTCTTGCATTAGATTTGGTCATTTTTTCCCCACTGCTTTCCCCTCCCCTCCCCTCTCCTCCTTTCTGTTCCTCTTCTCCCTTTCCCTTCCTTTTTTTCCTCAGTGTCCTGTCCATATTTACTATCCACATTTTTAGTATCATAGCCACTCATGTGGTTAAAAAGGCACTGCCAGATATTTTACTCCATAAACTTATGGGAAGATTATTTTTATTTTTGAGAAAATTTTATATAAAAAGTTAAAATGTTTATCTCTAATTCAGTAGCAAAGAGTTGGAGTCACAGATAAAACAATGTCAAGAATTCTATTAAATGAGATCCATAAGTTCATTATATTGTCTTTTTTGAGTGGTCTTTGGTAGAATGGTTATGGATTTCTGAAGGGAACACTGATTTATCTTCATGCTTTTAATTGAAGCATGGTATAACTCAAAGGTAAACCTCTTTAATTTTATTTTAATGGTGATTATATTGTTTGAGTAGTAGCTAAACATCTTAGTATTCAAAATAAATATGTTAATATTCTTAAATTACCTATATTAGACCTTGGGAGTGCCCAAGTGGCCATGTGGTCTATATGTACTAACTACCAGGTGTAACCTCCTTGACTTTTCACTCCACATCCTAATGCCGTGGAATCATTCCAGCTCTGTTTCTGTGTAACTTCTGTTGTAAATTCTGTGAGTCTGTCAGTCTCACTGTATAAAGTTATGAAACCCCAGAAATGATCAGCTATACTTTGTGCTGGTTACTTAATATACTTTCAATTTAGAGAAATGATATTGTACACATCCAGTGTATTTCCTCTATAATATCCTCCAGCTTCACAGGCACATGTTTGCACTTTTCTGTTGTTAAAATTGCAGACAAGAGTAATTTTGATTTATTGGTGACATCTAATATAGCTGTGTTTATATTGTTGCCAATAAAATGACTTACACGATTGGTTTTTGTTTATACAATCTTTTCTGAGGAGTCAGTCACCTGTGTTAGGACAAGGTACATTCTGCTTATTAAAATGAACTCCTGGGATCTAAGAACATTCAGCTCTATCTGTCCTTGATTGAATTGCAAAATGTGCTTTATACTGCAGCCGTGCATGAGAATAACTTATATTATCTATCAATAGGCTTTTCATTTCTATATTCTTCTGGCTACAAAGCTGTAACTAGAGAACCCATGGGAATAGCATGGGCCTATTAGTGATCAAGGCAGTGATGTTGAAAAGGCAACGTTAATGAAATTATACAATCATTAACCCGAAGGGGAAAAATAAAAAGAATCAATAAAAACTCTATTTTAGATGGTTTATATGTATATATAAGAAGTCAGCTCAGGGGCGATTTGTTTGCTGACCAGTGTTTGTGTCTCATTATCAGGTTTTCTGCACAGGGTGAGAAATGCTTGTGGCATAAAAGGAATGGAAAATGTAACAAAGGCTAAATGTAGCCTAAGGAAATGAAATGATGTATGAAAATTAATAATTAACTGGCTCATCAGATGAATTATGACTCTAGATGAGTCTATTAATAATATTAAGTAAGAAAGGGCTTTTGGATGTAAATAGACATTATGGAACTCATGTTTTTGGAATTTTCTTGAAGGGATGAGTTAACATTGCTTCTTTAAATCTTTTAACCTACAAGGCATAGTGCCTCGAGCGTTGGGTAGAAGGTAGAAGTATGATCTTGTATTTTGATTAAAGTCATAGCTTTTCTAGAAATCTATTGAAATTATCATTAAATGATTTTGTGCCTTGGTTTCCTTAGGAGTTAAGTAACTTCCTCTCTGACCTGACTTACAACAGTGTGTTTTAAGAGTTTTAATGTGGTCGAAAGGAAAGATTTATTAACTTATGTTGACTCATAGCAGAATGAGTAAACATTTTCATTGTTTTAACCAATGGAGTATTAAAAATCTACATGTGTTAATATGTCATATCCAAAGTACCCCAAATTTATCCTTCTGGATGTCCCTTGCTTTTTCTGTTTCTACTTTTTTTTTTTCTTTTCTGTTGATGCCTGGATTAGTCATTGAACGGAGGACAGAAGAGAAAGTAATGCTGGAGAACGTAAACTTTTAAAGAGAAAAATGCTCTTCCAGTGGAATCCTACCAGTCAGGTTTTGATAGTGATTAGCTATGATTTTACTTTCTGGTCCAGTATAGGAAATTTTAACTCGGATGTTCGTTTCTCAGGGTGAATGTTTTCTTTTAGCACACTGCTGATGTGCAAGCCTCCTATCAGTTCTTGTTTTGATGGAGTTGTTAGAGATTGCTCTTCTTTTTTGCTTTCCTATCCACCCAATCCCTTTGATTAAAGTGCCACAGACATAAAATCTACATAATTGGGCTTCCCTGGTAACTCAGGGTAAAGAACCTGCCTGCCAATGCAGTGGACATGGGTTTGATCCCTGGTCCGGGAAGATCCCACATGGCTCAGGGTGACTCAGCCTGTGGGCAACAACTAGTGGGCCCATGGTCTAGAGCCTGAGAACTGCAACTACTGAAACCCACGCAACCTGGAGCCCCTGCTCTGCAAGCAGAGATGCCGCCACAATGAGAAGCCCCCACTCACCACAACCAGAGAAAGCGCAAGCAACAACCAACACCCAGCACCACCAAAACCAGACATGTTTTAAAAAACTACATATTTATCCTTCTTCATAGTTAATGAGTACTTCTATAATCTTCCTTTTCTTAATTATCTGAAAGAACAAAATCTCAAGTGATTATCACCAAATTCTTCATCTTTTGTGGATGAAAAACTGTCCAGAGAAGTTATAAATGGTTTGCCACAAGTAAAACTCAGGTCTCCTAAATTCTCGTTGGGAATGCTGTTCACTCTGACTCAGTGAGGATGGGTCTTTCTTACAAGTTAGTTGTTTATTCCTCTTTTGTTACCAAGTAGGCTCAAAATTACACATGATCATATTACCTAGCCAAAAAGCACATAGAATACTATATAATGTGAATAAACAAATTGATTTTTAAATTCTGGTGTCTAATGTTTGAAAAATCTGCTTTTATAATTAATGTGAGAACTGTATTATTTGGCATATTTTTCATACAGTTTATTTTATTTTTGTCTTGAGGCTGGTTTTTCTCAGCTCACACAACATTGACCTATTGGTTTTTCTTTATGGTATTAATCACTTTACTTTCTGGCTGTTGCTTTTTTAGTAATAAAATTTAAGTACATTTTTTGTTGTTGTTTTTACTTTCACCCTAAAGCTATTTAAAACACGAGTGTGATTTATAAAAAATAAAAATAAAATAAATATTCAAGCAAGTTTGAGTTCTTATAACTAAGTTCTTAGTGCTTTAATTATTTTTCCTCTTACAAACTCACCTTCTTAATGGTTTAGTACTTACATGTTTTTATCCACATTTTTGATGAGAATTCCTACTTGTATATGATCTTACTGCCAGAACCAACTCCTTTATTTTTAAAAACCTGGAAATGGGCACAGTCTGCAGATCTGCAGATACTTGTCACTTGGACCATGGTCTTAGTGACTCATATTTCCAGTCATGTTGTATAATTCTCATTTTCAACAAATTGCCAATACAATATATTTATTTTGCCTTTTTTTTTGATTGGTGCTGAATAAGTGCTTTCTTGTGTAGGGTTCAAAGTGCTTCAGAAAACACTATTTTATCAATGAGTGGAAAATAGATGGCCAATATCATCTGGCAAAGCACAGAGACATTAAATGACTCTTGCCCACAATCAACCAATGAATCAGCAGACCAGCTGGTAATACAGTTGAGTTCTTCTAAATGGGTAGAAAAGCAGAAAAGGCATTGGGATTTTTCCAGCATTAAAAAAAAAATCTTACAACCAGTCTGATACAGGGTTATTTCTTATTGTTTCATAAATAAATGATACAGGTTTGAATAATCTGCATTGCATTTATTTGTCCCTTCTTGGCTACTGTAGTGGAGGGAAAGAGGAATGAGACCTAGGATTGTTTCTGAGGACTAGATGGCGTGTCAGTATTAAATGTGGCAGACTGATAGAATTATTAGTAGAATGGAGACTTGATAAAGTTAAAGAAAGCATTCTAGATTTACATTGTTGGTAACCTTAGAAGTTCCTCAATACATGGACAGATACAGTCAACTTAGCGGAAGGCACAGTGAGTGCTTGGCTTGAAAATTAAATACTACAGATTTCCTCTGCTATCTGAAAGTAAAGTGGTCATAGGTCAGCTGAAATGGCTTAAAGTTAAGAAGCAATTTCTTAGGATACATGTTGCTAAGGGATGTACAAAATAAATTGAGATAAAGTGCAGATGCTCACAGACACAGTTTGATGCTATGGAGGCTTGAAGTTGAGATGCTGAGTATTGTTCCTAGGGAAAGGAGCTTGATGCTGCCAATCTCACTGCTCGAGATGAGGACTGCCTCTGTAATAGCCCCCTGCAGAACAAATGCTGAATGACATTTTTGTTTTTCACTTTTTTTTTCTTAAGAGTGAAAATCCCGCCTCAAATTTCTTTTGGTTAGTGAAAATGGTTACTAAGATAAATCTTCTGAAAATGATGTGGCATAAAGTGAACTTTTGAAAAGCAAAGGATACCTGTGTTTCTGATTTTCTAAAATGATAAAGAAAAAAGAAAACCTCCTCACAAAAAGTTTACCATGGTTGATATCCTGTGCTTGATGATTTATGGGACATTCTTTTGGGAGGTGAGTTGGAAATATTCATCTAAGACATTGAGTGGACCATAGGAAAAAGGAAGACTCGTCCAGTTGAGGATATCTGGCCATTACTACTTTGCACCCAGTCTGTATTTCTTGTTTGTCTGTCGACTTCTTCCCATGACTGTCATGTTTACTTAAAAGAATTCAAATTGCGACTGAGTCTGTCATTTATTTGGAGTAATGGCACTTAGTCCTTAGTCATGGCATGACATACATTTTGGGGAACTATAGATCAAGAGAGGAAAAAGCCTTTCCGAATGATCTGTAACCAGGGAGCACTGACACACGGATGGATGATGATGTCCTGTGGCCACATCGCTACTTTTGGTTCTCCCTCTGCCACTTGAGAAAGGGGGTGGCAGGATGGCAGATGGAAGCTTCATGGAACTACTGTCCGTTTACTGTGCATGGTTCATGGTGAATATACTCACCTTGAGAAGGGTTGTTTCGTCCTTATGCTCTCTGTAAAGCATTTCACACAGCCTTATCCTTTCCTAGGATCTTACTGAAAGGTGAGAGTATTGTGATGTTGATTATATTTTTATCCCCATAAACTCAGGATCAGTATAGAACTAAGACTCTAATGCTGCTGTAAATATTTAGACATATGAAACCTTTATGAAAGTGCCATGCCTATTTAAAAAAATCTTTTGTTAATCTAGGGACCATGAAAAAATTGCTTGTTAATGTCCTCACAATCTCATTTAGAGTTTATATCATCTTTCTGTTTGTTTACTGGAAACCTTTGAGCAGTAGTCTTACAGCTCATGACGGTGATGCATTTGGGTTTCCCAGGATGCACCATAACAAATGTGAACTAGTACAGACAGATCCTCTGTGGAGCAAAATAAGTTTCATTTTGTGAGCTGGCACCAGTAGATTGGTTATAGTTGCCAAGAGCACTGTATTGAGAACAGTTCAGAGGCAAACAAAACAAAACAATGCAGTGATCCATAATCCATGTCCACCATGAATGCAGGAGGGGAGAGTGCCTGCCAATGAACCATGTATTCGATAACCATGTTCTACATAAAAGACCGTTTTGCTGAGTGCTTCCTGATATGAATGCTACACAGGTTGAAAGCTCATTGTAACTTATTTTCCTTTTTACTTTTAAAAATGCCTGCATTTATTTTTTTAAACAGGCTAATAAACCACACCATGGATAACTTATTGGACTTTGCCTGAAAGGAATCATTAGTGTCATTGGATATTTGACCAACCTGGCTACAGGTTTTTTCAGAATGAATGGAAGGTCATGCAGCATGAATCTCCACCGGACATCAGGAACCCCACAGGGGCCTGGGATGGTCAGTGGCCAACACATCCCTCCCATTCAAGCCCATTCGGGGACTCCTGGCCCCTCACCCTGTGGCAGCACAACAAGCTCTGCCATTGGAAGCCTTGCTAACAGCCTGCATCTCAAGATGCCCTCAGGAGGAGGGATGGCTCCTCAGAGCAACATGAATGAGGGCCCCATCCATCTGCCTGCCTTGAGCCCCAGCAGACAAGTGCTCGCCAGTGGGAAGCCACGTTTCCAGGTCACCCAGGCTGGAGGCGTGTCAGGGCCACACACGTTAAAGCCAAAGCAGCAGGAGTTTGGAAGCCCCTTTCCTCCAAATTCTGGGAAAGGTAGGATTGTCTTTCTGGGATCTTTTAAAAGTGGACACTGTTGTTTTTCTCTTCCTTGTCTCTTCTCTGCAAGCAAATCCTATGGAAAAATACACGATTCAGTGTCAGGGTCAAAGTCTCATAATGATATGTAGCTTCCTAGGAAAGGATGTGGATGTGTACATTTGTGCGAGGACGAGGGCACCACAGTGGTAAATGCACTGTTTCATGGACTGTGAAGCAGGGCTGAAGATGAGACGGAAAGATTGGAAACAAGGAGGTAGCATAAGTGTCATAGAGGAAACCAAGAGCATGTTTAGCAAGACCCTGCCCTCTGGATGCACAGAGCTCCATCTTGTCTTACCAGGAGCTAGATTCTGCAGGCCATGGAGGAGACGGCTGACTGCAGCTGTCATTATGTTAGTTGGATGCTAGAAGAAAGGTGATGTTTGGAAGGAAAAGGATTAAAAGTGGAGAAATTTTAATAGCCAATAAAATGAGGAACAAGTACATAAAATGATTAAAAAAATATTCTTAGAGCAAAACCTATAATCTTTATAACATAGCTAGTGACAATAGAGAAAGCAGCTAGAAGAGTATATTGAAAAGATGTATGTCTGTGCTTGTGGAGAACTAGAAAAACTTGCCAATTTGAGAGAGATGAGTGCAGAGAGAATGCTTCCAATTCAGTAGGTTTTGAATTACCATAGCTTTTTTTTTTTTTTTACCATAGATTTTGAATTAAGAATAATTGTCGGAGAATAACAAATTATTTGAATTACTTGCTCTGTCTGGAAACTGATGTTGAGTTAACGAGGTTATATTGCTAATGATATGTGTATCGGGGCTAGAAAAAAGAGCATGTATATTATGTAAAACATAGCTTTGTTATATAGAAGAGCACGATTATATTTTCCTCTGGGTATTTTTACCATTTCGTTTTAAATGCCTGTACTCAGTGTTTATGTGTGTGCGTTCTCAGTCATGTCTTCCTCTTCCCAACCCTATGGACTGTAGCCTGCCAGGCTCCTCTGTCCATGGGATTTTCCAAGCAAGAATACTGGAGTGGATTTCCATTTCCTCCTCCAAGTGTTTATACCCCCAAATAAAATTACTAGCAGCCTTGTAAGTGGCTATTTACCTAGTTAGCTCATAACTTAGCCAATTATGATGAATAATGATTTATATCAGGCAGGTAACCCAAACGTTGTTTGTTTTAGTGTCTATGTATTTCTGAGTATGGAGAAGTTGATATAAATGGATAGATTAAAAAAAACCTGAACATATGTGTAACTTTTTTTCTTTTCTTTTTTACGTATTTATTTTGGTCTATGTTTGTTTTGAATTGTCTTATTTCTCAGAGCTAACGGATATCTAGTGTGAGTACAGGAAAATTTTCCCTGGGGGCTGCATCCAAAATAGCTCTGTCATTGTTAGGTTGCCATGTTCATGACATGGCAAGCTAAGTTTCTTAATGTCAAGCTCATGTGTTTGTATTTACAGGGACTGAGGCCCAGCACAATCTTTCAGCTCATGCTTGACTAGTGAACTGTAGCTTGCTTTTATATATATTTGTGTTTGAAATCCTGACTTGTAGGAAATAGTGGTGATAATATTAAAAACTTCTACTTATTATATAATAACTTAGCATGTGTTAGGCATTGTGTTAAGTGCTTTCCAATACATAGTCTCAGTTATTCCTCACAACACTCCTGAGTTGTATGCTATTGTTGAATAAATGACAAAGGAATTAAAGTCTAGAAAAAAATAAGTAACTTAAGCCTTGTCAGGCAATAAGGAGTTTGGGAATATTACTTTGATAGTGACTAGGTGTGTTTATAATTATAGTCATAGTTGATAAAAAATGTTTCAGGTACTTAAGGAATAACAAACTCTCAGGGCCAGTTCATCATGGAACTCATGTAAAAATTAGCACTGCTTCCTGATTCTCCTCTTTCTGATTTTCTGGGTCCTTGCTTAGCTTCTAAGCTTGCAGTGCCTTTTCTAGATCTGCATGATTAGGGCATGCAGGGACATGGGTAAGGAGTTGAGGACAACTATTATTCTCCCTCACCTTACAGGTTGGATGCCACTAGTGGTCTGGATGTTACCAGGAGTGGCTGATTGTGTCCCTTTCAAATCTTGGTTGACAGTTTCTAAACTAAGCCAATAACTGAGAATGGCAATCTGGAACTGTTTAAACTTCACTGAGTCGTTTGTTCTACAAATAATTATTTAGCATATGTTATGGGTGAGCTACTGTTTTGGGGATTTGTTGCTGTTCAGTCGCTAAGTCGTGTCCAACTCTTTGAGACCCCAGGGACTGCAGCATGCCAAGCTCCTCTGTCCTCTGCTGTCTCCCAGGGTTTGCTCAAATTCATGTCCATTGAGTAGGTGGTGCTATGTAACCATCTCGTCCTCTGCCACCCCCTTCTCCTTGTGCCTTCAATCTTTCCCAGCATCAGGGTCTTTTCTAATCAGTTGGCTTTTTGCACCTGGTGGTCAAAGTATTGTAGCTTCAGCTTCAGCATAAGTCCTTCCAATTAATATTTGGGATTGATTTCCTTTAGAGATGACTGTGCATTATTGCATTCCAGACTTAAAGTGAAGAAAGTAGGGAAAACCGCTAGGCCATTCAGGTATGACCTAAATCAAATCACTTATCACTCTACAGTGGAAGTGATGAATAGATTCAAGGAATTAGATTCTGGGAAGAACTATGGACGGAGGTTCATAACATTGTACAGGAGGCAGTGACCAAAACCATTGCAGAGAAAAAGAAATAGAAGAAAGCAAAGTGGTTGTCTGAGGAGGCTTTACAAATAAATGAGAAAAGAAGAGAAGTGACAGGCAAGGGAGAAAGGGGAAGATACACAACTAAAAGCAAAATTCCAGAGAATAGCAAGGAGAGATAAGAAGGCCTTCTTAAATGAATTTTGGGGATGTGATAGCCAATTAAACATAGTTCTGGCCCTTAGGGAGTTGAGAATTCAGAAAAATAAATGAGCAGTTAAAATAAAGCATGGTTGAGGCTGTGGTAGACATACACTCAGGGTGATAGGGCAACATTTGAAGGGGTTCCCAGCCTGAGCTTGAAAGGTGGATCTGGGAAAAGAGTAGGGTATCTGGACAGATGCCTAAAGAATGAGGGGCTAACTTTACAATCACAGAAGAGTATGTCCTGTGTGTGTGTGTGTGTGTGTGTGTGTGCATGCACATGCCTGTGAAGTGGCAGGGACTATCTGGAATTTGCTCTGGGTAGAGAGAAAAGCACACTGAAAACCTGGAGGGGAGAGATCATAGTCCATTTCATAGACTTCTGTCTGGTTTCACATTGAGGGGAGGTGTGGAGACCTGGGTAAGAGATGAAGCTGGAAAAGAATAAGCAGCAACCAGGTGAAGGGTCATGAGTGACATACTAAGGAGTTTGGATCTATCTTGAGGGTACTGGCAATCTGTGGAAGGATTTAACCTCGGGGTTGATGTGATAAGCTTGAGACTGACATCTCTCCCTGATTTTGCCACTGTTTTCCCATGCACTATTGACAATGTCATGATCCAGAAGGATAAGTGCCAAAGAACTTGTGACTCTGTGGGTGTATTAGAGTTTTTCAGAGACACAGAACCAATAGGAGGTATATCTATATATCTATCTATACATTGCCAATAGAATAAGTTACTTAGGGATTGTCATACAGACAAACATCTGACTTGAAAACTCAAAAATTTCCAGTTGGAGCCTCAGGTGAAATATAAATTTGATTGTAATGTTTATGTTACTTAAGGATTGAGTTCTGTTCCTATGAAAACTCAAATAGCCATGTATTTAACATTGATTCCCAAATGTGTGCCAGGTGCTCTGGGGTACCACAGGAGACTCAGAGAGAGCTATGAGATGTTTTAAATTTTGAAGGAAACATGGGATATGTGAGGTCCCTGCAGGCAAACCACTAGTTTGAGGAGGTTCAGTTTTAACATTAGATTATGGTATGTTCTTTTTGATGATATCGTAACTTTGAGAAACTACATAATTGGTAGTTGTGACTAAGAAAAGCAAGTCGTTTGTACATCCATGTTCAGAGCGACATTTTTCACAATAGCTAAAAGTAGAGGTAACCCAGGTGTCCATCAGTGTAAATGAATGGGTAAACAAAATGTGTCATATCTATCAGTTCAGTTCAGTTGCTCAGTCGTGTCTGACTCTTTGCTACCCTATGGACTGCAGCAGATATAGTCATATTTATACAGTGGAATATTATTCAGGCTTCAAATGGAAGGAAATATGATGTATGCTATAATATGGATAAACCTTTAAGACATTATGCTAATCAAATATGCCTGACAAAGAAGGACAAACATTGTATGATTCTTCTTATATGAAGTTCCTACAATAATTAAATTCATAGAGACAGAAAGTAGAATGGTGGTTACTGTGGACCAGGGAAGGAGAGAATGAGGAGTTATTAACTCATGGGTACAGGGTTTCAGTTTGGGAAGTTGAAAAAGTTCTGGAGATAGGTGTTGGTGATGGTTGTACAACAGTGTGAATATAGTTAAAACCACTAAACTGTACACTTAAAAATGGTTAAAATGGGACATTTTATGTTACATATATTTTACGACAATAACAAAAGCAAGTGTTCAATGAAAATGAGTGTGGAATAGGAGGTGAAGGTGGTGATGTTCAATCTGATTCCAAGATTTGAGAAGTAGTAGAAGGCATGATTGAAATGCACATCCCATTAATAATTGTGGTTATTTAAAAATGAAATAAAAATGATTTTAAAAATTTATTTTTTCAAACAGATAATGTTATTAGTACATAAATACTATTAAGTTATTGACACCTAACTACTTAATAAACAGAACTGTTAGATGTTCCTTTTGGCCTAGGGGCACCATGAAAAATTTACTGAGACACTAAGAATTCCATGAACTGAGAGCATCTGGGAACCTCTGTCATAGGAGTTCATTTTTCCCACAGAAAGAGCAGTTCAGGGTGGGTGACTGCTGTTAATGGTTACAAGCTCGAGGAAGACAGGCCCATGATCATAACTGTCTTTGTTAGAAAAGACAAAAGGTTCTACTCCCTTGGAATCTACCTCCTTTCACTGGCTTTCCAGCTACTTCCATTCGTAGGTAACTAATCCCTTAAATAAAACATATTCTTCATTCCTAAATATCTTTCTTTAAAAGTTGGACTTTTTTTTCCATTTCATTTTGTATTACCTTCTATTGTATTTTACTTTTTGACATTTGCCATCTTTATCTCTAAAGTAAGCTGAAATACTTGGAAGTAAGCTGCAGACCTTGTGACCCTTTACTCCCTAATTCCTAAGCAGGTCTCTTTCATGCTATATACCTAAAATACATTAATCATAACCAAGAAATTTAGCTTTGATACAACAGCATTACTTATAAACAGTTATATCTTAAAATATAGTTCACATTCAAATTCATTATATATTTTATTTTACTTAATCATGATTTATAATATAAGGTATTACTCCCCCCCTCCTTATAATCCAGTTTTATTTGTAGCCATTAAAAAAAAATCTAGAATCTAATAATGGAGAAGGCAATGGCACCCCCCTCCAGTACTCTTGCCTGGAAAATCCATGGACCGCGGAGCCTGAAAGGCTGCAGTCCATGGAGTCGCGAGGGTCGGACACGACTGAGCGACTTCACTTTCACTTTTCACTGTCATGCATTGGAGAAGGAAATGGCACCCCACTCGAGTGTTCTTGCCTGGAGAATCCCAGGGACAGGGGAGCCTGGTGGGCTGCCGTCTATGGGGTTGCCCAGAGTCGGACACGACTGAAGCAACTTAGCAGCAGGATCTAATAAAAGATCATCCACTGCATTTGGGTAGTATTTGGTTGTCATGTTTCTTTGGTGTCCTTTAATCTAGAATGACCTACTCTCCCTGACTTTCTTTGTGTTTTTCATGACAAAAATGTGTTAATATTTTTTAAAAGTTCAGGTCAGCTGTCTTGTCTCACAACCTGATCAATCTAGTCATTTTATCATAATCGGGTTCAGATAAAACATTTTTGGCAAGAATACTACATAGGATTTGTGCACCACCCATTGTGTTATATCAGGAAGCACTAAATGGTCATTTGTCCTAGTATTTGTAATGCTGCTTTTGGTTGTCTGTCTAAGGGAGTGTCACTAGATCTCTATATTGTAAAGGACACTTTTCAAAATTAACAAATAATCGTATGTGAATATCTTTAATAACCTTTCATAGGATTTATTGATGATCTTTGTCTGAATCAGTTATTATGTTGCTGATTGCATAAAGGTTACTTTCTGATTTTATCATTCCTTCTATATTTATTAGCTGGTCTGGAAAGGAGAACTTCTCTCCCTTCTCTTTTAGTGTCATTGCAGATTCATTTATTCTTTTAGAAAATTCACTGTGCTATAACCCATTTCCATCACTATTTTTTCTGATGGTCAAACTGTCCCAGATTTGACCAATGGAAGCCCCTTCAGGTCAGTTCTTATGTCCTTTTGACATGTTACCATTAAGTTCTTCCTTACTTTGAGACACAAAATATTCTATTATCGCTTGTACTTCCCTGCCCCAGACCTGGAATCAACCATTTTCCCCAAAAGTTAAGGTTCCTTTTAATGGGAAGTAATATTTGGGAAACTGGATGAAAAGGTATTCTTATTGGCTCTGGGATATCATTGCTTCTAGGTCCTTTCTATGGACAGAGTGAGGAAATACACCAGAACAAGGTAATGAGTTCCAATTAAAATATAACATTACAGAGTTCTTCCTCACACTTCCTCATTGCAAAGCTGTCAGTGAGAATGCTGGTTCTCAGGAACATGGGTATATGTTTATTTTCTGAGTACTACAACTAAGGAAAATTTAGCTTTGTATTTCTAAGATATATAAATTTGTTTTAAAAATGATTGCTTACTGTAATTAAAAATGTAAATTTTAATCTGTTGAAATAAGAATTTTTATATTGATCTTTTCACTGAGTGTGGAGGACATTCTGCAGCTGGCAGCTTTCTGACCCTCCTATAATTGGTGAGTAGAGAATCCCAATAGTGGTGTTTGTCACTGCTTTCTTCTTAACAGTTACAGACTGTAATTAGACTGGGAGAAATGCATTTTTCAAAGCATCTGGGAAATTTGTTTTATGATCCTCACTGTAAGTGTGTTGGACACAGCTATTTAAATACTTAAGACAGTTCGCAGTGGCCCTAGGACTATATAATTGGAAAGATTTTCATTGTAAAGGTTTTTTATTTTACTTCAGGGCCTCTGACACTTCCTGTTGGGCTCTGCTGTCCTTGGAGACAAAGGGAGTTAGTTATTCGTTAGTGCTTGTGGGTTATTCATTATTGTTGGTCAGAAAAAGCAGAATAATATCAACAAAGGACACCAAACTAATTGGAACTTTAAACTTCTTTTGTGTCACTTAAGCTTGGTGTCTCTTATAAAGACCTGTCTAAGAAAATGTGTTGTGTGAGCCTGGGAGGTCTAAAAACTAGTGTATTTTAAATACTACATCAAGTTTTATTTTTATTGTCCATGGCTTACTAATTCAATTGGTTATGATCTGGAGCTTAGGTTAGAGCTTAATTTCTTAGTGGATCAACAAGCATCATATTTTTCTCTCACTGCTGTATCAGAAATTTTAAAGTCTGCCACGGATTTAAAAAGCTACTTTCCTATATCATTGTTTCACTTATGTTGATCCCTGGTAAAATAACAGACAATAAAAAAATCTGCTAACATCAATGGGTGAAGCATGTTAAATGTAGTCATGTTAGAACTGGGGCAAGAATAGCAACTGAGGATCCCACATTTTTGAAGAGTTATAGTTGATATATTAGCTTAAGAAAGTTGGGGCAAAATATGTGGTTACTTTTTTCCCCCTCACTTCTGCTTTTTAATCAGTTATATTTCCTTGCACTTCCAGTGTGGCTTCCTTTAGAATTGGAGCAATTAAAGTTAATATTCCATAAAAGATTCCAAAAATAACCAAACCAGTCAGAGACCAAAGGCTTTATTTCAGTTGAAGTAACCAGAATTTTCATTTTGTCTTGCCAAAAAAGGCAGGTGAAACACAGTGTTTAGTTTTGTTTACTCTTTGGGCTGCACAGGGTTCACTTTGTGATTTATTGATGCTGGATATAAGTCAAATTGATGATGGATTTCCAAGTATTACTGAATGGCAGACACGATTTGTTCCAGTTATAAAAGTGGTTTGTCAGTCTCGTAACATTCTACCTTTAAAAGAATATTCCGTTTAACACCCCTGCCCTCTACATATGCCTCAAATGCTATGGGACATGAAGTTGAAATGTTACATTTGTTAGGTACCCACATCATTTTCTAAAGCTGTTAAATAGCAACCACTTGTTTTTTTTTTCTTTTTTAATTTATCTGACTGCACTGGGTTTTAGTGGCAGTGTGCGGGATTTTTGTTGCTACATGAGAGATCTTTCGCTATGGCATGTGAGGTCTAGTTCCCTGACCAGGAATCAAACCTGAGCCCCTTGCGTCGGGAGCATGGAGTCTTAACCACTGGACTACCGAGGAAGTCCCTAAACTACAACTTTGGATTTGTATGGTACTTTGTAGTTCATAACCTTTCATAGTGACCATTTCGTATGATTTGATCAAAGGCATCATCCCATAGGGTAAGGTAAGTGTCACTGGTCTGATTTTAGGGATGAAGAGACTGAGGCTCATTTTTCTAGAGATCTCATTTTTCATGTGCTGCATGGATTGACACTGAAGAGCACTCTGCAGTCTGGGAGCTCCTGTTAGAAGAGTGCTGAGAAATCTTGCCCATTTTATCCATTAGAATCAAAGCTTACTGCTATTTCTGAAATAGTATACATTTATAAACTCAAAACTGTTCAGTGGTCATTTCTATTCATGAGCTGAGGCTATGGGCCCTTGCTCCTGCTTTAGAAAATTATACATGACAATTTTCAACAACAAGTCCTTCTGAGCAGTGGGGGCATTGTCTACCCAGGAGACATCAGGCAGCCTTTACATGATGGGTACCCGAGTGACATCAGTATATGTACAAGCATGAAGTCTTTAAACCCAGGCCAGGGGATATCATAAATACATGAACAGATTTGCTCCTTCTGACGTGTCATGTTTTAAGGATACAATGGGTGGTGACTTGTATTTAATACCTATTTTCATGGGTGCATTATTTGAATAATGAAAGAAATAGAAGTTCTGTAATTGGACCTGACATAATAAACAAGTTAAAAAATAAGACTTGTGGAAGAGGATCTTGTTAGTCAAGGATACTCTGAGGCCAACAGCATTAGCATTGTCTGGGAGGTGGTTAGAAATGCCCAGTCTCAAGACTCCCCCAGATCTACTGAGTTGGATCTTGCATTTTAATAAGATCCCTAGATGATTCATGTGCACAGGGTTGGCTAAAAGGTGACTGCACAAAGCCCTGTCTCAAAAGAGGTGCCCTGTGCTTGGGGTATAATGCTCTGTGGTAACTGACTTGACATTCTTGCTAATTTTATCTTCGAAGTTATATTTTGTGAGTGAAGTCTGGTGGGACACTGAAACTTGTGAGGGAAGCAGGCTTGAAGTCTTAGTTCAAACGTATGTAGTTCCACACCTTGCCAGGATGGCCACTGGCTCCCCCGCCCCACTCATTGTCCACTACTGCCCTGTGCCCTCAGCAGGGACCTTGAGCATTGGTATGGTGAGGTCAAGGTCAGATACGTATGCCCCGTGTGCTCAATCATGAGTGATGCTTTGGGCACTTTGAAGGCCTGTGTTCACTCTGTCAGTATTCCTGTGTGGAAGCAGCACAGTGTTAAATGGCAAATAAAAAATATCATGGTAAGTCAAAAGATGGGAAAAGAAAGAAAAATGCTGTTTTCCTGCTCTTTGGACAAGGAATCCAGCATTTTCGTTTTGGTCCTTGTAAGTTATGCTTATTGAAATTTGACAAGCTTTAGTATAAGAGATGGAGAAGGAAATGGCAACCCACTCCAATATTCTTGCCTGGAAATCCCATGGACAGAGGAGCCTGGAGGACTGCAATGGGTCACAAAAGATTCAGGCAGGACTTAGCGACTGAGCGTGAGTATAAATATAAGAGAAAGTGCATGGGCACAGTTCAGAAGACCCACATCTCTCTCGTTTATGCTTTGCTGGTGTATGACATTGGACAAGCCACTAGACCTCCTTGCTTCAGTTTCCTCATCTGTAAAATGGGGGTGATGTCTTATGCTCCTTTCCAAATGGGCTGGGTGTAGGTAAAGGGCAGACCTGGCAACATGTCTTTGAGTAGGAGTGTGTCCAAAATACCCCTCATCTTTGGCTTTGGTTTCATGCAGATGATAAGCAAACTTGGGCATCATGGCCTGAGAGTGGGATGGAGGTGAAGAGCAGGGTTCAGAATGGGAGAAGAAGGTCAAAAACCTCATTATCAAGTCCTTGGGAGTGGATGGAAAGCACAAGTCAAGAACTGAGGAAGGCAGGAACTGGGGATTATGGGTAGGGAGAAGTGAGCATCAGACAACTTGTGAGCTGCATGCATGGGTTTCCCAAGTGGTTACCCACTTGTTTGGAAATCTCAGACACACATGAAATTGTGGAATAGAAAAGATGCTTGCTCCTGAGACTTAAATTTGATGTTAAACATGAGAATACATTTTATGCCGTCAACTTCCAGAGACATGTAAAGTACTGTTCTTCCCTTATTATAAGGGCAATATGGATCTCCACTGGGGCTTCCTTGGTAGCTCAGCTGGTAAAGAATCTGCCTGTAATGCAGGAGACTCCAGTTTGATTCCTGGGTCGAGAAGATCCCCTGGAGAAGGGATAGGCTACCTACTCCAGTATTTTTGGGCTTCCCTGGTGACTCAGACAGTAAAGAATCTGCTTGCAGTGCAGGAGACCTGGGTTTGATCCCTGGGTTGGGAAGATCCCCTGGAGGTGGGCATGGCAGCCCACTCCAGGATTCCTGCCTGGAAAATCCCCATGGACAGAGGAGCCTGGTGGGCTACAGTCCATGGGAGTCACAAAGAGCTGGATCTGACTCAGCACAGCACAGCACATGAATCTCCATAATCCACAGCACTTGTTGCTGAATGGGATGGCCTCACCTCGATACCAGTTCATTCATGGATTTTTCCTTTGAGATAATGGACATTAGCTTAGTCATAAATTCCAAGTCTAGGCAGTTTGAAAAGCTACCTGTTGTGTGGCTGAGAACCCTAAATTCTGTCTTCACAGTTTGCCTCAGCGCTAGAGAGAAAAAATTAAAACACAATAACCAAACCTTGAGACGAAATAACAGCTTTTAAACTTGTCTTCCATCTAAAGATTTTACTCTAGATAGAGTGATCATATAATTTATTATCTAAACCAGAACAGTTTCAAACGTGAGGTGAGGTGAGGTGAAGTCGCTCAGTTGTGTCCGACTCTTTGCGACTCCATGGACTGTAGCCTACCAGGCTCCTCCCTCCATGGGATTCTCCAGGCAAGAGTACCGGAGTGGGTTGCCATTTGAAATGGAACCCTATTAATAATTATGCCTGACTACCCTGGATGAACTGGAAAGAAGGCAGTGTCACTATACATTTAGGGGCAAGTCTCATTGTGTTTAGAAGACGCAGCATCTTACTCAACTTGACAGGATTTAATGTAAAGTAGTTCAACCTACTTGACAGGATTAGCCCTGTTTTAAGTTATTTTTTCAAAGTTCTTTCTTGGGGCTATTGAGTGATTATTAGTATATTATTATGTAGAATATATTAGTTTCTAGTTGTTACAGAATTGAAAATAAGTGAGCTATCAATTATTTAGCATTTTGTATAACTATGCTTAGCTTTACGTATTTTAGTTTAATCCTTCCCAGCTCTATGGAGTATCCCCATTGAAAACACGAGGAAAAAGAGGCTTAGAAAGATTAAGAAAATTGACCAAGAACGTATGGGTATTTTAGCCCCTGCCTCACTGACTTCACAGCCCTAAGTACTTGTATAGGATGTTCTTCTGCTTTTGTTGGCACAGAGTTTGCCCTAACAGACTAGGTTCTTGGCAATTGAGTACAGTTTCCTGAAAGACATATCTATCATAATTTCTACTATGAGTAGTGTAATATCTGCTATATATTTATTTTGAAAAGAACAGTGAAATGAAACAGAAAACCACTATCAAGTAAATTTTGCAAGTGCTTATGTTAATTTGTGTTAAAAGTGCCCCTCCTTACTTAAGATAGTAGTTTTGGTGGCAATCAGGTAGGCAATGTGATATAAAAAAGAAAGATGCAATAATGGTTAATTTTCCTGAACCCTTACTCTGGGGCAGCTGCCGCACTGAGCAGAGCTGCTGGGCCATTCAACTGGAGAACAATCCAGAAGACCTAACATGATGGCCCTGGAGTTCAGTTTCTTTTTAATCCTTGTAACAAGGATTTAATGTGTCATTAAGATTTAAGGTTTGAAGAGGTAATTTAGCAGCCATCACATGGCTAGTATGTGGCAAACCTGGGAATTGAATTCAGGTACTGTTTGAACCCAGTGCCTTGGGTCTTAACCATCCTACTATGTTCTATTGGGATGAGTCAGGTTATGGGGGCCAAGCTGGAGACCAGGGATTTCTGGCAAGTGCAGTTATTCACCAAGTATCTTATTGAGGCCTCTTATTGGTTTCAGGTAGCTGAAATCCACTGTGCTAACTCATGTAAAAAGGGATTTATTGTAAGGAACCAAGGGTGTTTCATGGCACCCCAGAAGAAGATGAAATGGCAACCCACTCCAGTGTTCTTGCCTGGAAAATCCCATGGACAGAGGGGCCTGGTGGGTACATTCCAAGGGGTCACAGGGAGTCGGACATGACTGAGTGACTTTCACTTCACTTCACTTCAGAAGAAGATGAACTATCAGATCTTCTGAAGGCTGTAAGAACAAGCTACTTCTCCATACTCCTTCTCCCTAGGCAATGTGATCTTTTATCTCTGTGTCTTCTTTTTGAACATTACTTCATTCTTCTCCTGAAGATTGCTTTTCTGTATTATTTTTTTGGTGTCTATATTAGTCAGGGTTCTCCAGAAAAATAGAACTACAGGCTTCCTTGGTAGCTCAGCTGGTAAAAGAATCAGCTTACAATGCAGGAGACCATGGTTCAATACCTGGGTCGGGAAGATCCCCTGGAGAAGGGATAGGCTACCCACTTCAGTATTCATGGGCTTTCCTGGTGGCTCAGGTGGTAAAGAATCCTCCTACAGCATGGGGGACCTGGGTTGGGATGATCCCCTGGAGGAGGGCATGGCAACCCACTCCAGTATTCTTGCCTGGAGAATCCCCATGGACAAAGGAGCCTGGCAGGCTACAGTCCTGGGGTCAGGACTGAGGGTCAGAAAGGCTCAAAAAGAGTTGGACATGACTGAGCAACTAAGCGCACACACACACACACACACACACACACACACACACACACAATTTATTATAAGGCATTTTGCTACTAGGTAGGCAGAGATGTACCAAAATCTGCAGTTGGCAAGCTGAGTACCCAGGAGGGCTGATGGTTTAGTTCTAGTCCAAGTAAGAAGGCCTGAGAACCAGGAAAGCCCATGGTGTAAGTCCAGTTCAAAAACAGGCAGCCTCGAAATTCAGTTAGAGTAAATGTTTCAGTTTGAGTCCAAAGATGGCAAGATACCAAAGTCCCAGCTAAAAGCTGTCAGGCAAGAAAAGTTCTTCCTTGGTTGCAGGAGGATTCTTTTTTTGTTCTATGTATACCTTCAACTGATTGGAATAGGCCCACCCACATTGGGGAGGGTAGTCTCCTTAACTCAGTCTGCTATTTCAGATTTTAATCTCATCTAGAAATACTTCACAGACATACCCAGAATAGTGTTTGACGAAATATCTGTTTACCCCATGGCCAAATTAGGTTGACCCATAAAATTAACCATCATGATATCTATGGTCTCAACATGACTTTCTTCCCTAGCCCTAAACATGTACTCAGAACTTCTGTGCTGTGAGTCTACTGGGTAGTGTTTCTCTATCCCATTTTTAGGTTCCTTGGAAAGAAGGAGAGTCTGGTTGGTCCAGCTGGTGTCAGGTCTGGTTGGGTTAGGGAGAGACTCATGGAATACATATGGGTCCCATCTACTCAGAAAAGGAACATGTAGACTGAGTGATACCTAGGACTTAGTCTCCTAAATAAAAGTGGTTTGGGGATAAGTTTCAAATAACAGTGATGTTTCCAAAGGTATCACAGAAATGGTGTTCTTTAGCTGGCATGATTCCAAAGTAAGGGAGAAGATTTTGGAAGTATGGCCACCAGCAAAAGTTAATTCTAAGAAAAGTTATTTTTTTTAATTATTATTTTAAAAAATTTTAAATTTATTTATTTTAATTGGAGGCTAATTACTTTACAATATTGTATTGATTTTGCCATACATCAACATGAATCCACCACGGGTGTACACATGTTCCCCATCCTGAATCCCCCTCCCACCTCTCTCCCTGTACCATCCCTCTGGGTCATCCCAGTGCACCAGCCTCAAGTATCCTGTATCCTACATCGAACCTGGACTGGCGATTCATTTCTTATATGATATTATACATGTTTCAATGTCATTCTCCCAAATCATCCCACCCTCTTCCTCTCCCACAGAGTCCAAAAGACTGTTCTATACATCTGTGTCTCTTTTGCTGTCCCGCATACAGGGTTATCGTTACCATCTTTCTAAATTCCATATATATGCGTTAGTATACTGTGTTGGTATTTTTCTTTCTGGCTTCCTTTACTCTGTATAATAGGCTCTGGTTTCATCCACCTCATTAGAACTGATTCAAATGTATTCTTTTTAATGGCTGAATAATACTCCATTGTGTATATTTATTTTTCTACTTAAAAGATAAACTACTAAACTGTGATTATCATTGTGATACTTTGTATTAGTTTTCAGCTCAGTTCAGTTCAGTCGCTCAGTCGTGTCTGACTCTTTGCGACCCCATGAATCACAGCACGCCAGGCCTCTGGTGAACTCCCGGAGTTCACTCAAACTCATGTCTATCGGGAGAAGGCAATGGCAACCCACTCCAGTACTCTTGCCTGGAGAATCCCATGGATGCAGGAGCCTGGTGGGCTGCAGTCCGTGGGGTTGCTAAGAGTCGGACATGACTGAGTGACTTCACTTTCACTTCTCACTTTCATGCATTGGAGAAGGAAATGACAGCCCACTCCAGTGTTCTTGCCTGGAGAATCCAGGCAAGCCTGGTGGGCTGCTGTCTGTGGGACTGCAGAGAGTCGGACACGACTGAGGTGACTTGGCAGCAGCAGCAGCAGCACGTCCATCAAGTTGGTGATGCCATCCAGCCATCTCATCCTCTGTCGTCCCCTTCTCCTCCTGCCCCAAATCCGTCCCAGCATGAGTCTTTTCCAGTGAATTAACTTTTCACATGAGGTGGCCAAAGTACTGGAGTTTCAGCCTCAGCATCAGTCCTTCCAAAGAACACCCAGGGCTGATCTCCTTTAGAATGGACTGGTTGGATCTCCTTGCAGTCCAAGGGACTCTCAAGCGTCTTCTCCAACACCACAGTTCAAAAGCATCAATTCTTCGGTGCTCAGCCTTCTTTACAGTCCAACTCTCACATCCATACATGACCACTGGAAAAACCATAGCCTTGACTAGATGGACCTTTGTCGGCAAAGTAATATCTCTGCTTTTGAATATGCTATATAGGTTGGTCATAACTTTCCTTCCAAGGAGTAAGCGTCTTTTAATTTCATGGCTGCAGTCACCATCTGCAGTGATTCTGGAGCCCAAAAAAATAAAGTCTGACACTGTTTCCACTGTTTCCCCATCTATTTCCCATGAAGTGATGGGACTGGATGCCATGATCTTTATTTTCTGAATGTTGAGCTTTCAGCCAACTTTTTCACTCTCCTCTTTCACTTTCATCAAGAGGCTTTTTAGCTCCTCTTCACTTTCTGCCATAAGGGTGGTGTCATCTGCATATCTGAAGTTATTGATATTTCTCCCAGCAATCTTGATTCTAGCTTGTGTTTCTTCCAGTCCAACGTTTCTCATGATGTACTCTGCATATAAGTTAAATAAGCAGGGTGACAATATACAGCTTTGATGTATTCCTTTTCCTATTTGGAACCAGTCTGTTGTTCCATGTCCAGTTCTAACTGTTGTTTCCTGACCTGCATACAGATTTCTCAAGAGGCAGGTCAGGTGGTCTGGTATTCCCATCTCTTTCAGAATTTTCCACAGTTAATTGTGATCCACACAGTCAAAGGCTTTGGCATAGTCAATAAAGCAGAAATAGATGTTTTTCTGGAACTCTCTTGCGTTTTCCATGATCCAGCGGATGTTGGCAGTTTGATCTCTGGTTCCTCTGCCTTTTCTAAAACCAGCTTGATCATCAGGGAGTTCACGGTTCATGTATTGCTGAAGCCTGGCTTGGAGAATTTTGAGCATTACTTTACTAGCATGTGAGATGAGTGCAATTGTGCGGTAGTTTGAACATTGTTTTGCATTTCCTTTCTTTGGAATTGGAATGAAAATGGACCTTTTCCAGTCCTGTGGCCACTGCTGAGTTTTCCAAATTTACTGGCATATTGAGTGCAGCACTTTCACAGCATCATCTTTTAGGATTTGAAACAGCTCAATTGGAATTCCATCACCTCCACTAGCTTTGTTCGTAGTGATGCTTTCTAAGGCCCACTTGACTTCACGTTCCAAGATGTCTGGTTCTAGATGAGTGATCACATCATCATGACTATCTGGGTCGTGAAGATCTTTTTTGTACAGTTCTTCTGTGTATTCTTGCCACCTCTTCTTAATATCTTCTGCTTCTGTTAGGTCCATACCATTTCTGTCCTTTATCGAGCCCATCTTTGCATGAAATGTTCCCTTGGTATCTCTAATTTTCTTGAAGAGATCTCTAGTCTTTCCCATTCTGTTGTTTTCCTCTATTTCTTTGCATTGATCGCTGAAGAAGGCTTTCTTATCTCTTCTTGCTCTTCTTTGGAACTCTGCATTTAGATGCCTATATCTTTCCTTTTCTCCTTTGCTTTTTACCTCTCTTCTCTTCCAAGGAGTAAGTGTCTTTTAATTTCATGAGG
Organism: Oryx dammah; assembly: GCF_014754425.2. Classification (NCBI taxonomy): domain Eukaryota; kingdom Metazoa; phylum Chordata; class Mammalia; order Artiodactyla; family Bovidae; genus Oryx; species Oryx dammah. The sequence goes on from NW_024080444.1 coordinate 12,354,237, forward strand.
CCACTAGAGTTTATAAGGTAACTCATTTTTTTAATGTTACCTAGATTTTCAATCCTCGATGTGGGAATTAAGAAAGAGCATGTAATAGCTGATCTGTTAAGCATTTATATTTATGTTCCATTGAGAGTTTATTGAAGGTGAAGATTGCCAGGGTTCAGACACTCAGACCTGCGATTTCTATTTGAAATCACCTTGAACAACGCAGCAATTTGAAGTGGTTTGGCTGTCAGTTTAGAATTTTCAGCATAGCTATTTCTTGTTGCCTTGGGTTAAATATTAAGAGAGTATTTATTCATGATTTGAATACTCTTGGCGTATATGCAAGTTTTATGCCAGTTTTATTAGGAATCTGTCAGGCACAAAACACGTGCGATTAATCAATGAATTAAACATTTTAAAAGTTGGAGTACATGGATTAGGTGTTGAAAGCGTATTTTCTTACATATTTGGCCCAGGTAATTTCCCCACGTACATAGAAGCAATTTCTGTACAATTATCTATACATTATTGTGACAGGCAGAATCTAAGATGGGCCTTGATCATTCCCATCTCCTGGAATTCATGCCCTTGGGTAATAGCCACTCCTTGAGTATAGACTGGATGTAGGGACTTGCTTCTAACCATGATAAAGGTGATAAAATGTCACGTCTATCATTAAGTTACAAAAGGTTTCACTGTTGTCCCGCTTGCAGACTCTCTAAATTGTCTTCTTGGTTTGTATCTTTGACAAAGAACACTGCGATTTTGGATTGGCCCATGTTGCAAGTAACAGAGAAGGGACTCTGCCCAAAAAACAGTGAAGAACTGAGTCCTCAGTCTGTCAACTGTCTGGAAACTGAATTCTACCAACAACTATATAAGATGTGAAGTATATCCTTCCACAGCTGAACATTCAGATGAGACTCTAGCTCTCACTGACGCTTTGATTGCAAGCTTGTGTGAGACCCTGAAACAAAGGACCCACTCCAGCCATATTCAGATTCCTGAAGCACAGAAACTGAGATAATAATATATGTATGTTATTTTAAGCTTTTAAGTTGCTGGTAATTTGTTATGTGTGTGTGTGTGCTCAGTCTCTCAGTGGTGTCTGACTCTGTGACCCCGGGGCCTGTAGCCCACCAGGCTCCTCTTTCCATGGAATTTTCCAGGCAAGAATACTGAAACAAGTTGCTATTTCCTGCTCCAGTGGCTCTTCCTGACCCAGGGATTGAACCAGTGTCTCTTAGATCTCTCACATTGGCAGGTGGATTCTTTACCACTGTACCACCTGGAAAGCTGTAGATAACTAATCATATTATCATCTGGACTTTTCTCTCTTTCAAGAAGCACTAGAAATTATGTAACATCTAGGAGCAGGTGGGTAGGAATTAACCTTTGGGTTTCTTTTTAGATTTTTAATTTTTTAATTTATTTTTTATTGAAGTATAGTTAAATTACTGTGTTATATTAATTACTGCTCTACAGCAAAGTGACTCAGTTATATATATTTGTGCATTATTTTTCATATTATTTTCTATTATGGTTATCACAGGATATTGAATATAGTTCACTGTGCTATACAGTGGGACATTTTTGTTTATCCATTCTGTATATACCGGTTTGCATCTGCTAATCCCGAACTCCCAATCTGCCTCTCTCCCACCTTCCTCCCACTTGGCAACCACAAATCTATTATATATGTCCCTGATTCTGTTTCTGTTTCATATGTGTCATAGTTTAGATTCCACATGTAATACATATGGTACTTGTCTTTCTCTTTCTCACTTACTTCACTTGGTATGATAATCTCTAGTTGCATGCATGTTGTTGCAAATGGCATTATTTCATTCTTTTTTATGGCTGAGTCATGGAATTAACATCTGTTGAAGGCCCGTGGTATGGAAGAGATAGTGACAGGCTCTAAGATTCAGCAGAGCCAAACTGTAAGGCCTTTTTCTATTACCTCCATTTTACAAATGTAGAAACAGACATTCAGAGAAGTGAAATTATTTGCTCATGTTTACATGAATTATAGGAGACAGAATTAGGGTTTGAATGTGGGTGTCTCTTACTCCAGTTTCTCTTTTCCTTCCATGCATCTGGCCAACACCTTCAAGCTATGGGAAACACTGGTGTGACATTTTTGCCTAGGAAAAAAGGATTAAACAAAGACATTTCATCTTTAAGCGTTCACCAAGTAACCCCGTACTCTCGGTGGCTTGTTGGAAGGACCAGTCCCCCACATCTGGTCTTTCTTCTCAGTGTCTTGTTCCCACCAGATATTCTTTTGCTTCTCTTGTCCTGCCCTCCATCTCCATCTAAACCTGCATTTCATAGCCCTACTTTTTATTAACTTCTTTATTATTCTCAAACAAAATTCATGAACAGTATTGTCTACCTATGCATATAATTTTAAAAATTTGATACAATTTTATAACTAAAGTACAAGGAAAATGAAAACAATTTATAATAAAATAAATTGCATTTAAATATGAAATTATTCAAGCACACCTGCACTAAAAGACATAATGAAGTAGATAAGCTTGGACCTAAAAGTGAAATTAGTTAGAATTCTGATGATTTAGAATTGTATTTGTTGTACTGGTGACTCAGATATCTAGTTGTTTGCTTTCAGTGATAGGATTTCATGAAATGGTGGACAATACTTCATAGTATTTCTATCAGAATGATAATTCACTTGATTTTCACTATCATTTTATTTTAGATAATTAAGTATAAATAAGAATTATGAAAATAAAATTGACTTAGGTTCTAAACTCACATGATTATTAACAGGTTTTGACCTACATGAACCTCTGGTGAGACACTTGAAAATCATCTTGGATAATTTTTTTATTGTGTGGCATCCCTTTAGCACTGAATGCCAATAATGGTAACAACCCAGAATATTCCCACAACTTCCAGATGGCTCCTACCAGCCAGTGTCCCCCAAACCCACTGACATAAATCTAAGTTTGCTTTTAGCAAAAGAGATGATCAACTGATTAAAAGTATCATAATCATCAGAGGTGTTTATTTTTTAATTGGGTCAATACCTTAAGACAAAGAAAGACATCATTTATGGTAGAACTTGTTTGTGGGGGGTAGAGAAGTGCAGTGTGAAGAATGAAGAGGATCTCCTTTTTGCAGCCCTTAAACTACTTGGCATATGTGTACTCTTTATATTTTTGATTCTAGCCTTTCCTCTTAAATCCCTTTTCTGTAAGCTCCATATATACTTTATATGACAAAATAGATGTCTTTTTAAATAAAATTCTTTTTACATTTTCTGATTGTATTTTTAAGAGCTTCTTTATGTTTCTAGTGCTGTCAATAAAATCAACTGATGTTTTCTGTTTCCAACATGATATCATGCTAGCTACTAGGGAGTCAAAGGTGAACAAGATGCAGCCTGAAATCTCAGTATATTTGTGATTGTAATTCAATCCAGCATAGCATTTACAGGGCAAGGCACAATGCTAGGCATTCTATGACCCATGCACACATATATGTACATACATTTATGTTTATGCTTTTAGGGAGCTGACACATACATATAATTATGAGGAGAATCCATATAAACACAATCAAATGTGAAGAAAGGAGAAACTTTAAAAAGCGAGAGGATCTTCTCAACCCAGGGATCGAACCCAGGTCTCCCACACTGCAGGCAGCTGAGCCATCAGGGAAGCCCCTAAAAAGAAAGAGATTTTATAAATTTTAGTTTATTAACAAGGATAAATGAATTTTATCGGATTTGTGTACTTATCTGTAACTCGTAACATGTAAGTATGTATATAAGCCTTTGAAATGATATATATTTTGTGAACTATATATATGTATATAATATAACTGTATATACTGTAAATAGCCCCGGCAGGAATGAAGAAATAGAGCCAAAGCAGAAACAGTGCCCAGTTGTGAATGTGTCTGGTGGTGAAAGTAAAGTCCATGCTGTAAAGAGCAATATTGCATAGGAACCTGGAATGTTAGGTCCACGAATCAAGGTAAATTGGAAGTGGTCAAACAGGAGATGGCATGAATGAACATTGACATTCTAGGAATCAGTGAACTAAAATGGGTGAATTTAATTCAGATGATCATTATATCTACTACTGTAGGTAAGAATTCCTTAGAAGAAATGGAGTACCCTTCATAATCAACAAAAGAGTCCAAAATGCAGTACTTGGGTGCAATCTCAAAAATGACAGAATAATCTCGGTTAATTTCCAAGGCATACAATTCAATATCACAGTAATCCAAGTCTATGCCCCAACCACTAATGCCGAAGAAGCTGAAGTTGAACGGTTCTAGGAAGACCTACAAGACCTTCTAGATCTAACACCAGAAAAAATGATGTCCTTTTCATCATAGGGGACTGGGATGCAAAAGTAGGAAGTCAAGAGAAACCTGGAGTAACAGGCAACTTTGTCATTGGAGTACAAAATGAAGCAGGGCAAAGGCTAACAGTTTTCACAAGAGAACACACTGGTCATAGCAAACACCCTCTTCTGACAACACAAGAGATGACTGTACACATGGACGTCACCAGATGGTCAATAAAGAAATCAGGTTGATTATATTCTTTGCAGCCAAAGATGGAGAAGCTCCATAGTCAGCAAAAACAAGACTGGAAGCTGACTGTGGCTCAGATCACGAACTCCTTATTGCCAAATTCAGACTTAAATTGAAGAAAGTGGGGAAAACTACTCGACCATTCAGGTATGACCTAAATCAAATCCCTTACGATTATACAATGGAAGTGACAAATAGATTCAAGGGATTAGATCTGATAGACAGAGTGTCTGAAGAACTATGGACGGAGGTTTGTAACACTGTATAGGAGGTGGTGATCAAAACCATCCCCAAGAAGAAGAAATGGCAAAATGATTGCCTGAGGAGGCCTTACAAATAGCTGAGAAAAGAAGGGAAGCTAAAGGCAAAGAGAAAAGGAAAGATATACCCATCTGAAGGAAGAGTTCCAAAGAATAGCAAGGAGAGATTAGAAAGCTTCCTAAGTGAACAATGCAAAGAAATAGAGGAAAACAATAGAATGGGAAAGACTAGAGATCACTTCAAGAAAATTAGAGATACCAAGGGAACATTTCATGCAAAGATGGGCACAATAAAGGACAGAGATGGTATGGACCTAATAGAAGCAGAAGATATTAAGAAGAGGTGGCAACAATACACAGAAGAACTATATAAAAAAGATCTTCATGACCAAGATAACCATGATGGTGTGATCACTCACCTAGAGACAGACATCCTGAAATGTGAAGTCAAGTGGCTGTTAGGAAGCATCACTATGAACAAAGCTAGTGGAGGTGATGGAATTCCAGCTGAGCAATTTCAAATCCTAAAAGATGATGCTTTGAAAGTGATACACTCAATATGCCAGCAAATTTGGAAAACTCAGCAGTGGCCACAGGACTGGAAAAGGTCAGTTTTCATTTCAGTTCCAAAGAAGCGCAATGCCAAGTAATGTTCAAACTACCGCACAATTGCACTCATCTCACACGCTAGCAAAGTAATGCTCAAAATTCTCCAAGCCAGGCTTCAACAGTATGTGAACCATGGACTTCAGAATTTCAAGCTGGATTTAGAAAAGGCCAAGGAACCAGAGATCAAATTGCCCACATCTGTTGGATCATAGAAAAAGCAAGATAGTTCCAGAAAAACATCTGCTTCATTGACTACACTGAAGCCTTTGACCATGTGGATCACAGCAAGCTGTGGAAAATTCTTAAAAGAGTTGGGAATACGGACCACCTTACCTGCCTCCTGCAAAACCTGTATGTGAGTCAAGAAGCTACAATTAGAACTGGACATGGAACAATGATCTCGTTCCAAATTGGGAAAGGAGTATATTAAGGCTATATATTGTCACCCTTCTTATTTAACTTATATGCAGAGTACATCATGTGAAATGCCAGGCTGGATGAAGCACAAGCTGGAATCAAGATTGCAAGGAGAAATATCAATAATCTCAGATAGGCAGATGACACCACCTTTAGGGCAGAAAGCAAAGAGGAACTAAAGAGCCTCTTGATGAAGGGGAAAGAGGAGAGTGAAAAAGTTGGCTTAAAACTCAACATTCAAAACATGAAGCTCATGGCAAATGGTCTCATCACTGCATGGCCAAATACATGGGGAAACAATGGAAACAGTGACAGACTTTATTTTTGGGGGCTCCAAAATCACTGCAGATTGTGACTGCAACCATGAAATTAAAAGAGGCCTGCTCCTAGGAAGAAAAGTGATGAGAAACCTAGACAGCATATTAAAAAGCAGAGCCATTACTTTGCCTGCAAAAGCCCATATAGTCAAAGCTATGGTTTTTCTAATAATCATGTATGGACGTGAGAGTTGGACCATAAAGAAGGCTGTGCACTGAAAAATTGATTGCTTTTGAACTGTGGTGTTGGAGAAGATTCTTGAGAGTCTCTTGGGCTGCAAGGAGATCAAACCAGTGAATCCTAAAGGAAATCCACCCTGAGTATTCATTGGAGGGACTGATGCTGAAGCTGAAGCTCCAGTACTTTGTCCACTTGATGTGAAGAGCTGACTCATTGGAAAAGACCCTGATGCTGGGAAAGATTGAAGGCAGGATAAGGGGACAACAGGGGATGAGATGGGTGAGTGGCATCACTGACTTGATGGATATGAGTTTGAGCAAGGTCCGGGAGATGCTGAAAGACAGGGAAGCTTGCTATGCTGTAGTCCATAGGATCGCAAAGAGTCATACACAGTTGAGTGACTGAACTGTATAATATACAGTTATATACAGCTATGTATTTTTAATATATTACAATACTTATATAAAGTCTTTTATTAAATTAATAGGTTAAAGTTCCCATGGACAGCTTTTTCCTCCATTGTTTTATACATTAGAAATATATCTTTATATGTAGATACTTTAGGTCACATGGAATATCTTTAGTTTACATTGACAAGAGAAGAAGATAAGCTATCTCAAGTGGATAAGTTGAAATAAAACATTAAGAGGAGCTTCCTTTGAGGGACACAAGGGTGTTTTATTAATATGTTTCAGGGAAGAATTGGTGTTGCATTCTCTGTTATTTTTGATGATAAGGGGTGATTTTGTGTAGTGTAAGGAAGCTGGGATAAATGGCCATCTAATGATGTATCAGCCATAGTCCAGTGGGGAAAAGAACAACTACATCCATTATTTTAACAGAAAATCTAATATCAGAAATTAATGGATTAAGCATATATTGAAGGACTGAAAAGGGGAAACGAACAGAACTCTCAAGTAATACATAGGAAACAGGTACCACCTTAGGGCTAGATGACTGAAAGGAGGGAATTCTAAGTTACCCGAACCTAGAAGCTGAGAGGGGGAGCCTGCAGGCCTGGAGCCCATATCTCTGAGAAGGTGCAGTGAAATAAATGCATCATTGTCATTATGGATGATATCCATCCCATATATAATCAAGAACCACAAGGCTGAGAAGAAAGATATGTGTGTGTGTATAAAATGTATGCCTACAGTTGTGGATATGCTAGATAGCATCGGCAGTGAGAACCAGTGGCATCTTGATAGGGTACACATATGGGCTATTCCTAATTTATATTGCAGTAGAAGAAAGAAGTGATGTCACTTTACTGCATCTCTGAACTTGTAGTACCTGTTCTTAGGTCTTGTGCTATTCCAGAATTGAGCTGGAGGATCCCAGAGAATTTTCTTAGAGCTGTCAAACTTTAAGAAGGGTCCATCTGAGGCACTCCATCCTGTACAGTTAGGAGTTAATGGAAACTTGAGGCAAGGAGTTTGTTTGGTTCTTTCTGCATAAGTCAGGCAGCTGATTTTCCTGGTGAAAGATGAAGAGCCAGGATGATTGTTTTACTGAAGTATTTGGCTTTTTCAGGTTGTGAACCTGTCACCTCTAGTTCTTATTTAAATTTATAATCTTTAGAGGGAAAGCGTTCATAATGTGGCTAATATGGGTGATGAAGTAGAATGATAAATGTCTCCTTTGATGCCTCATCAAATAACATGGCGTGTGGTCTCTGTATGTGCCTGTTTCTGCATTGGCTTGTGGTCAGTTGTCTTCAGTGAATTGTATTTGGGTAAATGAGTTCTTGTGATTTAATACAGAAATGAAATTTCAAGCAGTACAGGTGACAGCATTCTTTTCCTGTGATAGGAGGTAGAATTGAAGCATTAGAGGTCATTCTAGTCAATTCCTCCATTTTACAGGTAATGACATGTAGAGGCAGTACACGGCATAGCTTATTGTTTAAAGGTGTAGACCAGAAGTATGATCGACCTGAGATTGAATCTAAACTCTCCCTAGGATCATCTTTAGGATCCTGAGCAAGTGACTAAGATATAGCATTTATATGTAGCTCATAGAAACTTAAAAAATTAAGAAGATATTTTCAGAGTTTCATATAATTTTTGGTACATAAATTGAAAATGTTAGTTGCTTAGTCAGGTTCGACTCTTTGCGACCCCATGGATTGTAGCCTATCAGGCTCTTCTCTCCGTGGAATTCTCCAGGCAGGAGTACTGGAATGGGTTGCCACTCCCTTCTCCAAGGAACCTTCCCAACCCCGGGATCGAAGCTGGGTCTCCTGCATTATAGGCAGATTCTTTACCATTTCAGCCACTGAGGAAGCCCTCATTGGTACATAAGACATGCTAATATGTTAAGTAGTATAGTGTGAAATTAGCACAGTAAACAACAGACTTTAGACCAGATAACCAGATCTTTTGAGCTCAAGGTCTTTGCCTTGTCATCTTTCACCAGATGTAAACTTTGTGAGAACAGAAGATTGTTATTTCACTAAGAATTTGAGAGCCCACTGCATGCCCGTGTGAACAAGACAAAATCTCACCTAATGTTCTAGTGGGAATAGCAATCAACAAGTAAATGCCTAAGATATATTTTCATAGAGTGTTAAGAAACAAAGCAGATTAATGGCGTTCAGAAGGATGGGAATAACATTTTAGAAAGGGTGTCCAGGGAGGGATTCTCTGATTTAAGTGAAGAGTAAGGCATCTGAAGATCTAAGAAAGAGTGTTCCTGGAAGAGATAAAAGCAAGTGCATAGGACTTGATGTTATTCCAGTGTAGCTAGATCATTTATGTCCTTAGAGACTATAAAGTAGGGAGTTCAGAGATTTTAAGTGTGATGGAGGCTCCTTTGAAGGACTTTAAGTAGATAACTGATATGATCTAACTTATAAAAAGGAGATTCTAGTCATTATGTTGAGAATAGAGTGGGTGAGAGGGCAAGAGTACAAACAGGAAAACCAGTTAGGTTATTGCACTGCCCCAGTGAGATAGACAGAGGGATCAGACTTGAGATGAGTTTTGATGATAGGACTTGCTGAAGGATTGGATATGATGATATCAAAAAATTGAGTTTGAGAGTAGGAAGGATGTCAGGACTTTATTTTGAACCCATTGTATCTGTGACACCTGTTTACTCCTCCAAAATGAGGATGTCAAGTACATAGTTGGATACACAAGTCTGGAGCTCTGGAGTGAAGTGGGAGCTAGAGATAGAAATGTGAGAGTTAACAGCATAGAGATGACATTTGCTATCATACCCAGGGAGAGAGTGAGGATGGAGAAACAGCCAAGGACTGAGGCCTGGGAAACCAGCATTGGAGGCTGAGAAGAGGAAGAAACTGACAAGTACAGCCAGTTAAGTAAGAGGAATGCAAAGACAGAAAATGTCCTGGAAGCCAAATGAATAAAATGTTTGAAGAAAAAAGGAGTGACCAACTTGGTCAAAAGTTCCTAGAAGGCTGGGAGAGATGAAGCCTGAAAATTCCCTGTTGAACTGGGGAGGATGGAGGCCACTGTTGGCCTTAACAAGTCCTCTTGTGCCTGGCTTTTCACTGCTACGTGTCCTGTGGAATACGTTGTGCTTGGAATATGATAGAAACATAAAAGCATCTGTAGAATACTGGATGAATGAATGAATTTACAAGTCAGTCTTTCCTCTAGCTTTTAGTTTCAGGGCAGTCTTTGCTTATTTTAGACTAGTTTTCCGTCTTATCAGGGACACAATCATATGATTATAGTAAACATGTACATGGTTTTTCTCTCAGCTAACAGTGTAATATTGACTGAACATTTATCTCATGTGTTAATTAATGAAAAGTATAGAAACCACCATAGTTTGCAACATTGTCCTATTAGTACATTAGAATGAAGTAGTTAAAGAAGTGATTGATCCATTAACACCATACCTACTGTCCTCCCAGTTCCTGAGTCTTCAGGGTCTCTCTGAGTCATCCTGGGGTTTATCAGTTACCCAAAACCTGCTGTATCTTGAATGTAGACCACTTTTAGTAGAACAGAGCAGATGTTACTTCAGGCCATTTCAGTCTGGGCCATACAGATGTTTTGCCCTTACTCTGAGATGTAAACCAGTGAGGACACTCTAAATTGGTTGCAGTAGGAAAATCCCAGCCTTGCAGTTTCTCAGACAGTTTTCTGAAGTACCCTGGGGTGACACTGTGAATTCACAGGGAGGCTGTGGGATTAAATTTTTTTTTTTCAAGAAGACAAAAATAGTTAATATCTGTCAGTTACTCTGTGAACCACTGGCTCAAGGTGGTTCATAGTTTCAATATTAGATCACTGCATTCTTTTTTAATGATATCATATCTTTGCAAAGCTGGGCTCTTGGGGTTTAGTGTCCTTAAAAAACAGTATTGTATACAAAGTAATGTGGAGCAGAAAATGAGGTGGGGGAGTTCAAGCTCATTTCAAAATTTGAGAAGCTGCTAAGTGCCAGTAGTATACACATCTTATTAAAACTTGTGGTTATTTAAGAATGAAATAAAAATATTACTTTCGTATCAGTTTGGTTCTAGTTTGTGAATGCCTACCAAGTTGTTAGAACATAAATACTCATTAAGTTGTTTGGATCTACCTATTTAACAATGGAACGGTTATTATTTCTCTTGGCCCAGGGGTGCCATTAAAAAATTACTAAGACACCAGGGACTGAGAGAGTTTGAGAACCTCTGGTTTAGCCTTTTAGGCTTCTAGCAAGAAGGAAAGGAGAGAGGGAACCATTCAGCTACTATCTCCAGCTTGGTCTAATTGCTGCCTGGCATCCAGCTAAGTCCATGCCACTTTGCATTCTGTGAGTCATTTCTGTGAATGATTGGGTGAATTTGCAAAATTAACAGGTATTGATGAACATTTTTTTATATTATAGCTGTGTCAACAGTCCTACTTATGAGTGGCCAATGTTACCTCTCACCCAGGAAAGAGTCATAGCATTTTCTGTCCCCTTTCCCCCCTTCTCCCCCTTCAGCACCGCGTTTATGGTTACAGAGACTTTTTGAACTAACCTGGGTCTCTCTTGTAACCATTCATTTCTATTTTATTTGTCCCTCCATGGCAATGTATTTTGAGCACTAGACAACTACTTTACACGTGAGCTATCAGAGCTTAGCTCTGGATCTCTAGAGAACACTTCCTGGAGATATTAGAGGATATATTTAGTTATGATGTATTATATTCGGCCCTTAAAACCTTAAGAAATTCATACCTGTTCATGGGAGGAGTATGGTGCTTTTGTGTGTGTGTGTGTGACAGATTCCAGAGAAGAAAGTGAAAAAGATCCATTTCTCAGGTTCATGAGCAGTACCATGTGACTTATGACTTTCTGAAATGGGAATTGTGCTTAGTGAAATTGTAGGTTTACGGTCATTGACAAAGATGAAAGGCAGAGAAAGAGTGAATTACATGACGTGGCTTTGTCCATTTTGCTCAGGGCTATAATAAGGGCTCAGGATGCCAGAGGTATATCCTTTTATCTTCACTTTTGTGCTTTTTTTGCTGAGTGGGTTGACTCTCTTGGATTGTCTCCCTGGTCACTTGTCACTTTATTCTTGATACTGAACTTCTTACTCTTAGCCTTCAGAATTATTCTGAGTAGTGGGAAGGGTGTTTGATTTTTACCCACCATAGTGAGATTCTTTCCTACGTGTCTGTTTCTTCTTCTTCTTTTTTTTAAATTTTACTTTATAATACTGTATTGGTTTTGCCATACATTGACATGAATCCGCCACGGGTGTACATGAGTTCCCCATCCTGAACCCCCCTCCCACCTCTCTCCCCATATCATCTCCCTGGGTCATCCCAGTGCACCAGCCCCAAGCATCCTGTATCCTGTATCGAACCTAGACTGGCGATTCGTTTCTTACATGATAGTATACATGTTTCAATGCCATTCTCCCAAATCATCCCACCCTCTCCCTCTCTCACAGAGTCCAAAAGTCTGTTCTATACATCTGTGTCTCTTTTGCTGTCTCGCATACAAGGTTATCATTACCATCTTTCTAAATTCCATATATATGTGTTAATATACTGTGTTGGTGTTTTTCTTTCTGGCTTACTTCACTCTGTATAATAGGCTCCAGTTTCATCCACCTCTTTAGAATGGATTCAAATGGATTCTTTCTAATGGCTGAGTAGTACTCCATTGTGTATGTGAAGACTCTGCTGTGATGAAAGCAATGAAGAGGAGATATGGAGAGGAGGAGAGGGAAGAATGAGAGCAGCGTGGGAGAGAGAGGAAGAAGGGCAGATTGAGGCCCATCTACGTGTCTGCTTCTTCTGATCTCCATCTTCCCATTCACACCTTCACCATCCTCTCTGTTCTCTTCCCATCTCAATCTGCCTTCTTCCTCTCTCTCCCACACTCCTCTCATTCTTGTCTCTCCTCCTCTCTGTATCTCCTCTTCCTTGCTTCCATCACAGCAGAGTCTTCAAGCCCCATATCTCACTCTGACATAGCACCAAAGGAAAGAGTTGCTCATGTTGAATTGTGGGCTTTTACCCCAGACCTAAATTGACCATCCAGAGCTTTGTGATACTGATATTTTCTGCGGATGAGACACAGGTGATCTCTATAAATGGATTTTACCCTAGGATGAGTTAACCGGATTTCAGTTCCTTCATCAGTTTACTTGAAGTCCATAAAATTTGGAAATATTAGCCTGTGTTTGCTGCTTGGGTTTAAATGTCTTTAATACTAGAATCACATTATTTCTAGAGCAGCACTGCTGTGTAGAAACATTATGGTAACCACAAACATGAGCGACAGAAGTAATTTTAAAATGTTTTAGTAAGCACATGAAAAAGTAAAAAAATCAAATCGTGAAGTTAATTTTAATAACATTTTATTTAGCCAAATATATTGAAAACATCAGCCTCCCAATGTGTAATCAGAATAAAAAGAGATTGATAAGATATTTTACATTCTTTTACTCTTACTAAGTCTTTGAAATGCGGTATGTATTTTATACTTAAAGGACACTTCAGTTTAGATGAGCTCCATTTCATTGCTCAAGAACCACATGTACTAGTGGCTACTGTATCGGACATTGAAGCTCCACGTAGTAGGACATGGAGAAAAAAGATAGACTTTAGGCAGTTAAGAACTGAAAGTATTTCTTGAGTTTCATGCTTCCAGAATTCTGTGTGAATGGAGCAAGTGCTCGACTAATAGGATGAGCTTGGAAAGTACCTTCAAGTTCAATGTCAGTCTTTTAATTACCTTAATAAAATGGCTGGTTGGCTGGGGGTGGGTCTGGGGACTTGACCTGAAAGAATAGAAGGCTGGTGGGGGTCACTGCCTGTCTTTCTGTACAATCACTCAATTCCTCTTCTTCTCTATTTCCACCCCCCCACCCCGCCATGCTTGAATTTTCCCAGTTCTTGGAAGTCTTGGACTTAAAAAATAAAGATTAGTCCTTCTGGAGAAAATACTCAGAAGTTGAGAGTTCAAGTAGATCCTTTAAGTCCTGATACACATTCCCTTTTTTATATACCTTCTTTCACGTGGCAAAGGAGGAGATTTACCTTTTTCTTTGAAATTACAAAATGATATCACAGAAAGGCTCAAAAGTCACCAAATTTAAGTAATGCATTTTCACAGTTTGCATGTTACAGTGACAAGAAGGTGCCCCTTTTGAATAGAGACAAGTTAGAACAGGCCCTGCTCCTTTCACTTGGTTAAGCATTATCTTGTGTTCTTTGGGTTACTCTTGCATAACACTGTCACAGCATAAACTGAAAGCACCCCCCCCCCCCATTTAACTTTGGTCTGAGTCTACCCTGAAGATAAAGGGATAGGGGGTATGGGGGTGGGGAGTTGGTGAGTTGTCAGTAACTAGGTAAATAAAATGGGAATACCAAACGTCCATTTATTTTCTTCCAAATGAAATTAGTTTGATTACATGAGAAACCTTCAGTGTTTCTCCTGAAGAAGGTCTATTTTCCATTCCCTATGTGTGAAGAGGAAGGTAGAGGCTGCTGCCTACACTGGTAGATATGGGGAACTTCTAGTTCTATAACCAGTTATCTGGCTTTTCTTAGAATCGAGCAACTGGAGACCCTTGGATCTCATGTAACCTTTGTTAGTCTCAGTTCCTAGGTTTCTGAGTTTTGTAGAATCCTTAAAGTGTTGCTCATCTATGCTTTTGCAACAGAGAGGTGGGATCTGAGTGATGGGATCTCCATTAGTGATAGACAAAGAAATATCTAGAATGTTTGGTCAGGGAGTGTGTTATGCAGGCAAACAGGGGACAGGTTCAGTTCAGTTCAGTTCAGTTCAGTCACTCAGTCGTGTCCGACTCTTTGGACCCCATGAATTGCAGCATGCCAGGCCTCCCTGTCCATCACCAAATCCCAGAGTTCACTCAAACTCATGTCCATTGAGTTAGTGATGCCATCCAGCCATCTCATTCTCTGTCGTCCCCTTCTCCTCCTGCCCCAAATCCCTCCCAGCATCAGGGTCTTTTCCAGTGAGTCAACTCTTTGCATGAGGTGGCCAAAGTACTGGAGTTTCAGCTTTAGAATCATTCCTTCCAAAGAACACCCAGGAATGATCTCCTTTAGAATGGACTGGTTGATCTCCTTGCAGTCCAAGGGACTCTCAAGAGTCTTCTCCAACACCACACTTCAAAAGCATCAATTCTTCGGTGCTCAGCCTTCTTCACAGTCCAACTTTCATATCCATACGTGACCACTGGAAAAACCATGGCCCTGACTAGACGGACCTTAGTTGGCAAAGTAATGTCTCTGCTTTTGAATATGCTATCTAGGTTGATCATAACTTTTCTTCCAAGGAGTAAGCACCTTTTAATTTCATGGCAGCAATCACCATCTGCAGTGATTTTGGATCCCCTCAAAAATAAAGTCTGACACTGTTTCCACTGTTTCCCCATCTATTTCCCATGAAGTGATGGGACCGGATGCCATGATCTTAGGGGACAGGTTAGGAGATGACAAATCCATAAGGGTCCATTGGTGTTTACCAGAAAAATTTATTTGCTGAATGATATCTGGGGCTTTGTGATAGTAAGCCAAAGAACTGTGTTTAGAAATAGAATTGGAAAAACCCAGAGACGGAATGATTTCCACATGCTAGGAATGTGGAGGGTTGCTTGGATAAAAGAGAGAAGGAAGAAAAGAGTCCAAGTAATGTCCTACTAGGTTAGTTCAGTGTTTTGTTTCCAAAGGACTTCAGAATTTTAAATATATTACTATCGTAGCAATAAAAAAGAAGTTAACATGTGAAAACATAAAAGCATCCTCAATTCTGCCATAGCAAACCAACTAGTTTCTTTTTCTGTTGATTCTGAGAGTTTCAAGGGCTAATTTATCAGGGAACATGGTTCCCCATAAAAAAAGCTGTGTGCTGAAGAATTGATGCTTTTGAACTGTGGTGTTGGAGAAAACTCTTGAGAATCCTTTGGACAGCAAGGAGATCAAACCAGTTAATCCTAGAGGAAATCAGTCCTGAATATTCATTGGAAGGACTGGTGCTGAAGCTGAAGCTTCAATACTTTGGCCACTTGATGCGAAGAACTAACTCATTGGAAAAGACCCTGATGCTGGAAAGATTGAAGGCAGGAGAAGAAGGGGACGACAGAGGATGAGATGGTTGGATGGCGTCACTGACTGGATTAACATGAGTTTGAGGAAGCTCTGGGAGTTGATGATGGACAGGGAAGCTTGGCGAGCTGCAGTCCATGGGGTCAAAAAGAGTCGGACACAAATGAGCGACTGAATTGAACTGATGGTTCCCCTTGATGATGGTATCCTCAGAAGCAAAAGGCTCCTTCTTTACTCATTAGGAGTCTACCTTTTTTTTCTTTTTAAATAAACTTTTTGGATAAATTTTAGATTTACAGAAATATTGCAAAGATAATGCAGAGATAAAGCCCAAAGACAAGCCCCTGATACTTCCCTGAGGGCTGTCTGACTAAGCTTACTTGAGGACTGACAGTGAATTTTAAGGTATTTCCCAACCAGATTTTACTGACCTATATTACCTAAATTACTTTATATTTCATTTGTCAAAACTAAGAAACAAACCTTAGTATATAACTATTAACTAAACCCAAGGCTATATATTCAGATTTCATAAGTCCATTGTGGATCTTTATCTATTAGTTTTTTTTTAAAGATTAATATTGTCTGTAATATTACTTTATTTAAATAATGCCTTTTTTTCTCTGAAAACTACATATTTTAGGGGAAATTTATTTAAAAATTTTTCAAATGTGTAATTGTAAAAAATTATATTTCATTGTATAATTAATCATTTATTTATTGACAAACAACCCTTGATGGTTTAGTCACTAAGTTGTGTCTGACTCTTGCGACCCCATGGACTGTAGCCTGCCAGGCTCCTCTGTCCATGGGCTTCTCCAGGCAAGAATACTGGAGTGGGTTGCCATTTCCTCTCCAGAGGATCTTCCTGATGCAGGGATTGAACCGAGGTCTCCTGCATTGCAGGCAGATTCTTTACCGACTTAGCTACAAGGGAAACCAGTAATTGATATGGGCTTAAACAACCCTTAGGCTCCTTTTAATTTTAGCTACTATAATTTTTTTTTCACCACTTCTCTGACAGTGTTCTCAGTGAAAGTTTCTACAAGTGTAATTATTGGATCAGTGGACCTACCTTGGTGTATGTTGCCAAGTTACTATCCAGAAACATGGTACCAATTTATATTCCCAAAGTATCCTTTGAGATACCTTCCTTCACCTTTACTAGCATTGAACATCATAATTTTTAATTCTTCTCAATACAATAGGTGAAAAGGTGTATATCTTTATTATTTTACTCTGCATTTCTCTGTCCCTAAAGTTGTCCTGTATTTTCTTAGCTTATATAAATGAACATTTATGATTAATTTTAAATCATCACTGGTTAAATTTATACTTACTTAATGGTATGATGTAAAGGTTTAAAAGGTCTTTTTCTATACAGTTAATGTACCCCCAAACTACAGATGAATATTGCTTATCCTGTTCTCAATGAATTATGTTCTTTTAAAATAAAATAGGGGTGTTTCTATTTGGAATCACTCCTCTGTTCCAGTGATTTCTCTGTATCTTTGGCCAGTACCAATATTATTTCACCATTAGGACCCTTTTTATTCAGGGCTTGGGCAAATTCCTTATCTTTTTATTCCAAAGTGTTCTAGCTCTTCCAACCCTTCCCGATTAACTTTGGAACATTTTGCCAGTTTTCAAAAAGGAATATATACTGTCCAATTTCATTGGAATTGCTTTATAATTGCTAGTTTTCTGAGTCAGTAATATGGCATGGTTCTCTAGTCAGTCTTTTTAAAAATTCTGTGTTTCTTGGAGTGATTTGTAAGTTTCCTCAAAGAGATCCAACACCTTTCTTGTTAATATTGTTATGTTTTGTTATTGTTGATGTTGTTTTTATGGTGAATGGAATGTTCATTTCCACGTATCTTCTATTTATTTTTTTTGTAGGGGTAATTACACAGGACTCGATTGGACCTTATTTATTTTTTTACCTCTTGTGCCTAGTGCGTTATCTGACACTCTGTAAGTGTCAGTTTTCAGTTCTTAATTTTGGGTTTTCTCACTGTACTATCATATTCTATAAGTATTAATATCTCTGTTTTAATATTTATATGTTTTATTTCACATCTTACTGAGTTGTTTATATCTTCCCAAGTAATGCTAAAGTACAATGGTGGTAGTATTATTTTCCATAATTTTAATAGGGATGCTTCTGGCACAGAAATTCTTAACATCCTTAGAGATCTATGGATAGGCTTTAGTGAGAGTCTGTTAACCCCTAGCATATATGTGCACATTTGATTTGATGAGAGAGATTGTGTGTGTGAGAGAGCCTTTATATAGCTATCTTTATATAATTATATATGTTATATTAATTTTATAACTTTAAATCCTATAAAATGTATCTCTTTATTTCTTTACTTCTTTTTACCATGAGATTATTATCCTTTGTTAAAGTTCATTGTTTGTTTATTTTAAAACAACTGTCTGTTGAGCTTTAAGGATATGTCCCTGTAAAATAGCTGGTTTTGGCTGATGCTACTATTAGCAGAGGGGAAAATAGCTATTGAGGAAATCCAGGCAATTGTGAGATTTAAACTTTGTAGGAGGCTGGAGATACAAATGGCACAGGGAGAGATTATCTTAATAGCATTTTGGTACACACTGAACTCATGAAGACCAAGAGAAAGATGACTGACAAGGTGTTTTTAAAATCCACAGTGTTTGAAGCATTCAGATGTTTGAGTGACAAAACATACTGAATAGAGACTATAACTATCTCACAAATGTTTTATCTTTTGCTTAAACCAAACTAAGTGTCAGCTAGTTTATTTAGGATAAAGCTTTTTAGTTCCTTTAGTGTCAGAGTTTGGTTAAAGACTGTGAAAGAGCCTCAGGAAAATGATAGAGATGATTTCATTGGACAATAGTCATTAAAACAAATTAAATATAATTTACAGTCTTTTTCAGGTGTTAAAAGAAACAACTGAAAAGCCCATTTAAGAGCTCTAAATAAGTTCTACAATGGAAAAAATGCAGTTATGTTTTAGGAAATGACAGGAGGAAAAGGATGAGGCCAGTTCTTTCCTTTAACCTTAGCAAATTTCATATCAGGTAGATGCCTTTAGTCAGCAGCAGTTACTGGGGATTCTGAAATCCAGTTTCAGTTTGGAAAATACTACAGTGATGGCTGTAGATTACTTACTACTCAAATTTTAGTGAGAGTCATTAGAAATCCTAAAACAATCTAAAGAGGCACTTAGAGAAAATGTGTGTAAATTGTAGTCATACAGAATCTCTTATGGAGTTGCAGAAACATTTTACCTTAAATAAGATCTTGAGAAGCCTACTTCCTATCTGCATACTTAGGAATACAATGTGGTCTGTTTCATCCTATGGACAGTTACTGACTTCATCATATACATTGTTTTGTGTGTGCAAAAGCACTCCAAATGCTGAGCAGCAAAAGCATTTTAAGCATTAAAAATAAAAGAAGTATTTTAAGAAAATTTATTGCTTCTTAGACTCATAAATTATATGTGCCCTCCTTGAAATAGGGTGTTTCCTTTTCTAGCAGATAGGGGAGGTGGAAACATAGCCAAGAATTACTTTTCCCTGATTATTCTTTAAGTAGTTTGCTAAGTCAAACTGGAAAAGGAAAAATAAATGCCAGAATAATGAACAGAAGATATGAGAGTGAACAAAACCCAGGAGATTTAACTACTTTGATAGTCAGTTGGAATTCTGCATTTAGACCTACCCTGCTCAGCACAGGGCACTTTGACATACTCTGTGCTGACTTAGAGCTGAAAAGAGAGGTTTCCATCCTGGAGGCATTTAACAAGGGAAAACTTAACTGTAACATAAGGCAGAGATAGGGTAATAATAAAAATATGTAGTGTTGTGGGAAACCTAGAGGACCTGGAGGAATGGAAAAGGTGGAGAATTATCAAGCTTTTCAACTCAGAGGTGAATTTAAGAAGTTCATTCCAGGCCAGAGTAAGAGGGGGGCAAAGACTGGGGATATGGAAATGTTAAGGAAGAATCTGCAGTCTCTTGTGACTTATGGTGAGAGAAACAAGCCTGTGGAGCTACATACTATGAAGTCCTTCAATGCAGAGCCCTTCAGTGTGTTGGCAGAGGTAAGTTCCTGAAGGATGTTGAGGAAAGGAATGACATGATTTGAATGTTGTTTTAAGAAGACAGCTTTGGTAGAAAATAACCATATAATTGGGGGAAAGAATAGCCATGTGTTTGTGTTTTTATTTATTTCGATCCTTCTTCCTCTGTGTATTTATCTCTTTATTCATTCATTTAGGAAAAAAGGCTGAGCATATACTGTTACATCCTTGCACTTTTCAAAGTGCCTTTATAGGACTGTCTTGTTTTTGTAAATACCCTATGAATTAAATAGGGATGATGTTATGGTTCTTATTTTATATTTAGAGTAGAAAACCTGAAAATTGCTTAAAGTCAAGAGCTAGGGAGTAGTAAATTTGTATCAGAATTTAGAGTTTCTGATTCCTTAAACAAATATGACTTATCCCTTTTGTACAAGACTTAATTCTGTGTGGAATGCTGAGGACTGTGGGCCACAATAATCTTTTCTCTGAGAGAAGGACAATTTTTGTGAGGTCTAAGGTCACATACCTACCAAGCAGTAGAATCTCTTTTAGCCAGCATGATCTGGATTGGTTATTGTTCAGATGATTTTAACAGAATTGTTTGTGTGGGAAACCAGAAAGCTGCTCTGCCTTAATGCCTTAAACATGTTATAGCAACTTAAAGCATCTAAATGTATATTTATTTACCAGTCTTTTGATTTGGGACTGAGATCTTTTTTATCATCATGGGTCTTCTTCTTGGAGTCTACTTCAATCATCTGTCTTGTATAAGTCTTCTATAATTTCAAAGTATTGATTTATTTAATGTGGAGTATAAAACATTTGTGATGCAATCTTGAGTACAGAATCATTTTGGATTTTAATACTGCCCCCAAGATCTTTTACAAATATCTACCCCACACCTAATTTAGCAATAGGTTTTTTAGAAAAAGTGGCTGAGATTTTTTTACTCTTTCCAGTGTAGTTTTTATAAAAAACCAATCTGCTTTCTTTTCCTACTCACTTTATGTAATATTTAATTAAAGTATGTAAATATAACAGCATATAACTGTCATAAACATGCCTATCATAAATGGGTTTGGGAACAAACACAGTGACTCTTGGCAAATATCCTACTCAGTTGGTGGAAGTGAAGTACACTGGCATATTTGAAAGTAACTTCTTAGTCAAGAAAATTCACTGTACCGTAGGCAATAGTCAGTATATTTCATAGAGGGAATGGGCAGTATAAGCTGTTTCAGTTGGTTGCGAAATTCAGGTGCAATGTAACCTACAGCAACATATACCACTAAAGAAATTCAGAGTGTGGGTGGGTTGAAGTGGTCTAGAAAGATTCATGGATGGCTTGGAACATTAGTTGGGGCTGGAAAGACAGGTAGGGATTTAGGAAGGTAAGTTCTGGTTTTGTGGGTATGTGGGTTTGTGTGTGCCCAAGCAGAGAAAAGCAGAGAGGTAGGGAATAAATAGGGAGTGGTCTAGTGTTCTCAGCAAAGGAAGGAAGTCCATTTCCTTGAAATACAAAAATGTGGACAGTCAGATCAACTTCATCTATTCAAAATCCTCTTCTAAATTCTACCTCATGAAGGAAATCTTCTCATAATAGGTAGGTTTGAGGAGGATTTTGGTTATTTCCTAATGTAAACAAAATCATTGTGGTTCCCATACAAATTAAAAAATTTTGTTCCAGTTCTGTGAAAATGCCATTGGTAATTTGCTAGGGATTGCATTGTATCTGTGGATTTCACTGGGGGGTATGCAGAGTCAGATGCGACGGAGCAGCAGCATGGTCGTTTGAACCACATTAATCTTCCAGTTTGCAAACATGGTATACTTTTCCATCTGTTTCTCTTGTCTTCAATTTCTTTCATCAGCATCTTATAGTTTTTGGAGTGCAGATCTTTTGCCTCCTTAGGTAGGTTTATTCCTAGGTATTTTATTCTTTTTGATGCAGTGGTAAATGGGGTTGTTTCCTCGATTTCTATTTCTGATATCTAGTTGTTAGTGTACAAAAATGCAACAGATTTCTATATATTAGTTCGGTTTCCTGCAACTTTGCTGAATTCATTGATGAGCTCTCGTAATTTTCTGGTAAGTATTTTTAGGGCTTCCTGTGTGTAGTATTGTGTCCTCTGCAAACAGTGACAGTTTTGCTTTTTTCTTTCCAGTTTGGATTCTTTTTCTTTGTTCTTCCTCAATTACTACCACTAGGGCTTCCCTGCTGCCTCGGACGGTAAAGAATTCACTTGTAATGTGGGGGACCTGGTTTGATCCCTGAGGTGGGAAGATCTCGTGGAGGAGAGCATGGCAACCCACTCCAGTATTCTGGCCTGGAAAACCCCATGGGCAGAGGAGCCTGGAGGGCTACAGTCCGTGGGGTCACAAAGAGTCAGACACAACTGAGTGACTCAGCACAACGCAGCACACAGGACTTCCAAAACTATATTGAATAAAAGTGGTGTGAGTGGGTATCCTTGTCTTGTTCCTGATCTTAGAGGAAATGTTTTCAGCCTTTCACCATTGAGTATGATGCTAGTTGTGAGTTTGTGAAAAAATGGACTTCATTACGTTGAGGTATGTTCCCTCTGTGCCCACTTTCTGGAGAGGTGTTTTTTTTTTTTTTTTTTAATCATAAATGGATGTTGAATCTTGAAGAAAGCTTTTTCTGCATGATTATCTTATGGTTTTTATTATATGAAATGTGTTAATGTGGTGTATCACATTGATTTGCAGATACTGAAAAATGCTTGAGTCTTTGGGATAAATGCCAGTTGCAAATGGTGTATTGATCCTTTAAATGTATTGGTGAATTCGGTTTGCTGGTATTTTGTTGAGGATTTTTGCTTCTATGTTCATCAGTAATATTGGTCTGTAATTTCCTTTTTTTTGTTATGGTTTTGGTATCAGGGTGACGTTGGCCTTATAGAATGAAGTTGGAAGTGTTCCTTCCCCTGCAATGTTTTGAAATAGTTTCAGAAGGATAGGTGTTAATTATTTTCTAAATGTTTGGTAGAATTCACCTGTGAAACAGTCTGGTCCTGGACTTTTGTTTGTTGACAGTTTTAAAATTACTGATTCAATTTCATTACTGGTAATTGGCCTATACATATTTTCTATTTCTTCCTGGGTCAGTACTGGGAGACTGTACTTTTCTAAAAGTAAATATGCCATTTGTACAAAAATGGATGGACCTAGAGATTATCATAGTAAGGGAAGTGGGACAGAGGAAGACAAATATCATATATCTCTTATATGTGGATCTAAAAAAATTATACAAAAGATATTATTTACAAAACAGAAATAAACTCTTAGACATAGAAAATAAATTTATGGTTACCAAAGGGGAATGGGGGGGAGGAATAAATTAGGAGTTTGTGATTAACAGATACACATTATTATCTATGAAATAGATAAACAACCAAGATCTACTATATAATACAGGGAATTATATTAAATATCTTATAATAATCTATAATTGAAAAGAATCTGAAGAAAGTATATATATGAATAATTCAATCACTTTGCTGTATACCTAAAACTAATACAACATTGTAAATCAACTATTCTTCAGTTAAAAATCATTGTGGTAGCTATTTTGTCTCCCACCTTCAAAATAGACTACATCTAACCCATCTCAGAAGATTAAGGGCTACCCTATTTCAAGAAAGCTGTCAGAGAAGCATTTATGATTTCTCTTAGTAATCCATTCTGATGTTCTGGCCCTCTGTAATAATTCTTTACATGTTTAAAAATCATTATTAAATCTTTCTTCCAATACCTGGAAAGAAAGTGAAAGTCACTCAGTCTTGTCCAGTTCTTTGCGACCCCATGAACTATACAGTCCATGGAATTCTCCAGGCGAGAATACTGGAGTGGGTAGCCTTTCTCTTCTCCAGGGGATCTTCCCAACCCGGAAATCGAACTCAGGTGTCCCACATTGCAAGCAGATTCTTTACCAGCTGATCCACCAGGGAAGCCCTATTTCCAATGCCTAAGCTAGATTATTCCAAAGTGATGGAACCATCATTTCATATATTCTTTATTCTGAATTTCCTCAGTAGAAAGAGAGAGACATTACAAAGCATAGATTTCCCATTCACAATTTTAAGTCAGCCATGAAGGATGTTGGTCCTGTAGGAATATATCTGTGTTAGTACTATGTGTGTATGAGTACATCTGTATTGCATATATATGCATGTATGAACATAAATATGTGTCTAAAACAGTGTGTAAATATTAAATATATATATATATATACACACAAATGCACATACATACATACACACACATCATAGCTATTAGAAATCAAAAGATAAAGGTGCCAATGGCAGTCTCACTGGTGTTACTTAAAAATCAGGATGTTGAGGTTCTGGGATCACCTGGCAGGGTAAGCTGATCGTTTGGTGCCCTTTTACCTTGATCATTTCTGGCTGTCCTTTCTGGCCACTTCCTCCTCCTTTCTGTGCTCTATACTCTGTCACAGGTTAAATAAGAATTGACCCTCATATCCGTTTGCTAAACTCCTTCTGATTATTAAGTGGATTTGCTACTAAAAATGGATTAAGATATCAGTCTCCTTAGGGTTATTTGTTTCTTAAGGGAGGATTTTTGGACAGAAGTCCTTGAATACCTAGGTCCTGAAGACCCAAGGCCTGGAATCTCTAATGTGGGATCAAGTAGTTGAAGGGTTAATCTCACTAGTTTGCCAGGGATACATTGAAATTTCATCGACGTACGTTCCAAGCTGGGCTTTTCTGTATGCATAGCTTATCTAGAGCAGTGCTATCCAATAGAAATACAATGTAAGGAACATGTGTGAGCCATGTATGTAATTTTAATTTTTGTGTAGGCAAACAAAAATGTAAAAAGAAACAAGTGAAATTAATTTTTATTAATTTATCTTTTTGTGACGTAATCAGTCTCTTCTTTTTAAAAAAATTATTCTCCATCATGGTTTATTACAGAATATTGGATGCAATCCCCTGTGGCATACAATAGGACCTTGTTGTTTATCCACTTTATGTTGTTTATCCATATAGTAGTTTGCTTCTGCTAATCCCAAACTCCCAATCCACCCCTCCCCACCGCCTTCCCCCTTGGCAACCACGAGTCTGTTCTCTGTGTCTCTGAGTCCGTTTCTCTTTGTAGATAAGTCTATTTGTGTCATATTTTAGAGTCCACATACAAGTGATATCATATGGTATTTGTCTTTCTCTTTCTGACTTCACTTAGTATGATAATTTCTAGGCATATCTATATAGCTGCAGACAGCATTATTTCATTCTTTTTATGGCTGAGTAGTATTCCATTGTGTGTGTGTGTGTGTATACAAATGTATACCATATCTTCTTTGTATATTCATTTGATGATAGACATTTAGATTGTTGACATGTTTTGACTATTGTAAATAGTGCTGCTTTGAACACTGAGGTGCATGTATCTTTTCTAATTATAGAGCTTCCCAGGTAGTGCTAGTGGTAAAGAACCTGTCTGCCAATGCAGGAGACAGAAGAGACCTGGACTCAATCCCTGGGTTGAGAAGATCCCCTGGAGAAGGGCGTGGCAACCCACTCAGTATTCTTGCCTGGAGAATCCCATAGACAGACGATCCTGGCAGGCTATAGTCCATTGGGTCACAAAGAGTTAGGCATGACTGAAGTGACTTAGCATACAGGCATCTTTTCTAATTATAATTTTCTCTGGATATATGCTTAAGTGGGATTGCTGTATCATATGGTAACTATTTTTAGTTTTTTTGAGAAAACTCCATAATGGCTATAGCAATTTACATTCCCACCAACCGTGTAAAAGGGTTCCCTTTTCTCCACACCTTCTTTAGCATTTGTTATTTGTAGACTTTTTAATGATGGTCATTCTGACTGATGTGAGGTGGTGGTACCTCATTGTAGTTTTGATTTGCATTTTTCTAATAATTAACAACGCTGAGCACCGTTTCGTGTGCCTGTTGGCCATCTGTATCTGTTCTTTGGAAAAATGTCTATTTAGGTTTCTGAAATTAATTTTAGTAATAGGTTTCATTTAACACAATATATCTAAAATACTGTAATACTTAACATATATAATCAATGAAAAATTTCACCAATGGCATATTTTACTGTTTTTATGTTAAGGCTCCTGAATTTGGTTTGTACTTTGTGTAATACATCTCTATTTGGATTAGCCACATTTTAAGCACTCAGTAGCCACATCAAGCTGGTGGCTACTCATTTGAATAGTGCAGGTCTGGAGACCTGAGAGTGCCCCATAGTGAGGACAGGGAGCCTGACGTTTCCAAGTGTTAGATCTCATTTGGTACAGGGAGCCTGTTGTCACACAGCCTCCATCAACCAGGGCATTTCCATGGTGCGCATGGTCATGCCCAATAAGTAGCTGGACTCAGGGTTTTTTGTTGAGCATGGGACTTTAGAATACCACTGTGTGTTTGATTTTACCTCAGAAGGAACAGATCGATTCCTATAGAACTCTGAATAAAGAGAATTGTTCCTCAGAAAGTTGTTGAGCAACAAGTATAAGATTTCCTGGAGAATAGCCAAACCTGAGTAGGTTTTCTATAGATTGGCTGGCACACTTTCCACCCCCCCCACTTCCTGGAGATGCAGGAGAATTAAAGATGTAAACCAGCCAAGTATTACAATGAGGGACTGTAAAAGACACAATGTACCTGAAACTGGCCAGTTTGGAAGTTATTTCCAGAGGTCTCGGTTGGATCAGGTAGGGTCCATAGCAGCAAACTGTCTTTTCTCTGATACTCAGACTCCTGAGGCACCCCTGTAAGTTTCTTTACGTTGCTGAGGGCCTCAACACCACAAGATAAATACGGTATAATTTTACTCCAAGACTTAGAGAACAGCAGTATTATTTTTGTATTAAAACAAATATGGCTATTTTATGAGCACAATGCAAAATTCCTTTGCATTTTAAAACATAAAACACAAGTCCTGTAAAAACAGTTGAGAGTGAATTACTTTGGGACACACCATCTTTTTCCTTGGGCTTGGAGCTCATTTTCCTTTGCTTATTGGGAATACTTATAGAAGTGTTGCCCTTCCTATGTACTCCACCACACTTCTTCCAGTCTTGACTTTACTGCACCTTCAGGTTCCAGAGCATACACAAAAAGGCAAGGAAACTCTGGTAGGGTCATAATTATAAAGAGGAATTGTCCAGTGATAGCAGTTATCTTGAAATCAATATTCTGAAAGAAAAGGACAACAAATGCCTTTAAAGGTTAATTTCAGTGGAAATTAGTGTAAAAATTATATACCCCACACATACACATGTATGTGTTTTCTTCCCCAGAGTAGCCATAGTTCTCTTTCCTCAATCTATATCATTTCTTTTCATTTGAATATTTCTTTTAGTGAACTTCAATGAACAGGGATATGCTTTTTAGATAGTTGTATTATTCCTTTTAGCATTCCAATTCATATTTTATTTAACTAGTTAATTAATTTTATTGAAATATAGTTGACACATAATATATGAGTTTCAGATATGTAACATGATGATTCAGTATTTGTATGTATCCAACTTACATTTTAAATCTTTCCTGACATTTTTGCTTTACTCGAATTATGAGACTAACACATTCTAACTATATGAATAAGATAAGGTTATCTGTTAGTTTTATGATCTGGTGCTATTTTATAATCTTGTTTATGATTGTTACTGTTTTTAAAAAAGTTTTCTGAAGGGAAACCTTAAGAACAGAAGGTCAAAGTTAGGCTTTAGGTGATGAAATAATCATGAAAAAGATAAGATATATGTCCATCATTGACATATTATGATTTTATCAATTGCAATTGCACTTGTAAAAAGATCAAGTTAAATGGTTGCAGAAATAATTCAGCATGAAAAAACTAAAGTCAAAGTAGTAACTTAGTTTATAATGTAATTCAGATGGGTGAGATAGGATCTATCACCCTTTATTCTGATAAAGGTGTAATGATTCAGAGTGAGGAAATAGACACCATTTGCTAATACTCCTGAAACCTAGTGATTGTAGTGGATAATGCTCATTGTTCATGGTCCTTTTTTCTACTGCACTTAGTTATAACCTCACAAGACTTTTTAAGCAGCTGTTGGTACAATCAAGTAGAAACTGTTTCATTTTTATATTTACTTAACATTCAGTTCAGTTCAGTTCAGTCACTCAGTCGTGTCTGACTCTTTGCGACCCCATGAATCGCAGCATGCCAGGCCTCCCTGTCCATCACCAACTCCCGGAGTTCACTCAGACTCATGTCCATCAAGTTGGTGATGCCATCCAGCCATCTCATCCTCTGTTGTCCCCTTTTCCTCCTGTCCCCAGTCCCTCCCAACATCAGAGTCTTTTCCAATGAGTTAACTCTTCACATGAGGTGGCCAAAGTATTGGAGTTTCAGCTTTAGCATCATTCCTTCCAAAGAAATCCCAGGACTGATCTCCTTCAGAATGGATTGGTTGGATCTCCTTGCAGTCCAAGGGACTCTCAAGAGTCTTCTCCAACACCACACTTCAAAAGCATCAATTCTTCATTGCTCAGCCTTCTTTACAGTCCAACTCTCACATCCATACATGACCACAGGAAAAACCATAGCCTTGACTAGATGGACCTTAGTCGGCAAAGTAATGTCTCTGCTTTTGAATATGCTATCTAGGTTGGTCATAACTTTTCTTCCAAGGAGTAAGCGTCTTTTAATTTCATGGCTGCAGTCACCATCTGCAGTGATTTTGGAGCCCAAAAAAATAAAGTCTGACACTGTTACCACTGTTTCCCCATCTATTTCCCATGAAGTGATGGGACCAGATGCCATGATCTTCGTTTTCTGAATGTTGAGCTTTAAGCCAACTTTTTCACTCTCCTCTTTCACTTTCATCAAGAGGCTTTTTAGTTCCTCTTCACTTTCTGCCATAAGGGTGGTGTTATCTGCATATCTGAGGTTATTGATATTTCTCCCGGCAGTCTTGATTCCAGCTTGTGCTTCTTCCAGTCCAGCGTTTCTCATGATGTACTCTGCATATAAGTTAAATAAGCAGGGTGACAATATACAGCCTTGATGTACTCCTTTTCCTATTTGGAACCAGTCTGTTGTTCCATGATGTAGTCTAATCAGAGAAGGGAAATAGGTGATGGAAAACCATAAAAAATTTTAGATCACTTTTTCAGTGAAACAAACAAACAAAACGGGACCTAATGATGATCTGATCCCCTACAGTTCCCCAAGTCCAAGCCTTCTGTTCTATTTGTTGCATTTAAGAAAAGATAGAGAACACTAGTGTAATAATTCTCAATCTTGTTTTCTCATTAATGAGAAAAGTTCTAGAGTTGGCACCCAGGTCTCTAGAAATGGTACAGGGTCTGCAAACCACAACTTAGGTCTGCTCATGGGGATACAAAAGTATGAGAACCTCATCATCCCTAGTCACAGAGGAAAAGAAGCTGTTGACTGCTGTGGCTAGAGAGAACAACTCTAATAATTTGTTTTAAACTCATTTCCTCATGATGAAGAATTTACAGCAGCACCAGCTATGGCTTCAGTAGTTACAGTGGTTTTAGTACATCTGTCTACTAGCCATTTCAGAAGTCTGAACTCCAGGGAAAGCCTGACTCACAGAAGAATGCTTTGGGAAATGAGTGCTTCAGGGTTTAATTAAAGAAAGTTAACGCTGAAAGAAAGATGTCAGATAGGCACAAAATACAGTGATGGAAGGTATCTGACTCATGAGGAATGACACACAGGGAGAACACTTGTTCAGAAAATTGTTCATTTTCCTATTATCAGTAAGTGAGAGAACATTGGTAACACTTGTATTATGTTGTCCATAAATGGTTAAGTTGTTGCTTTGGTTGCTACATAGAGGCCTTCTGAGTTCAAGTAGCCACAGTGGTTTTAGCAGGGCAGAGTTGGGGGATATTTGGCACTTGATTTTTTTTTTTTAATTGTAAACTGATAGGTTTTAGGTGTATTTCAGGAAGGAAGTGAGAATGTTGGAGGATGATTAATATCTTATACAGCAAAGTGCTCTCATTCTCGAACAAAGAAGAGTATATTCATATTTTATTCTTCCTCATAGTGAAGTAAAAATTCTTTCTCCTGTGTCAATTCTATTCTGGGCAGAGGTTAGAGATGGAAAGGGGTAAATACCAGGTGTCTACTAAGAGATCACTTCCCTCCCTTTTGGTCTTCCTTTTAGGTACATTGTTTTACACTATCTGAAGCTCTGTTTGGGAATCAACTTTGCCTAAAACAGACTGGGAACTCCTTTCTTAAGGAGTGGACCTGGGTCTATCCATGGGATTCTCCAGGCAAGAATACTGGAGAGGGTTGACATTCCCTTCTCCGGGGGGTCTTCCTGACTCGGGGATTGAACCCGGGTCTCCTGCATTGTGGACAGACTCACTACCATCTGAGTTACCAAGGAAGCCCGATAAAGGTCGTACTTCTAGATTTTTCAGTCACGCCTCAAGGCTCACATTCTTGCTTTCACCAGGAACTATGATTTTTGCTTTTTTTGCATATTGTAAAATATTTGTGTCATAGTATAGACTTAATTCTATAATTCTATAGTCAAATTTTTTTCTCAGTAAATGTAAAGTTGCTGTGAATGGTTAGTTCATGTTGTCATAATTTTTATGAAAGTGAAAGTGTTAGTCACTCAGTTGTGTCCCAGTCTCTGCAACCCAATGGACTCCTCTGTCCATGGAATTCTCCAAGCAAGAACACTGGAGTGGGTTGCCATTCCCTTCTCCAGGGGATCTTTCCAATCCAGGGATTGAACTCAGGTCTCCCGCATTGCAGACAGCATTCTTTATCGCCTAAGCCGCAAGAAGCTTAAGCGAAAGTTATGAGAGTTTAGGAAGCTTTTGTAAGTTTATGGCTGCATAATATTCTGCTTAGAGACTCTGCACAACCATGTCTTATGTTAGATGTTTAGATTACTTCAAAGGGTGTTTTTGTTATAACAAGTAATCCACTATTAACATATTTGCACAATACACATTTCCCCCTTATTTTTTGGACTATTTCTTTACAATTATTTTCAAGTAGAATGGGTGAAAGGAAGAGCATCTTGATGACTATACTTATTGTCAAATTCCTTTCTAAAACATTTCTCTGATTTTCACATGGTGGAGTTAAGATTGGATGTGGCCACTGGTGCCTAATGAGATTATACTGTGGGAAAGATTCCCTAGATTCAATGTAACTGAAAATGATTCTCACCGGAGGTGATGTTGAGTCATCTCCCAAGGGAATCTTGGTCTCAAAAAATACTTTTAATCAATTGCCATGGACTAAAGAAAGGAAAGCATCTGCCAATCAGAAGTTTTACGTAGCCTTTAGTGGAGCGAATTTTTATTTTTATTATCTTTTTTTAGGTTTACATTGTCTCATGTAAGTGTTTTGCAGCCTAAAACCTGGGAGTAAATACAACTTTAATAAATTGAATTTTGTTTTTTATAAGATAGCACCTGAAAAAGCCTCATACATAGTGGAACTCTAATATTTGTGAATAAATGAAATGCTGTGGGAAACTTGTCATTGAAAGTAACCCTGAAGTGAATGTTTTTTTTTTTTTTTTTGATCAACATAACAGACATTAGACTATTCTGTTTGAAACTTAAGATATTTTTCCAACTAGGTTTTCTTAAAATGAGGTAGGCTTCTCCAGTTCATTGCTACAGCCAGTATTTCCAAATACTGTAACAAAAAACTGTTTAAACATAAAAACAAATATTCAGTCTGTCACATCCCAACCCATGTGGAAAAGGGAAATACTTTTTTACAGTGGGAATTCTTAATATTATAAATTGTTTGGTTGGAACAACAATGGTTTAAAAATTCACAGTATTAATAAGTGAAGGAGACATACTGATGTAAACTACAGACATATTTAGTGCATGAGATCGTTCAGACTCCTCACCTTCAAAAGAAAAACTTTTCCTTCTCTGTTTTTTTCTTTTTCCTTTCTTTCTCTTCTTTCTTTTCTTTTTCTGACAACCACGTCAAGTTTTCCTGGCTGTGGCCAGGGAGCAGCGCTCCAACTATTAAGCTGTGTGAGAACAGTGAACTTGGTCAGCAAGGATCATTTGTCTCCAGTTGTCAACAAAGGCTTGTTTTACTAGGAACAATGACTACGCAGGTTTGTGCAGAGTGTTGTGTGCAAAAGCGTTAATCAGTAAGCAGCTTGAGCCATACTCAAAATCTCTTTTACATAGATATTTTGCTTTTTGGGGGTGATTGTTGTCCCTGTCAATTGGCACTATCTGAAAAAGAAGTTCATCAGTATGCTGAGATGCTCTCTACAGAGAAAACTTGACTCAGTCCTCTGTTTCTTTCTTTTGATTCTCTTTGATCAGTTTTCACCAGTGCATTGCCCTGTTACTATTGATGTTTAAATACAACGAAGTGATTAAATGATAATGATCTTGGTTTCTATCCAAGATGACAGATTTTTTTAGCTTTGGGAATTCTTCAGTGCCCTGATGGAGTGCATTTTTTATACACTCACACACCCAGTCATGCTTTCACAAGCACACATACATACACACTTCACACTCACAGAGGACCTTGATTCCAAGAAGTACAGAAAGGATGACTCTTGGCTATTAGAAAGGGTGCTAGTCTAAAGCCAGTAGGAGTAAGTGGGGGTGAATGAATTCTGCTCTGTTTGGCACTTACCAAAAGGACTGAATCACTACAAGAAACATTCTGAGCTTAATTCCAGCATGACTGAATCACTGAGATCAAGTTGTTAGAAATTTGAAGCTGCTAGAAGCTTCGTTTTGAATCTGAAGGAGTCATACATATGTGAGCCTTCTCTCTATGTGCTTATTTCAGGAAACTCTTCCCAGCATTTCCCACTCAGTGACCAACCCCTCTCCTACCCATCACATTTCTGTTAAGTTCAGTGGGGGTACAGCTTTCTGTGCCTGACTGAGGCAAGTGAGACTGGGTGCCAGGGAGTGTATGGAGTGGCATGTTTTAAACTTCCAACTTCCTCCCAACTTCAGAGAGTGTTAGTGACAGGGCAAAGAGTATAGTGTCTAAGAGCTAGGACTGTGGGCTCTAATGCAGATGGACCTATGTTCTAATCTTGACAACGTCTAATCTTGTCAATGTCTCCTAATTGCTGTGTGACCTTCGGCAAGTCATTGAACCTCTCAGTATTATGAATCAACATACAAATAATGTATTAACATAACAATAGTTTAACACTAATTGAGTTTTCACGGTATACTGGGCACTATCCTTAAGGACGTTACATATGCTCTCTCATTTAATGCTATGACAATGCATCCAGGTACATCCCGTTATGTGTGTGAAGAAATTCAGACCCAGAAAGGTTAAAAATGAGCAATCAGCTGCATCTTTTGAACCGTATTCCTTCCGTTACGCCACTCTGCCTCTCCCTAAATGCGCCGGTGTGGTTTTTTTATATACTAGGTCTCCTGTTTCTGAAAGACTGAACAGACGAGATGGGGAGGGATAGTTGGCCAAGGACCTTCCCACATTATAACCTGTGTTTACTGTTAACCTCTAGTGGTCGGGAAGCATGGAATGGGGGATAGACCTATAAGCAGAGATACTCTAACTAATTGCTGGTCAGAGTGTTTCCCAGGAAGCAGCTTAGGGGCAGTGAGAAATGGGAAGGAATATAAAAGGCTGAGGCGTCCCAGAGTCAGATGGTCCCGGGAGAGCCCATGAAGTAGCAACGTCACTGACAATGCAAGAAAACTCATCTGAGGGTCTAGTGAGTCACTTTAGTCAAAGGTCTTTCAGCCCTAAGGCTGAAGGTATGAGGATATGTGTAACTAAACTACAGTCATTATACCAACTCTTGGAATGTGAGTCTTTGGAAATGCAAAGTTTTTGGAGCATCCTATAAGCCCTATAGACTTCATTGTCCCTGAACAGAGCTTCTGTTAGCTCAGGTGAGGGGATTGAAGGAAGTTCTGCTTCACAAGAGAAACAGTAGTTGACCGAGAGCATCAGGAAATCACCTCATCTGCCAGTCCTAAGAACTGAAGATAATCTGGGAATACTCTCTCTTTGAAAAAGGGGTCACCAATATATTTGTATCATTGATGCCAAAATTATGTGATTGGTCTTTGGAACTCATCCTCTTATAAGTATTACTATTGTGTGGTAGTCTTGGAAGCAGAGAGTTACTGATGATATTCTAGAGTAGAAAAGAAACAGGCCCAAACACAAAACATTTTGCCTTTGTATACTAATTCCACTGGGGTTATTAGGATTAACATTCTACTCTTTGGTATAGTCAGTGTTTCCTGGGTAATTTTAACCCTTCACCTACTTGTATCATAGTGCCAAATATTTATACTTGATTTAGTAAATGGAAATTTTAGGAGAAAAAAGTAAGAATAGCAATAATATAGGTAGTCTTATGCTTTTTCTAGATCTTGTAACTTCATCATCTTTATTATGAGCACTTTCAGAAACCCCTACTGTTGGTGATGATAATGATGATGATAGCTATTGTTTTTTAGTAGTTTACCTGATGTTAGTCCTTAAATAATATTTAGAAGATTTTTTATATATTAACCCCAAAACAAACCAATAAGTTTGAGAGTATTATCATCTATATTTTAGTTAAAACATTGAGATTCAGAAAAGGATCTAATTGCTCAAAGTCACACAGATAGTGGCAGAGTGACACAGGAACCTGAAAAAGTATAGTGCTCAAGTTAGACTCCTTTGTTTCCTTTTTTAAACAAATTTTTTGACTTGTAAACAGTGAGTTAAAAAAACTAATACAAATCTTACTTTTAAAAAAGCTACAGGTTTAAAGAAATTATTTCTTTTGACTCCTGGTAACTCAAAGCAAGTATTGTTTGGGCAAATTATTGTAGATGAGAGGGAAGGGCTTTAACAGGAACATGATGCCAACCATAGACCTTTTCCAGCTTCATAGATGCCACTGTTTTAAATCCCATTCCTTACATTCGGTTTGTTTGTGGTATATACTTTAATAATATTTCTCATGAAGGTCTATGAATTGAAATACAGTTTAACAGTACTGTCTATAAGTAGTAAAGCCTTGATCTTTGAATGTCTGAAAACATCTTTATTTTGCCTGGCTGATTGAATGATAGTTCAGTTGGACACAAAATTCTAGATTGACAGGAAATTTCCTTGGAACTTTTAAGATGTTAGTATGTGGTCTTCAATTTTGTTTTTCTAAAGTTTGCTACTCATCTAACCATAGTTGCTTTAAGAGTTTTGTTTTCTTCTGATTTTTTTTTTCTGTTTTTATCTCAGGTATTAGGTGTAGACTTATCTTTACTTATCCTATTTATGCTTTCAATCTGAGGATTTATTTCTTTCTCCACCTGTAGGAGACCTTTATAATTCTCTCCATTGTTTCCCCCGGAATTGTGATTAGACATGTAATGGAGTCCTCCAGTTGTCTTCTGAATCTTTTAATTGAACTTTAATATTTAAAGAAAAAAAAAAACATTCCCCCCCCAACTTGTGCTTCCTTTTGGATGGAAAAATAATACCCCTGTAGTATTATCTTCTAATTCACCATTTCTCTTTGGGCATGTAAAATATTGTTTTTACCTCATTTATTGAAATTTTCTGGTTCAGTTAGTATAATTTCCAAAATTTTAAAATGTTTATTTTTGATGTCTCTGTGTGTGTGTGTGCTAAGTCACCTCAGTTGTATCTGACTCTGTGATCCCCGTGGACTGTAGCCTGCCAGGCTCATCTGTCCAGGAACAAATACTAGAGTGGGTTGCCATGCCTTCCTCCAGGGGATCTTCCCTACCCAGGGAATGGACCTGCTTCTCATGTCTCCTGCATTAGCAGGCAGGTTCTTTACCTGGGAAGCCTTTTTTATGTCTGTTTTTATTTTTCTTTTTTGTTTTCGTGAATCTGTTCTTAGTTTTAAAGGATATTGCTTCTTTATTTATCTTATTAACCATGTTAAACCTATGTACTATAAACTCCTTGTCTGTCCTGTGAAATTAATTTCTTTTAGGCTAAATTCATTATTTGATGGTTGATTTGACTGTCTTAGAATTAGATCCTATTATATGTTTGGAATTTTAGTTTGTGCATTAATTTTGAATGTGAGGTATTTTTGCTTTCTTCTATGTTTTCTTTCTCTCATTCTTCCTTCTTGATCAATGGTTTTGTGGTTTCACGTTTGCCTTTACCTGGTGCCTGAGGCCCAGTCCATAATAGAATATTATAACTGTTTATTTTATCCTTGCTCTGTGATGATTTGGGGAATATCACAGCTTCATGGAAAAGCAGACAGACTGACCCAGTTCCCTTAAGACTTTCTTCTTTCCCTGTGCCCATAGCTGCTGGTAAGGCTTAGGAGTCTTAAGCAGTAGATCCTGTTACTTCATCCAGGTTCCTTTCACAAAGCTGTGGTACTCGGACATTTGCCGAGGAGGGAGGGAGCCTCACTTCAGTCTCTGGCTTCAAGCAGTAAGCCAGGCTCATTTCTATCTAGCACATGACCATTTAGACACTCATATCCCTCAGAAATCCAATTCTTTTTTATTGCTGCCTGCTTCTGATTTGGGAGTCCTGCATTTCTTTAATCTCAACTGCACTTTATTTCTGTTTCTTTTCTAGTTGATGGAGATTTATCTTGCCTTTGAGACTGATGATATCTTATTGATTTTCTCTTTTTTAAATTAAATTTTAAAATGTGAAATGTGTGTTTGGATCGGAGAAACTGTTTTGGAGCTTGGGTTTACAGGGCTGACTTGACCTGAATTGTACTATTTTCACTTTGCCAGTCTGCCTGCTTTAAAAGTTATTTCCCCAGAAATGCCAGGGTACCACTGTATTGCTGTCTGCCTGTCCTATTTCCCTCTATTGTAGAATTGCTTCAGAAATTAAGGGACTTACTTTCTTCCTAGTGTTACCCTTGATTGGGTAATATTAAGAATCTATTTCAAGACTTCATGTTTAGTGCAAATGTTAGTATTTTCTCAAGTTAAAGATGCTAATATTAAGGACTAAGCAAGTTTACAGAAATTATTCTCCAAAGCCAGTTTTCAGGAGATGTGACATCTGATACGATGTGTACTCAAGTATTAACTTCCACTTACCTTTCATGTGTGTTGTTATGAAATAGCTGAAAAAGCTTCATGAGTTGTTGGGGTTTTCTTTCTTTTTATACAAATTAAATAATATGGTAGTAAAGACTTTCTTTATATCAAAGCTTTTAAGTAGGCAAATGTTAATAAAACTGCAAATATTTAACTTATTCACATCTTATTAAATTCAAAGAGCCAAAAAATATCAATGGTTCAAGGCACTTTTAAATGTACCTTGTGTGCTTCAAATTTAAAGGTGACATTGTGCTATCAGCAACTTCACCGGTCCTCCTTTAAAGTCTGTTGAAGGCCTACTGTAA
The DNA here is from genome assembly GCF_014754425.2 of Oryx dammah. NCBI lineage: Eukaryota > Metazoa > Chordata > Mammalia > Artiodactyla > Bovidae > Oryx > Oryx dammah. The sequence goes on from NW_024080444.1 coordinate 12,391,596, forward strand.
CTTTCCTGTCATTCCGGTAGCTCGTGCTTTTATGCTTAGATCCTGAGCTCTGGGAACTGATCATGGTAACCAACTTAAATTAGATCGCTTGAAATCCTTTCTGTGTAATTTAATGTCAGCTATTGTTTCCAAAATTATTATGTATTTAAAATGATTCTTTAAACTATTTCAAAAAGATAATTGTAAAATTTTCACACAAAGCATATTCAGTGAAAGCAAGTCTCTGATTCTATCAGAGATGAATAGAATCTATCTCTCCCCCTCCTCGGAGATAGCAAGGGTTGCTGCTCTACTTTCCTCCTGAGACCTTCTATGCACGTATGTACACATTCCATTTTTTAAAAATAAAAGCGTATCATACACCCCATTCTGAGCCTTGTTTTTTTACACCTAACTACTTATTTTAGAGCTCATCCTCTATTAGAATATATAAGCCTGCCTCATGATTTTTTACATTAAAAGTGATAATTATTGCTAGAATCTTCTGTATTCCATAAACATTATTTAAGAGCTGTTAATATCCATCAAAGATTTATTTTATTTTAGAGTAGAATGGACTCTTATCTGGCTCTCCTGGCCAGTAGATTTTGAACTTTGTATGCGAGTAGATAATAGATCAGCGTTTCACTATATGGAAGTCAGCTCCTAAATTAGCCTTTCAGTTCTGTATTTTCAACAATAGGTGGCACCAGCAATTTCTGTATTTTGGCTGTATGTAGATGGGAAGCATCATCATTTTGATCTTTTTTCATTTTATATCGTTGTGTTCACAGAGTATTAAGAGCAAAGATGTATTTACCTGAAAGCCTAGAGGCTTGCAAAAGCATGCATACATACATGGGAGATTAAGAAGCAGTTTGTAGAAAGGTGCCTGGAATACTATGCTGCTTTCCTTCCCTTGCTCTGAATTTATAGCAGTCATCTAGTGAGGTCAGACATTCAGTTAACACGTTTAATTATGAATAAAATTTTATTTATACAAAATAAATCTTTGCAGGTGAATCTTTTGAGATTGATCTTGGTGGAAATTTGTTCCTTGGCCACACATGAGAGTTTATCTTTGCAGTGAGGAGTCATGCATTCTTACGCTTAATCTGTGATATCTGTGTTGACAGTTCTCATCTCTGTCTCACCTCATCCTGGTATCCCATGTTCCCTGTCAGCTGTAATTAGAATGTCCCTCTCAGCCTTTAAAAAGCTAAATTAATCATTATTCTCTTTTCTTTCTATTGGCACCTTAGACTTCTCTCCACTGATTTGTAATTCATCCTTTTGTACTTCCAAAAATTGCCTTTATTTCTGTTTTGTGGTAGTCTAAGGCTTTGGTCACATTACAACTGTAATTCTCCTGCCCCTTCCCATTTTGTTCTTTTCAAATATAGGAATAATAATCCTCTTGAGGATGGAAATCAATTGAGGGGTCCTGAACAAGATGTTCTAAGTTAAACATTCACTTATCCCAACGAACTACGTGATTCAGTACAGGTGTGAACACGTACATTCTAATGTCATCCTCCCTTTACCCACATCCCTTTGGTTCTTGGGCAACCTCTGGAAATGAGGAAATGAAGGGAGGTTTTACAACCCTCCACAGTATTGGCTTTCCTTTGAAAAAGGTAGAAAAGCAGAAGCATTGCTTCTCCTTTCTTTTCCTTTCTGAAGGCCTTCACCTGAAATCATGCTTTGCTTTCATTCCATGATTATATTTGTGGGTTTCTGTCTTCATAGAACCTTTTGATCTTATAGAAGTCCTGTTAGGTCTGCTGTACTCTGTAAGCTGAGACCTTATATTTTTCCAGAGTTCTTAGGTCTTCCTTTGTGTTCTGTAAATCAGTACTTTACTCTTAGGCTTTTATAAAAAAAAGTAATTTTATTTACTTATTTATTTTTGGCAGTGCTCGGTCTTCACTCTTGGATAGCCTTTTCTCTAGTTGCAGCCAGCAGGGGCTACTCTACAGTTATGATGCATGGACTTCTCATTTTGATGACCCCTCGTTGCAGAGCACAGGCCCTAGAGCACATGGGCTTCAGAGCACGTGGGCTAAGTGGTTGCAGCTCCTGGGCTCCAGAGCACAGGCTCAATAGTTGTGGCACACCGGCTTAGTTGCTCTGTGGCATGTGGGATCATCCCAGATCAGGGATTGAACCCATGCCTCCTGCACTGGCAGGCGGATTCTTTACCACTGAGCCACCAGGGAAACTCCAGGCTTTTAAAGGTTTTATTCAGGTACTTTTCAAAATATTTCAATGGCTTATTCAATTCACTGTTTCAGTAAATGATAAGTTATGCAGAAGTACCAGAGCACACATTCAGAATTAAGACTATTTGGGCTGGAAGCTTCTGGTTTCTCAGACCCATATTTTGCCATTGTGTTGGGACAAGAGTCTGTACCAAAGAGGCCAATGTAATCATGGAGTCACTGCCTTTTCCACAGTTTTTGCTTTAAGACCTTCAATAGCTCTTCCCAACTTTCCATTCAAGACAGACCATCATTATGTGGAGCTAACCTTTTGTGTGTGTGTGTGTGTGTGTGTGTATGTATGTAACATAACATGACCCAAAGCCTCTTTGGGAGTCTGGCAACTCAGACCTGTCTTTCTTGGCCCGTGAAAGATTACCTATGTTAGAGAAGAAAACCCAAGAGAGAGAAAAAGAGAAAAGTAGGGATGCTTTGTGAGGTTCCAACTGGAACTTGTCTCATTCTGCATACTCCCCATCAGCAAAGTGAAGGGACGGAACACCGTATTGTCTTCCTGCAGACCTCTCCCTTGGTTCTTACTTATATGCTAGGACTTCTGTTTCTTTTTTTCCCCAAGGTTGCTCTCAATGTTTACTCTCACTGGATTTTGTATGTATGTATGTATATGCTGCTGCTGCTAAGTCACTTCAGTTGTGTACAGCTCTGTGCAACCCCATAGACGGCAGCCCACCAGGCTCCCCCGTCCCTGGGATTCTCCAGGCAAGAACACTGGAGTGGGTTGCCATTTCTTTCTCCAATGCATGAAAGTGAAAAGTGAAAGTGAAGTTGCTCAGTCGTGTCCGACTCTTAGCGATCCCATGGACTGCAGCCTACCAGGCTCCTCCATCCATGGGATTCTCCAGGCAAGAGTACTGGAGTGGGGTGCCATTGCTTTCTCTGATGTATGTATATATATATGTATAAATATGAATATGATTATATTGAATATGTATATATGATCAACTGTGCCCCTCTCAGAGATGAATAATTCAGATTCTTTTAAAAATACCAGGTGGAGTGATAGTCTAGAAACTTACTTCAAACTAATTAATTAATAATACTAGCTGCCGATTAGGGTTATGCTATAAGCTAGACACTTTACACCCATTATCTTTTTAGTCATCATCAACAACTTTATGAGGTGAATACTATTACTCCTTTCTCATTTTGTGGTGGAGGAAGTCAAGGTTCAGAAAAGTTAACTAACTTGCCTAAGGTCATGCAGATAAAGGGTAGCCAGAAGGAGGCTTGGCTCTTTATTTCATACGTTGTTATCTCCATACTTTGAAGCAATGGTATAAAGTTCTTCTTCAGTAAGAAGCAGGAAGCCATATAGTTCTCTTATCTTGCTTAGCTTTTTCTTAGCATTCACTCTCCCTTAGGCATAGACAGCTTGCGATACAGAGTTTGAGCCTAGGCTTAGCACTATTTTGGAGGAGGAAATGGCAACCCACTCCAGTATTCTCACTTGGAGAATCCCATGGACAGAGGAGCCTGGTGGGCTGCAGTCTATAGGTTCGCAGAGAGTAGGATACGACTGAGCTACTAAACAACAATAGCACTGTTTAAACTTCTGTAGAGAAGAGCCCACATTTCTCTGTTTGAGTTTTGTAATTTGTTTTTATTGGTAATTTTTTTCATTTTTTCGACATATATTTATTCTAATGACTGTGCACTAAATACTGAGCATATATTGTTCAAAAGAAATATATGGTTATATCTTCATAGAGTTTTATGGATTAGTTGGGGAGAATACAAGCTATATGTATATACAAAATTATGTATATAAAAAAAGAGATGAACTTACTTCTGTTCATCCTTATTTGTCAAGATATTGAAAAACAGAATTAGCTTGATCATCCAGTGCACAGTCTGCTGAAAAAGACACATGTGAATACGTTGTCTTGTGGGTAGGAATTTGTAATTCAAACCAGTAATGTTTGAAGTTGATTAAAGGAAAATAGTCAAATTCCTGAATAATGATTTAAATGTGCTGGAACATTACCCATTACCCACACATTATATAAATATATCTTAAAATTCCAGCCAGTTGTTGAAATAATAATATTTCAAGTAGGTGGTGCTAATAGGTATTCATGCAATCATAGAATGTTGAGTTAGAAGGTGTTGTTTGACCTTCCTGTTCTTCATTTTCCCTGATGAAATTAAAACTCAGATAAATTGCATATGCAATGTTCCCATACTTCCCAAATTCATGATTTGTAGAATGAATAGACTCTGGTTTATTCAGGGTCTCAGGAGTTCAAGTTGTCAACATTTCATCCTCTCACACATTAGCAATGTCAATGACTTGGAAATTAATATGATTTGAACTTTATGATTCTTTCTCTTAGATGTGGTTGAAGTAGTGTGAGCTCATTATCAAGAAGCAGTTAGTTAGGTCTTCTCTCCAGCCTGCCTTGTCTAAATTTCATCTTCTACTACGAAAAGCCTTTTACTAGTTCTAGTGACTCAAGAGGCAATTTTACTCTGTGACTAGTTTAGCAGACCACATTAAAGCATTTATGTTCCTTGTTAGGCTGCAGGAATGAGTTTTCTTAATGCCATCACTGAATTCCAATGGAGGAAATAAATTACTCATGCATTTTCTAATGGTTAAAACATTTTCCAGAGTCTTGGCTGTCTAGTTCTCATCATGCTGAGGTTCCATTACCAAAGAGTAATTGACATGATTTTGACTAGCAGGCTGATACTACTTAGAAAACCAACTAAATAAAACATCTGAGTCATGGGATCCTAGGACAAAATTTCAAAGAGTAAACTATATGAGACAAAATTTTATAGTTATGGGGAAAAATACTAGACTTGGGAAAAAAGCCTGTGGTTTTGCCTTATTAACTTATGAACTTTGTCAGTGTGGACAAGCTACTTAACCTCTCCAAGCCCGTTTTTCTCATCTGTAAGCCTGAAGATAGTTGTATTAATAACCACTGCAATTGTTTCATACAATTGTTGAGAGAATCAAAAGAGTTAACAAATATGAAGGCTCTCTAGAGAAATACTATGAAGATCTTTGTAAACATAAGGGCTTGAAAGTTTTGTAGTAATGATAATAATACTCAAAATGACCACTGTGATCTAAATCTTGGCATAGAATCATAAATGAGAGAACATTAAATGGGTGTTTGGATGCTCTTATATGTTGGTACAGTGACAGTGTTTAAAAAATGCCAGTGACTAAAGGAATGATTCTGCTGTTTAGCGTTGATGTCAGTGAATGAAAATAGCTTGAAATATCTCCTTTGTGTCAAAAAAGATTAAAAGTAGCTTTCAAAGATATAAACAATAGAAAAAGATGAAAAAAAGGTTAAGTGAGGAAATGAAGTTAAGGGAAAGTGGGATGAAACAAAGAGTTAAATTAGGCTCCTCAACACATCTCATAGGGCCCTGCACCATTTGTTAGAGGTGAGTCAAAGATCGTGTTCTCAGTTTTCCTGCAGTCAGTACAAGAAGGGAAACATAATCAACAGTGTGACTCATACTGCCCTTAAGATTCAATAGTGAAGCAGGGCTATTCCTAATGAGACATAGGACAAAAAATTTTCCCAGGGAGTCATAAAAGAGGACAGTGTGTGGTGAGCAACATCCCACAAGATGTCTTGATGATAAGTATTCGTCTATTTGTTGATGTTGTTATTGGTATAATTGCCAGAAGAAAAATACACAAATTCACTGTTTGTTAGCAAGTTTTTAGTTGCTTGTATTTAATCAAGATTGAAGTATGTTAGGATTAGAAAGAATCTCTGAGATCACCTTGGTCCCTCCTGAAGTCTTGTGGATTAGGGAACTGTGGCCTGCAGGGGTTGAGGCTTATATCAAAGCACAAAGGTCTTCAGTGAAGACAGTTTCCTCTGAGCCCATTCTGTTTGACTGTGGGAGCTTTTCCTGTCTTGGTATAAATACCATTTGGCACTTTCAACATGTTTCTAATTTTGAGTTTAGCAGTTTACTGTGGTAGGTTTTTTCTGGCTGTTCATTGTATAGAAGCCATTGAATTTGATAGCATCTTTGTATATTGTTTGTTTTGTTTTCACAGAAGTTACTGTTAAGCCTACAAAATTGGATCTGAAATTTACAGAGAACAGGTCTCAAAATGCATAATTTGTAATTATACTGCCTGGAATGCCCCTCCTTATAAAACTTAACACTATTGTCAAAGACATAACTAGAAAATGTAGAAAAGCATCAGTGTCTTATGCAAATATAAAAATAACCCAAACCATAATTTTTAGACATAGATGGAGTTTTAAAATATTGGCTAAAAGCCTGAGGGATTTTAGATTGGCTTCTCTAGTGAACTTATTTGCTCACATTCATGGAAGGTGGCTTCTAATACAAACAGCAGTTGTTTAAGAGGTTCCTGTAGCTTTTTACAGGCAGAGTAAAATAAACTTCTTTTATCAAGGAATCATGAAATCAGCTGTGAGAATAAACAAGGAGGCTTAGGTTCTAGAGAAAATGAGAGTGGGTCTCCAAAAGAATCAGTCAGTGGGTTTGAGGGATTTTAGAGAAATCTGACTTTTTCTGGTCAATTTGTGAAGCAATTTGTGTCTTTGAGAGGCACACACATGAGCTTTTAACATAGGGTAATGAATCATAGAATGCAAACATTAGAAGCATTGGTTGTGAGAAGACATCATATCTAACTGACCCAACAGTTTAAATGGCTTGACCAAGAGACACGGAAGACTGGGACTTGAAAACTCTCACTCCAACTCTAAGATGTATGGGGATTGCTGGAGTGGAGGGGAAGAAGAGACAGTGCAGATGTTACATCTTTTCTCCATCTGTCTTTTCTTTCCTAATTTGAGAAATTAACAATTTGGGCCAGATTATCTCAAAGCAACTTCATAAATGTAAAAGGAATTCCTCTTGCGGAACATAGGTGTGGGAGATGTAAGTACTTTAAAAGTAATCTTTCTCTTTCCTCAAAAAAATCAAGCCTACCTAAAAAAAATTTTTTTTTCTCTCTCATTTTGTAAGGAATAGCAGTTAAAGGAGTTAACCTGAAGGCTACTGAGATGAACAGAATGGGAGTCATAATCTATTATTTCCCTTCTGCTTGGTATATAACCCTGTGAATGAACTTGTTGGCTCAAGAAATGGAATGCCACATCTTTTTCATCTTACTGACAGCGAAATGAGTTTGACGTCTTTTATCCCAAACATATGCACTTGTTAAGCCAATGTGTTAAGATGTAAAAGATATACTACTCTTTTTTTTGTTTTTAACTTAAATTGCTTAGTGTGTCAAGTATAACATTCCTCTGACCTTGGTACTGCTTAGACTTGGTTCAGGTAATGCCTTTATTCTTTCTGTTAAAGTACCACTGTTGTTTGACCCTTACACCCCCAAACTTGCATACTGAATTAGTGATCTGTGCAAGCACTTGACACTAGGTAGTGACATCATGACCTGAGATATTTGGTGAGCTCTGGTGCTGTGGGGTTAAGTAAAGTCTTGACTGGATCTGTTTATGATGGTCATTGGCGATGACTGTTAAGTGATTCATGAATGAAAAGGTTTAACACAAGGGTGGGTCCATTCTAAGCATCTCATTTCTGTGTGTCCATTTTGTAGGAGGTAAGGTGAGTCAGTGTAAGGCTTTTGGGAAGGATTTAGTCATGAAGAATCTGATGCAGAGAGGTTGTCTTTTAGATAAGTGTATAGTGGGAGAAGCAGGGTCGATAGAATAATATTTGGCTTGGGAGTTGCAACAGAAGAGAAAGAGAAAGGTACACGTTGCTACTGTGTCTGGAGAAGTTGTGGTCCATAATGGTTTATGTTTATACAAAACTTAGAGCTTGCAAAGCATTGTCACACACATGGTCTCACTGCTCTGGGTGGAGAAAAGGGAAGGAGGGAGAGGATTCTGGAGGTAGTACCAGGGGCATGAATGGTCAAATACAAAGACATCTCGAGGGTCCTCTGGGCCTGTCGCAAAGCTCCAACTCCATCATCCCTAGAGCCTAGTGTAGTTTCTCCCTCCTCGTTCTGGTTCTGTCCAAGGCAGCTGATTTGGACATCGTCCCAGACCTGTATGTAGGATGGAGACTCCTGACTAGTTTTGTGGCATAAACTATTCTTAGGCTTGCCAAAAAGGTGGATCACCTTTGCCCCACCCCACCCCCTGCCCAACTGTTTTGCATAGAAGATGGAGACGTGGTAGCCTAAGAGGCAGGAGCTCTAGGTTTTGTCTAGTTTTGTCAGACTAGAGACAAGCCATGACCTAGCTCAGGTTTTCAATTTCCTCCTCTTTATGCTGGGAAATTTGCCCGGGTGACTTCTGGGCTCCCTTTTAAGAGCTCTTAGAGATTATTCCTAGTGCTGGAACTTCTTCTTGCTTGAAGACAGATGATACTGCCTTTTCAGATCATCTGATTCCTATCATCCCATTTGCCTTGGCCTCCTCTTTATTTCATTGTCACTACACGCAGTGCTTTTCTCAATTGTTTCTGGCTCTTGGTATTTCCATATGTTGTCCTTGCTCCTTTCACTCATGGTATAATCACATGTTAGCCAAAGTTAAGTGTTAGACTTTCCATTGTCTGTGTTGGTAGTTCTTTCTTTAGGCATTCTTTGATATCACAACAGGGTTTTGGGAAAAAATTAGGTCAGGTGCCTGAATTAAATCTAGAAAATTTTCAAAATCTCCTATTTTACTGATTGCTCTTTATTTTTTCATTCATCTAAAGAAAATGGGATGAAAAATTTTTTCCAGCTAGTTCATGGCCCCTGTATTTTTAAAAATATATTTTTAAAATTTATTTATTTTTAATTGAAGGATAATTGCTTTACAATATTGTGTTGGTTTCTGCTATACCTCAATATGAATTAGCCATAAGTATATGTATGGCCCCTCCCTCTTGAAACTCCCTCCCACCTCCCACCCCTTTGCACCCCTCTAGGTTGTTACGGAGCCCCGGTCTGAGTTCCTGGAGTCATACAGAAAGTTCCCACTGGCTCTGTTTCACATATGCTAGTGTATGCGCTTCCGTGCTACTCTCTCCATTCGTCCCACCCTCTCCTTCTTCCCCACCTCCTGTGTCCATCAGTCTGTTCTCTATGTCTGTGTCTCCACTGCTGCCCTGCAAACAGGTTCATCAGTACCATCTTTCTAGTTCCATATATATGTATTAATATAAAATATTTGTTTTTCTCTTTCTGCCTCACTTCACTCTGTATAATAGGCTCTAGGTTCATCTACCTCATTAGAACTGGCTCGAATGCATTCCTTTTTATGGCTGAGTAATATTCCACCATATGTATGTACCACAACTTCTTTCTCCGTTCATCTGTCGATGGATGTCTGGGTTGCTTCCGTGTCCTAGCTGTTGTAAATAGTGCTGCAGTGAACACTGGGGTACATGTGTCTTTTTCAGTTTTGATTTTCTCAGGGTAGATATGTAGTAGTGGGATTTCTGGATTGTATATTAGTTTTATTCCTAGTTTTTAAAAGAACCTCCATATTGTCTTCCATAGAGGCTGTATCAATTTATATTCCCACTAACAGTGCAAGGGAATTCCCTTTTCTCCACACCCATTCCAGCACTTGTTGTTTGTGGATTTTTTGACAATGGCCATTCTGACTGTTGTGAGGTCATATCTCATTGAAGTTTTTATTTGCATTTCTCTAATAATGAGCAATGTTGAGCATCTTTTCATGTGTTTATTAGCCATCTGTATGTCTTCTTTGGTGAAATGTCTGTTTAGATCTTTTATGGCCCCTGTATTATATGTGTATTTTGTACATGCTTGAGGGTTACAAATACAAAATTATTTATTTTTTACCTGTATATTTTTGGTTAACAAAAATATTTTAAACAATTTCAAACCTAAAAAAATAGTTGTAAGACTAATATGACTTTTTGGATTCCCATATACTCCTTACCCAGATTCCCCAAATTTTAGCATTTTACCTCCTTTTTGTCTTATTATTCTCTTTCTCTGCTCTTCAAAAATGTCAAGTTTTGACATATATCTATACATCTCTGTATTGTTTCTGAATCATTTAAGAGTAAGTTGTAGACATGATCCAATACCTTGAAATATTTCAGTGTAAGTTTCCTAGAAGAGAAAAAAAAAGAAAAAGAAATCTTTCTCTTACCTCTCCTTTTCCTTTTTGCTCTGGGATGCAACCTAGAATGTCACACATTGTTTTGTCATGTTTCTTGGTCTCCTTTCAGTTCAGTTCAGTTGCTCAGTCATGTCCGATTCTTTGCGACCCCATGAATGGCAGCACGCCAGGCCTCCCTGTCCATCACCAACTCCCGGAGTTCACTCAAACTCACGTCCATCGAGTGGGTGATGCCATCCAGCCATCTCATCCTCTGTCATCCCCTTCTCCTCCTGCCCCCAATCCCTCCCAGCATCAGAGTCTTTTCCAGTGAGTCAACACTTCGCATGAGGTGGCCAAAGTACTGGAGCTTCAGCTTTAGCATCATTCCTTCCAAAGAAATCACAGGGCTGATCTTCAGAATGGACTGGTTGGATCTCCTTGCAGTTCAAAGGACTCTCAAGAGTCTTCTCCAACACCACAGTTCAAAAGCATCAATTCTTTGTTGCTCAGCCTTCTTCACAGTCCAACTCTCACATCCATACATCACCACTGGAAAAACCATAGCCTTGACTAGACTGACCTTTGTTGGCAAAGTAATGTCTCTGCTTTTCAATATGCTATCTAGGTTGGTCATAACTTTTCTTCCAAGGTCTCCTTTAATCAGGAATAATTCCTTAGTCTTTTGTATTTTTTAATCCTTTTTTTTTTTTAAAAACAATTTGATGAGTTGATGTTTTTGAAGAGCACCTGCTTCTCACATTGTCCATATTGCTCATGGCAGTGTGCTTTGGGTCTAAAGACCTCTAAAGTGATGCTGTGTTCTTCTCGAGGAATCGAATTGGGGCGTCAATGTATCCAGTGCTGGTAATGTTAATTTCTGTCTCTTGGTCAAGATAGTGTGTGCCAGATTTCTCCTCTCTAAAGTTAATTAATATTTTATTTTCAGGAATTTATAAGTGACACAAGCTTTTGGTATGGAAATACTTTGAGATTATTTTAAATATCTTATTCCTCATCAAACTTTTACTCTCTGCTTTTACACTGATTATTTTCTACTCTCACCATTCCTTCTAAATTTATTAATTTAATTCCACAGTAACAATTATTTATTTATATAGTATGTGATGGATTTTAATTTTCTGAACACATTATAAACCATTGCTATCAATATTTATTTTGATGTCCAATATGTCCCAGATTTGTCCAGTGGGATCCCTTTCAAACTGTCTCAAGTCCTTTTGTAGTGTCTCTGTCATTCTTTGAGCAGCTTTTACTTTCTGCTATAATTAGATGTTCTTGGTTTACTTAGTTCTTTCTTGTTTCAGCCCTGGAATCAGTCACTCCTCTAAAGAGCCCTGATTCCTTTTGGTGGAGAGTGGTATTTAGAAACCCAAGGTCTGTGTGGTAGATGTGTTTATTGCTACTGAGATATCATAGCTCCTAGGCCCTCTCAGCAGGAAGAACTAGGAAATATATATACATATATATTATATACTGTGTACACAAGAACACCTATATGTCTTTTTATATCTAACTATAGATACTAAAAAAGAAAAAAAAAAAAACAACTTGAGTTCATACCAATGCCTCTAATTCCCAATTTAATACCACAAGGCTTATCCTAGTCGTATCTTTTCCCACATTTGTATCTCCTTCTCAAACAGTGAGAACCCTACTCCTATTATTCTTGGTATATTTACTTATTTTCTCAACTTTCTGGCCACATGGGCTATCTCCTGAGTCCTCTCCAACCTACGGAGTCCTCTCCAACAGATGGCTGATAAACACATCATCTGGGACAAGCCCTTTTCCCTATTTCGTCCATTATGGGTCTGCTGCCCATGCTAAATGTACTAGCCAGGGCCTCTCCCTTCCCTTATCTCAGCTGCATTATTTGTGACTTTTAAAAAAATATGAATATTTTTCATTGAAAGATGCTTAGAATAGTAATCATGTTAGCTAAAGTCACATTTGTAACTGATATTTTTCATCTTTCTCCCTGTTTACTATGTGTATGCGAGAAGTGACTGATTTATAAATATTTGAGTAATATTTTGAGGGTTTGGGCACATTTATTAAAGAGTGGATTCAGTGGGTTAGCAGTGCTTTTTAACAATTTTTATATCTTGAGGCACATAGAAAATGGTGTATTTTTTCAGCATACCAAGTTAAATGGCTAAGATTTGTGGAGGATGCAGTCAAACAGGCCTGGGGACTGTGAGTATTCAGATTCCCTTATCTTGTTACACTTGTCACCTAGTAAGGGCATACTGTTTTAGATGCTCAGGTTTAGACCATGGCATTCCTGAATTGCTCAGATAGTTCAAGGACGTAAATCTAGTGTCTGTGGCCTGTGTGCCTGATGTTGGTCAGTTCTCTGTTGGATTTGTGCCAGTGGTCAAAGGGGACTGTGTACGAGGGCATAAATATCTCAAGACAGCCTCCTGGCCTGGTAGGTGCCGAAGCTCAAAGCACTTGTTATAACATTAATGGATGGACTCACCTCCATCTGTGGAGGATTGCTATGTAAAGTGTAACTTAGAAGATAAAATTAAACTTTAAAAAATATCTATTCCAAATTCATCTATTTATTCCTTTAGCAGTTACTTACTAAGTTCTACTTATGTGCCAGACACAGCTCAAGTTAGAAAGTATACCATGCTGACCAATTTTGGCTCTCATAGGTCTTATATTTTAGAGGAAGAAACAGATAATGAAGAAACAATTAAGAATTATTTTAGATGGCTATGAGTGCTATGAAAAAAATGAATCCAGGGGAGTGTTCTAGGGTGATGGTAGGGTGTATCCTGATTTGGTGTATTGTGATTTGTAATTTTAAATGATCAGTTTGACTGATATGTATAGAATACATTTTAGGAGGCAAAGAGTAGGTATGGGAGACTAGGAGAAAAATGATGATTATTTAGGCTTGGCTGTCCAATTTGGTAGCCACTAAGTGTAAGTGCTAGTGTTAGTCGCTCAGTCGTCCCCGGCTCTTTGCGACCCCATGGACTGCCGCCCACCAGGCTCCTGTGTCCATGAGATTTTCCAAGCAAGAATACTGGAGTGGGTTGCCATTTCTTTCTCCAGGGGATCTTCCCTGACCCAGGGATCAAACCCGGGTCTCCTGCACTGCAGGCAGATTCTTAACCAACTGAGCTACAAGGGAAGCCCGCTAGCCATAGGTAATAGTTTTTCTGACACATTCTATATAGTATGGATGAGCCTGGAGGCATTATGTTAACTGAAACATAAAGAGTCACAAAAAGATAAATACGGTACGATTCCGTTTATATGAGTTATGTAGAGTAGTCAAATTCATAGAGACAGAAAGTAGAATTGTGGTTGCTGGGCCTGGCAGAGGAGAGTAGTGTTTTAATAGGTGTAGTTTCAGTTTTGCAAGGTAAAGAATTCTGGAGGATGCTTGCACAACAATGTCAATGTACTTGCCTCTTCTGAAATGTACTCTTAAAATGATTAAAATGGTAGATTTTCTGTGTATATTTTGCTACAACTTTTAAAATATCAATTAAAAAGAACTAGGGAGTGTATTTTACTACAGTTTTTTAAAGAACAGTTAAAAAGAAGTTGGGGGCTTCCCCAGTGGCTCAGCAGTAAAGATTCTGCCTACAACGCAGGAGATGTAGGAGACGTGGGTTCTGTCCCCGGGTCGGAAGATCCCCTGGAGGAGGGCATAGCAACCCACTCCAGTATTCTTGCCGAGAGAATTCCATGGACAGAGGAGCCTGGCGGGCTATAGTTCATGGGATTACAGAGTCAGACACAACCGAAGTGACTAAGCACAACACACAGGAAAAACTGGGTAAAATTTTCTACATGGGAACCTGGGAGATGAGCAGAAATTTGTGGAGTAGGAGAAAGAGGAGATGAGAAAAAAGGTAGAAAAGAGTCATAAGATAGCATGAAGTTGGGGGTCAAAAGAGGGGGAGGGAACCAATCCAACATATCTCAAGAAATAGAATATGGAAAGACAGTTTAAAAACATTAATGTATCCCCTCCTCTACCCCAAATTTATTAACCTAAAATCATTATTTTTTCAGCTACATTAGCCACATTTTAAGTGCACATTTCCATCATTGTGGAAAGTTTTATCATATAGCTCTGGAGCTGTGGTTTAGACCACAGTGGTTGTAATGGAGGTGGAAAGTAGATAGATTGAGAATGGATTTGGGAAATATCATCAACAGGGCTTGCTGATTGATAGGATATTATGGTAAAAGGGAAGCAACAAATAAGGGATGATGTCTGGTTTTTCTGCTTGATCAACTGGGGTAGATGATAAGATTGAGTTAGGGATAGGATCCAGTGTACAAATCAAGAGAGTTCTACTTTAAGGCATATTATTCCGTCTCTTCTAGAGTAGAATCTAAATAAATCTTAATGGAAGTAGAAGGAGAAGGAAAAGTCCATTTTGATGAGTTTTTCAATCTCATAACAGATGCTAAATAAGTCCCATATGTTTGTAAGTCCTCATCTTGCTTTAATTTTAGAGAGGCCATTATTGTCTGTTGGTTGTTTTATTAAATACTGTTTCATGCTGCTGCAAGATTTAATTCCACAGAAATCCCTGTGTTTATTTTAATTTTGTTTGAATTGTGATTTGGGATGCCAACTGAAAGTGACCAGAAAATGAGGAGTTTGCTCTTGATTCTTTGTTGTTACTTATTAAGACCACAGATAGAGTACCCTGGTTCAGGCTATATGACAAGTAAATTAAATTATATTAGCTTTACCTTTTTGAGTGTAACACTTTACGATATATAAGGAAGTCATGTCTTCTAAAGAAAAAAAATATAGGGGTTGAGGATAACTGCAAGTGGCCTCCCTGAGGACCAAGAAATGTCAACTAATGTCAAGAAATGACATTTCTTAGTCTCTTTAGAGAAGGTGCTACTTTCATATACAGGGACAGTCCAGACTGAGCACTGTTATGTGGGTGCAGACACTTGTAGTTTTTCCATCTTAGAAATTTTTGCCCGTGTTGCCCCCTTTTTGGAAGGAGTCAGTCAATTGCCTGTCCATGTTTAGGGTAAGAGGCCCTGTATTGATAGTTGTCTTGGGGGAGAAGGCTAAATAATTTCTTTACTGCCACAATGCTTTTATGTCTAATGGCTTACAAACAGGTATCCAGGTCTGAGCCAAGTGAATGAGTCACGTCTATGCTCTGTGTGTTTCCCTGCACAATTTTTCTGAAGCATGAAAGTTCTCTTTGGCTTCTTGGGTTAACCACTTTTGTGCTCATGAACCAGTCACTCTGGTGCCCTGCTTCACATTTCCAGACCCTCTTTATTGTTCCTTGGGAGTGGGAGAGATCACAGAACAGGCGGACAAAAGCAAACTGGGGTAAACTTGGGAAACATTACCCTTTCCTTTGTTTGCTTCACTAGCTCGTTTTCCACTGCCTCGGCTCTTGGCAGCAGCAGTCCCCTTAGTGTGGCTCTGTTCCCCTTTGAATGTTCACCCTTTAATGTATTGAGATCTCCATTCTCTTATGCTGTTGTGCAAATCAGATTGATTCCAATTTGCTATTCAAGAGAGGAGGAGTTTTGATTTTTAATACAATGCATGTGACATTCTTTGTCTGCTTCATCTTTTTGTTGTGACAGCCCCCTCCCCCATATCCTGCTCATCAGATAGAGAATGAATATTTACAGATCCATAGCTATAGTAAGAATAAACTTACCAGGAACATATGAGGAGTTTTGAAACCTAAGTCCTAGACTGCCTTGGACTGGGTGTGTACTAGAAACCACAGAAATAATTGGGATAGGACTAAAAACAAAGAACAACCAGGTATGTATCACAGTGAATTTATATGTGGCAGTTGAACTTGGCTCTCTCTAGTCTTCCTTCAGAACCCTGATGGGGTTCTCTAAGTCTAATGTTTTTGCCAGTTCAACTCACATTTTCTCCTTGCATGGAATTAATTTAGAACTAGGGGAGAAAAACTGCCCTGGCATCTGTCTATTTAAATAGAAGGAAAAGTCAGAGTTTTACAAAAAACAATCTTCTCTGAGCATATGTAAGGAATTTATGTGGCATGATTTTCTCAAACATTAGGAAGGCTGCGATGGGACCGTCATCATACCAAACAACATAGAGTCCAGCATCAAAATGAGAGTTACATGTGATATTAGAATTGCATTAGAATCTTATTTTTGATTTTTAAATTCTCCTGTGTATATCCTTATATTGCAGAACTGTTTTAAGAAAGGGGGCTTTTGAAAACAACTGAGTTCATCTTTCTTTTAAAGGCAGGCAAATGCCAACTAAATATCATTCTACTATTGAAGAAAACAAACATTGAGAGCTGGAACATGACTTTGTAGTAACACAATATCACAAGGAAACTTTGAAGTAATACAGTTATGCAGACATGTTTTCAGAGTCTAGAGCTTTCAGTAGGTGTTGAAAATGGATGCTGATGATGGGAACATTCAGTGCATCAAAATTGAATCGTAGAAAGATAATTCCATGGGATCGACTCAGGCAATGGCATTATGGTGAAGCTTCAGGGTTTTGGATGTTTGGAAGAAGAAAGTAGAACATTGGAAAATCCAGGAGTCTTTTCTTAATTGAATGGTAATAAAACCAAACATACTTTTTTGCATCATAAATGATAACTGATATGTCTGCCTCCACAAAAGCTTGTCATATACTTAACAAAAGAAGTGTACTCCCTTGCTACCTGAAAGTGAGTGTATGTATAATCTATGCATGCCAATGTATTTGCATGTGCACAAATATACATGCTTGCACACATGCATGTCTTCCCTGCCCCTTCACTGACAAGCATATGACCAATGACTGTGCATGCAGAAGTTTAGATCAGTTCTAACTGAAGAATTTCAGAGATGAGCTGAGAGGGTTGGCATATAGGTATATTTGCTTGTATATTAATCCTCTCTTCCAACAAGGAGTCTGGAGGTTGTCTCATTGAAATTTTGCCTCTATTTCATGAGGTCATGTTTTTAATCTCTTTTCTCTACATTTTAATATTGGTTTACCTGTGCACCAGGTAAGCCAACATTGTGACTGTGCTATGAGAGCAAAAGTCATCATTTTTTTTCCTAATGACCATTTATACAGGGCTTTTTAAACTACAGAGTGCTGTCCTGCCCTGTTTCACAACCAGGAGAAGAGGGCAGTGTTTTTTTTTTTTTTTTTGGAAATTTTCTTTTTTAAAAAATATTTATTTTTGGTTGTGCTGGGTCCTTGTTGCAGCCTGAGGGCTTTGTCTAGTTGCAGTGAGCGGGAGCTACTCTTTAGCTGTGGTGTGGGCTTCTCATTACTGTGGCTTCTCTTGTCGTGGAGCATAGCTCTAGGGTGTGAGGGCTTCAGTAGTTGTGGTGCATGGCCTTAGTTGCCCTGAGGAATGTGGGATCTTCCTGGACCTGGGATCGAACCCATGTCCCCTGCATTGGCAGACAGATTCTTAACCACTGGACCACCAGGGAAGACTGGGAAAATACTTTTAAAGTCCAGATGATCTTGTTGGGGAGCTTCTCTTGGGTAAGTGATTAACAAGTCACATGCTGTTATCAGCCTTATCATTTTTTTCCAGCATATGAAGTACACTTTATATTCTAATATCTTTCCCGGCTACATGATTTGTAATCCCATGGTTTAGATGCTGCAGTAGCTGAGGGAAGTTTCATTTTATGCAAGATACTGAATTATGAAACAATGTTGGTTTTAGGAAAGGATACAGCTTAAGACTAAATATTTTAAAAAAACCTAAAATCATGGCATCTGGCCCCAAATACTGCATGGCAAATAGAAGGGGAAAAGGTAGAAATAGTGATGGATGGATGTCCTCTTCTTGAGCTCCAAAATCATGGCGGATGGCGACTGCAGCCATGAAATCAGAAGATGATTGTTTCTTGGCAGAAAAGCGATGACAAACCTAGACGGTGTGTTGAAAAGCAGAGACATTACTCTGTCAACAAAGGTCCGTACAGTCAAGGCTGTGGTCTTCCCAGTGGTCATGTACAGTTGTGAGAGCTGGACTGTAAAGAAGGCAGAACACCAAAGAACTGATGCCTTCAAACTGTGGTGCTGGAGAAGACTCCTGAAAGTCCCTTGGACACACGAGATCAAACCAGTCAATTTTAAGTGGGATCAACCCTGAATATTCACTGGAAGGACTGATGCTGAAGCTGAAGCTCCAGTATTTTGGTCATCTGATGTGAACTCATTGGAAAAGTCCCTGATGCTGGCAAAGATCGAGGGCAGAAGGAGAAGAGGGCATCAGAGGATGAGACGGCTGGATAGCATCACCGATGCAATGAACATGAACTTGGGCAAACTCCAGGAGATGGTGAGGGACAGGGAGGCCTTGCATGCTGCAGTCCATGGGGTCACAAAGAACTGGACATGATGAGGCAACTGAACAACAACAGTAGTCTTGGAGATTTTATGACCAGGGGTAAAGAACATTCAGAAGGTAAATGAAAACCAAAAGAAAGAAGATGGTGTGACGTGCTCTGCTCAAGTTGTTTCTCTTTCTCTCTCTTTTAATGTGGGTTTCTGTCTCTCGTGCTTAGGGAGATGCTCAATAAAATTACAAAGCTGAAGATACATGCTGCAGGTAGAGATTTTGATTGGCTGCTGGTTCTGACACATGTTGTGACACAGTAATTCGGAAGATGTTTCCCCCAAAGTTTGCAGAAATTCTCTGCCTGCTGAGCCTAACCATTTGACACGTTAATAGCTCTGAAACAGAATATGGGTCAATTTTGCCACTGCCTTCAGCCACACAAATGCTTACTTGAAAGCTTTTATGACAAGATGATCAGAGAGCAGAATTTATTTCTGAGCAATTATCTTACTTTCTGTTAAAGTTTGTTCCATTAACTTTCATCATGAGTTTTGTTTGATATGTGCTAGAATGCTGGGGCAGCAGAGGCTCTGGCAAATACTATTAGTGAAGTAAGTATCTTTAAAACCAGCACATGCTGTCTCCATTATTCTCTATCTCTTTATTTTGCTTTATTATTTTCTTCATAGCACCTCTCTCTCTGAAATTGTTTAATTTTGTTTTGCTTAATGTTTATTTTCTGTCTTCCCATTAAAGTGCAAGTGCCATAAAAGCAGTGTACTTGATCTATGACCCTGGTATCTAGAACAGTACTGGGAACATTGTAGGTGCCTGATAAGTGTTTGTTGAATGAATGAATGAATGAATGAAATTATGGAACTCTGAGCCTGTCTGTATTACTTACTCATTATATAACTATTTGTATATTTATCAAGTTCCTATTATGTACCTCATGCTTTAAAAAAATATATTTATTTATTTATTCGGGTGCATTGGGATCTTTGCTGCGGGATCTTCGTTGCTTATTTAGGATGTTAACGTTGAGGCACACAGATGCATGAGTTGTGGCTCTCGAGCTCAGTAGTCATGGTACATGAGCTCCAGAACACGTGGGCTTCAGTAGCTGTGGCGCTTGGGCCCTCTAATTGTGTCAGGCGGGCTCTAGAGTGCTTGGGCTCAGTAGGTTCAATGTGCAGGTTTAGTTGCTCTGTGGCATGAGGGATTTTATTTCTCTGACCAGGGATCGAACCTGTGTCTCCTGCATTGAAAGGTGGATTCTTAAGCACAGGACCACCAGGAAAATCCCTACCCCATGCTTTTTTATACTTGGAGTTTCAGCAATGAAAAGATACAGTGCCTATGTTTATGGATTATAATGTGTCGTGCTGTCTGTCCAATATGATAGCCACATGTGGCTCTGTAAATCTAAATGTAAATTAATATCATTAAATAAAATTAAAGGTTCTGTTCCTTAGTCACACTAGCCACATTTCAAATGCTTACATGTAATTGATGGCTACTATCCTGGACAGCACAGATATAAAATATTGCCATTATCATGGAAAGTTCTACTGGATAGCACACATTTAGTGATAAAACAGATCAATATTTGGGCATTTGCACTTGCAGAAGGGTATAATGCTGTGGCTTCCCTAGTGGCTCAGCTGGTAAAGAATCTGCCTGCAATGCAGGAGACCTGGGTTCGATCCCTGGGTTGGGAAGTTCCCCTGGAGGAGGCCATGGCAGCCCACTCCAGTATTCTTGCCTGGAGAATCCCCATGGCAGAGGAGCCTGTCAGGCTACAGTCCTTGGGGTCATAAAGAGTCGGACACAACTGAGTGACTAAGCACAGCACAGCACAGAGAATTAGCACATGTTTCAAAGGAGCATATAGGAGTGGCTTCTAGCCTAGAATGTGGCTGTCAGGGGTTGTCAGAGATGGCTTCTTGGAGGAAGGGCTTCTAGATTGAGAAATCAAGAATGCATAGGGAGAGGGAGAGGGTGGGATGATTTGGGAGAATGGCATTGAAACATGTATACTATCATGTAAGAAACGAATCGCCAGTCTGTGTTTGATGCAGGATACAGGATGCTTGGGGCTGGTGCACAGGGATGATCCAGAGAGATGATATGGGGTGGGAGGTGGGAGGGGGGTTCATGTTTGGGAACTCATGTACACCCGTGGTGGATTCATGTCAATGTATGGCAAAACCAATACAGTATTGTAAAGTAAAATAAAGTAAAAATTAAAAAAAAAAAAGAATGCATAGGAATTACAAAGGCTAAGGAGAGTGTTTGAGTCGAAGGAAACAGTTGGAGGAGAAGGGCCTAGGATTAAGAGTCTTAGTGTGGTTAGCTGCAGGAGGACATTGTACTTTATTCCAAGGCCTACCCATGAATGGACAGAATGCATGGCCATTCATAAGCCACCTCCCATGCAGGCAGATATTTTTGTCATGGCAGCTTCTGCCTCTTCTCAGGCCTAGCCCACCATCAATCTATAACAGACTCCTAATGGAACTTCCGGCTTCTAGTTTTGATTCCTCCCCATTTTATCTCCAGCGAACTCCAAATTTGATCATGTTATTCACTTGCTGAAAACACTTTGTTGCCTTCCTCTCACACTTAGGATAAAGCCCCAAATCCTTGATGTACCTGTGAGGCTCTTTATGATCTGACCCCTGTTTACTTCCCCCGAATTTCTTTTCGTACTCTTCACCTCTCACGCTTTGATTGAGTAGCATCACTTCTCCAAATGTTTCATTTCTCTTGCCTCTAGGCCTTGGCATCCGCTGTTTGTTCTCTCTGCATGGAAAACTATTCCTCTTCCCTGGTTCCTCTTTGTTTCCATACTTGCTTTTCAGACCTCACTTCAGAGTTTCTTCAGGATCCCCCTGATATCAAAATTAAGGTGAGATGCCTGTGTGCTCCGTCACACCTATGTGTTCCCCTCTTGTAGAACGTATCACACTGTCTTATTTTTCCCACTTTTGTGTCTGTAATGCTCAGCCCTGGGACTGCAAGTAATCAGGACAGTGCCTTTTTTGCCCTAAGTACCCAGGACAGTGCCTCAGTAAATATTTGCTTATGGAATAAATGAACAGATTTGATGATCCATCTTCCTTTCTAAGATGTGATGAGTAGCAAGTATGGTTCTGAAATGAAGGCGCCCCTTAGAAGACACTCTTAAAATTCAACCACTGGGGTAGAAAAGAGATGGAAGCATGCTCATGAATAAAGCAAATAAATGACCCTTGTTATTTGTTTTTATGCTTAATTTTTTAAATTGAGGTGTAATTTCATGTACAACTCAACACCATGCTTGGGAACATGGAATCCAGTGACTTAATAGAATTGTACAACTGTGACCATAAACCAGCTTTTAGAACATTTTTGTAGTTTCAAAAAAATTGCTCCTGTGATTTTACAGTTACTCCTTGTTCTTACTCCCAGTCTCAGGCAACCATTGATCTACTTTTCGTCTCTGTGGATTTGTCTCTTCTGGGCATTTCATGCAAATGGAATCATATAATATTTGGTCTTTTGTGTCTGACTTCTTCTTCTTAGCAAAATGTTTTTAGTATTCATCCTTGTAGTGAATATCAGTATTTAATTCTTTCTATATTTAATGATATTCCATTATATGGATATACCATATTTTATTTATCCATTTATCTCTTGGTGGATATTTGGGTTGTTTTCACTTTTTGACTATTATGAATAATGTTGCTAAGGACATTCACATATGGATCTTTCTGTGGATGTATGCTTTCATTTCTCATGGGTAGATATCTAGGGGTGAGATTGCTGGGTAAATTTATTTTTAAGTGTAAATTCACAGAACATAAACTTTACCATATTAACCGTTAAGTATACAGTTCAGGAGTGTTAGATACATTCACACTGTTATGCAACCAATACCCAGAATGCTTTTCATTTGACCAACCTAGATAGTATATTCAAAAGCAGAGACATTACTTTGCCAACTAAGGTCCGTCTAGTCAAGGCTATGGTTTTTCCTGTGGTCATGTATGGATGTGAGAGTTGGACTGTGAAGAAGGCTGAGCACCGAAGAATTGATGCTTTTCAAGTGTGGTGTTGGAGAAGACTCTTGAGAGTCCCTTGGACTGCAAGGAGATCCAACCAGTCCATTCTGAAGGAGATCAGTCCTGGGATTTCTTTGGAAGGAATGATGCTAAAGCTGAAGCTCCAGTACTTTGGCCACCTCATGCGAAGAGTTGACTCATTGGAAAAGACTGATGCTGGAAAAGACTGCCGAGGGATTGGGGGCAGGAGGAGAAGGGGATGACCGAGGATGAGATGGCTGGATGGCATCACCGACTCGATGGACGTGAGTCTGGGTGAACTCCGGGAGATGGTGATGGACAGGGAGGCCTGGCGTGCTGCGATTCATGAGGTTGCAAAGAGTCGGACACAACTGAGCGACTGAACTGACCTGAACTGAAAAACCCTATACTCATTGATTAACAACTCCCCATTCTCCCTCCCACTTAACAACCAACAACCATCATTCTACTTTCTGTCTCAATGAATTTGACTACTCTAGGTACCCATGTAAGTGAAAACATACAGTATCTCTGTGTGTTGTGTGTGTGACTGACTTATTAATTACACTTGCATAATGTTCTCAAGGTTCATCCAGGTTGTACTATGTGTTAGAACTTCCTTTATTTTTAAGGCTGAGTGATAGTCCATTGTATGTATCTACCTCATTTTGTTTATCCATTCATCCGTGGATGGATACTTGGGTTGTTTCCACCTTTTGACTATTGTGGATAGTGCTGCTATGAACATGTGTGTACAGATGTCTCTTTGAGACCCTGACTTCAACTATTTTGTATAAATACCCAGAAATGGAGTTATTGGATCATATAGTATTTCTGTATTTAATTTTTTGAGGCATTTCAATACTATTTTCCATAGTGTTGTACCAGGGTTTTCATTTTTCTACATCCTCCCCAACAATTGTTATTTTCTATTAAAAATTCTTTTTTAAAAAATAGAATCATTTTAATGGGTGTGATTTTAACTTTTTAACAAATTTCCAAAGTGTTTTCCAAAGTTACCACACCATTTTACATTCCTACCAGCAATGTATCTTGTGTGACCTTTGTTCTTAAGGGCTAAGTTTAACCAAGGCTACCTACTCTTTTATCCCACCAACTTGTGTTATGAGCTGACGGTTAAATGACACAATGTCTCTTTCCTTGCAGCATAAGAGACTGGCAGGATTGTGGCAAAGCTTGATAGGTCTCTTTCTGCACTGATGTGAGTGAAACCTCCTCAGGGAATCTCTGTCTTAGAAGTCTGCTGGAAAGCTCACTGCCTAAAATCATCCCAGTGAGAATTCATTTTGTGGGTTTTGTTAGAGTAGAGTCCAGTGGACCGTAAATTTACACAATCACATGGAATCCAGGAAAATTGTACATAAAGAACAGGGTGCAGATTCGAACATTTGAACAATCTGGAATAGCTGTGTAAACAAGTTTTTATTGAGCACTTACCATGTGGCCACAGCTGAGCTAGGCGCTGGTGGGGTGTGGGTTTCATAGACACCTAGGAAATTTAATCTTGTTGGGAGACCAATTTAATCCAAAGGAAGATACAGCTGAAGCCTCTACGATAGCATTACTTAAGTGGGTAAATATATGGTACAGATTGTAAGTATGGTAGCAGCTCTGAGTAGAGGACTATCCAGTAGAGAGCTGGAGGTGTTGGGCTTGGCTTCCTGGATAAGGGAAGGTAAGAGTATTTGG
Source organism: Oryx dammah (assembly GCF_014754425.2). NCBI lineage: Eukaryota > Metazoa > Chordata > Mammalia > Artiodactyla > Bovidae > Oryx > Oryx dammah. The sequence goes on from NW_024080444.1 coordinate 12,416,036, forward strand.
GGTTCACTTGGGAGAGAGAAATGGGGACATTCCAGGTGGGGACCAGCAGGAGAAAAGGCCCATAACTGAGATGACCCATGGTTTATTGGTGAGACCATGAAGAGACTGCTTGACCAGAGCTGTGGGAATTAGGGCAGGTGAAGCTACACCTTGAACCTGGTGTAGGCCTGTAGGAGCCCCTTCTTCCCTGGACTAGCAGGATAAGTGTATTTCATTCTATGCTTTGAGGCTTTACCATTTTCTAGGGAGCCTTGCTTATTTTTAAACTGAAGGCTAAGGTTTTCTGGATTGTAGATTCCCAAGATAAGAAAAAAAATTCCCCAGGGCAGCTTACTAAAGTTTGCTCTTAAAAAGATATCCTGCTTAGAGGTCATAAATAGCTTGTTAGATATGAATTTAAGTAGGCCAAATTTGAAATTCTATTCTAATTCAAAGCATGTTGCAAAGCCTTGTTTTCAGATTGGCAATTCAAACGCTTTCCCAGATAATACAGAGGGATGTTAAGATAAACTAAGGCCACGACAAAATAGGAAAGGCAACTGGATGCCGTACTTCACTGATAACAACTGGCATGATAATCTGATGGTTACTTTCTGGTTGGATTGTTCAAAGATGGAATGATTAACCACACCACAGATCCTTTATTCATTTCAAAGCTATCATAATAGGTGTTTTCTTGAGAAGGTCTTTGGGATTTCTGTTACTGGAATTAGGCTCATTTATTAAAGCTTGAGTTAATAACTAAAGTATGTATTGTTCTGAAGAAGGCTTCTTTCATTCAGTAAATACTTATGGTGTGCTTGCTCTGTGCCAGGCATTGAACTAGCACTGGAGATACCAAGCTGAACAGAACATCATCCTTATATTCTGTGAACTGTGTACCCTAACTTCACACCAAGCCATAGACTGATGTCAACAGAAAAAATTAGGGATGAGGTGATGGGATGTCTCATCTCCTTATGCCTGCATAGTTTTCTCACTTGCAGCTTTGGTCTAGAGCAGTGGTTCTCAACTGTGGGTGGTTTGGGGAATGCTTGCATGTATTTTGAAGCTTCTCTGGTGGCTCAACAATAAAGAATCCGCCTACAATGCAGGAGCTGCAAGAGATGTGAGTTCAATCCCGAGGTTGGGAAGATCCCCTGGAGAAGGAGCATCTTGTCCAGTATTCTTGCCTGGAGAATCCCATGGACAGAGGTGCGGGGCGGGCTGTGGTCCATGGGGTCGCAAAGAGTCAGACATGACTGAAGTGACATAGCACGTATGCAGGGTATTTTGATTGGCATAACTGGGGGGGATGTTACTGGATTCTGGTGAATGGGCTCAGGGATGCTGCTTAACATCTGCAATGCACAGGACAATTCCCCACACAAAGAATCATCCAGCCCTAAATGTCAATAGTACCAACGTTAAGAGATCCTAGTAGAGAGGATCATAAAATGATAGGAATTCTACGAGGGCCTAATGATGAGTTTCTCTGACAAATACGATTAAGGTTGTAGAGAAAAGTGAAACGGAATGAATGTGACATATAAGAGTCCAGGAGCATGGTTTGTGCATTAAGAATAACATAGACTTGTCACGAATTTTGGAAAAACTTGGGAAAAAGAAGCCCATCCTCAGAGGGTTGCTCCCAGCATGGCCCTCTTGTCATTTGGACTAGAGTATTCTTTGTGTGGAAGGCTATTCCCTGGATTGTAGAATGTTTAGCATCCCTGACCTGCGCTCGTGAGTGCTACCACGTCCAGGCATTATGACAAATTCAGAGACCTTATGTTCTTCCAAATGTCCCTAGAAGAGGTAGCACAGACTGATGTTGAGAAACTTCAAGAAGCACTGAGCTAGGGTCAAGATGTGTAGGTTCTAGGTGAACCTGATGACTCCCAGTAAAAGTCATTTTACTTCTTTGAGCGGAGTGTCTTCATCTATAAAATGAGGAGATTGGGCTAGATCAGGGGACTCCAAAGTGGAGGATAGGTATCTGTTTTTGTGCAGGAAGAAAATCTATAATTTTATCTATTTTTCATGTGTTCTTTTAAAATGGTACTTTTAGGTATATGTTTTGTGATTCACCTGGCATGGATGTTAGCATGGGTACATAATTTATATAAAAACGAGTGTAGATTTATGATGGGCATGCTCAGCAGTGTTCTACTGAGGGAGTGTAGCATCAGAGAAATTGGGGACCCTTTTCCTATTCCAATAGCCTAAGTTTCGGGAAGGAATGTCACGACAGCTGGAGACTTTCTAGCCATGGGTTCACCTCTACTGAAGGGCATACAAGGTGATGGATATCAGTTTTACCAGGAAGCGACCACCCACAGAGCTTCATCTCCGGGCATGTGGAGATTGGCGTAGAGCTACAGGCAAAAAATTACATGTTCCCTGGTCGTATAGAGCCAGAATTCGTGAAAACTGGCAAGCCACTGGGGTTTTCAAATTATTCTCTACACGGGTGTGGAAAATACTATTCCCTGACAGAAAATTTGATTCACACTTTACAAAGAGCATGGGGACATGGTTAAATTGCATAATCTCCACTCACAAAAGGGCCCTGAGTAGAAACAGCCTTTTCTAACCCTGCCCACTTCAGCTGGAGCAGAATAGCACACTTGTTTTCAAACACTCATGCTACACCATGTTGAGCAACTTAGTAGATTTTATATTCTTAAGACCACTCTTTGGAAGCCGCTCAGAGGCACAGTTCTCACTCAGTCCCTTTTCCATTGACGTCAGGCTGAACTGCAGGGAGACCAGAAGTTGTCCAAGGCCATTGCAGTCTCAAGATCTAAAATAGAAATCTTTTCTGTCCCCCATTTCCAAGCATGTTAATTATCAGCTCTCCTTGGGGGAGTTGTGTATTTGGTATTCATATAAAGAAGCCATATTTTAGAAATCAGCTAGTTTCTTAGATTACTTATGTGTAGCAGGAACTGCTTTGACAAGTAAAAGTTTCTCCCCAGAGAGTGAAGTAAAATGAAAACTACAGGCCTGTTTAGGCCTGTACTTGACAGAAAAAGAGGCTAATGTGACGTTAGTAGAATAGAAGTAACTTTGCTATTGGTGTAGAGAATGGTTATTAAATCACACACACTAACTGTGCTGTTTTAAGCACCCTGTCATTGCCCCCAACTTTGCTCAAAGGAGGTATAATATTTCTGTGACGGTTAAGGTAGAAGTACTTTAGCCAGATAAAGCAAAGTTAGAATTGTAGAATCTCTGACCTAAGAGTAATCTTAACAAACCATTCCATTTGCTTCCCTGTCTCCTACCCTGCTCAGAGACAGTGTAATACAGTGATTAAGGGCATGGACCCTGGCCAGTCTGCCAGCTCTGAATGCCCCCTCTTCCACTCATGAGCTGTGTGGCTTTGGGCAACCTATTTATGCCCTCTGTATTGCTGCTTCCTCATTGTGCAGGCACAATTAGAAAAAGAATGCTTATGTCATAGCATTGCTCTGAAGATGAAATGAAACATTATCTATCAAGATCTTTCTATGTGTAAGGTACATAGCAGTGTGTTAGCTATTATTATTAGCTATTATTAACTTTAAAGAGGAGTAACCATTAATCCCAGATTTGTAACCTGTCTCTAAATTACTCTGTAGACATCATTTTGAGGAAAAGGCATAATGGGAAAAATGCATACTCTTAATTCTGCAAATGTTTCTTTTGCATTCTGAGTTTTCGGTAAGGCTGGAGAGGCAACTTCCCCTGCCTACAGTGGAGGAACTTGGGAGGCAGCTATAGGAGAGGCTGCTCTGTGTGAGGAGAGGATTCGGGGTCAGATCAGAAAATGGGACTGGTTTACAGAAAGAGAATTTTGATTATTTTTCACAGATCATTAGAAATTGAGAAGTGTGACCTGGAGGTAGGGATTGAATGTGATGACTTTCTAGGTGCCCTCTAGTCTAAGATTCTGTAGTTTTCAAAGTGCAGATTGTCTTCATCAGTTTATAGCCCCTTCTGCCCGCCCCCCCATCACAAAAAATACATTTGGTTTCTGTGGACATGAATGTCCAAATAAGAATGTTAAAATTGTTGTTTTTCAGTATCAAGGATTTGGTCCCTCCCAGCTTCCTCCCAGTGCAATATGCCAAGTATCTACATTAAAATGTGAGAGGTATGTTAATCTCTCAATTGTACCCAGATTTGACAGGTCAAATTTCAATAGACTGTTAAACAGCTCAGCTTTGGCGTAAATTGACCCAGAGTTCATATCTATCAAAGATGTTCATTCAGGCAGTTACCACAATTCTGCATTTTTCACAGATATATCATTTCATTTATGGATGGTTCAAACTCCTCATTAGACCTGAGAATTTGAGGTGTGAGACCCATGGTTCTTCCAGCCCAGTGACTTACTGTGGGAGAGATTATAAAGTATTTTGTTATTTCAATGAACTCAAAGGTTAGGGAATATGGAGGTTTCTTTAAATGTCTAAAGTGTCTATTTGGGAGTTTCCTAAACAGTTCATAAAGCTATGCCTGCATTTTTGACTAGTAGGCATTCTGAGTTTTACATTACATAATTTTCTGTTGGAAATAGTAATTTTCATATGTAGGAAATAAACTTCTTTCAAGGTTAAGGCGGGACTAGTGATAGTCTTTTGGATTGAAATTTGGTAAGTTTTTTTTTAAATTTGTTTGTTTAATAATGCTCTATTTGTAAGTGTCCAAATATTCAAATGTATTCCTCTAAAATGGACATCTTATTTCCACTTTCATATACATAATTTTTTCTCTTTAAAGCTCCTGCTTAAAAATACCTGAGATTTTAAGTCAATCCTTTTGTAAAATTTTGAAAGACTCTCATTATGGCCTTCCTGAAATTTCTTCTTTCCAGAATAAAAACGGATTTTTTTTTATAATGTCTTCAGTGAAAGTATAGGAAATAAAACTAATATGCAAATCCCCTTGAACACTTTAAGGTCTTTTTTCCAGACAGTTCTGTTACAGATTTCTTAGTTTTATTGACCAAAAAGCAGATAGACTTTGCCTTCATAATGTTATAGTGGAAGCATCTTGTACCGGTTATTCACTTTCTCTTCTAGACCTTCATCTCTCCTTTGTTTTAAATTCTTACTGCTGCTGCATGTTAAAACAAGCAAGCAAGCACACAATGAGCATTAAAACAAAGCAAGACAAAACAAAACCAGCCAAACAAAAAACTAAAAATCTTCTTTTTCACCATACCTGATCTTTCTTTGAGTGCTACCTAAATTTTGTTCCTTTCATTCAAATTTCTTTAAGGAGAAATCAACCACATTTAATGTATCAACCAATCAGTTGAAACTGCTTTGCTTCAGGTCACTGCTGCTGCTGCTGCTGCTGCCAAGTCGCTTCAGTTGTGGCCGACTCTGTGCGACCCCATAGACGGCAACCCAGCAGGCTCCCCCTTCCCTGGGATTCTCCAGGCAAGAACACTGGAGTGGGTTGCCATTTCCTTCTCCAGTGCATGAAAGTGAAAAGTGAAAGAGAAGTCGCTCAGTCGTGTCTGACTCTGTGCGACCCCATGGACTGTAGCCCACTAGGCTCCTTCATCCATGGGATTTTCCAGGCAAGAGTACTGGAGTGGGGTGCCATTGCCTTCTCTGGCTTCAGGTCACTAGTGACCCCTTATATCAGCCAGAATTCTTTGTCTTGTCTTGTTGAACCAACTCCAACTGGCTTAAACATAATGGAGAATTCTTGGCACACATTATTTAAAATCTTGAAGTGAGTGCTGGCCTTAGGTGAGGCTTAATCCAGTGCCTAAAATGATTCACCAAGGGCCTGGATTGTCTCCATGTCTTTGCTTTGCCTTCCATGTTTTGGTTTCCTTCTTTGGCTCTTTAGTGCCATACCTCACCTCTAGCCTTTCCCCTCTAAAGTGATGTATTTGCAAGCAATTCCAGATATACATTCTCACATTAAATGTTACAAGAAAAAGACATAGAAAAATGTTTCTTTTTTTTTTTCCCCCTCAGAAGCCCCAGCAAATATCTCCTTGCATCCCATTGTCTCTGCTTGAATTCCTGCCCATCTTTGAACCAATCAGTCACTCTGGCCAGGGTTTTTGATATGGGGATTGACTGAAGCCAGTCATGGCTCATTTTTGGAGCTATGCATGGGATCAGTAAGTCCAGATCACATAACGAGGAGTGGGGAAAGAGTGGTTCCCAAGGCAAAATTTGGATGCTATTAACAAAAAGAGAGAGGAAGGTTTGGAGAAGTGTAGTAACATTCCTTCTTGGAACTTGACTCCCTTGGTATCAGCTCTCTTCTATCATGACATGTCCACTTTCTTGGTTCTCTTCACATCTTAGACTTTCTTACTTTAATTCCCTTTGATCACTCCTCTTACTCTGCTTATCAATAAACATTGGTTTCTTCAGGATTCAATCCTTTCTTCTTGCTCCTTTTGCTTTCTTTGTTCACTTTTTTTTTCATAAAGGATTTTATTTATTTCAACATATAATACATTTCTATTATTTTTATTTTTATTTATTTTTTTGCCATTCTCATATTTTATTTTAATTTTTTATTTATTTTTATTTTTTATTTTACTTTACAATTCTGTATTGGTTTTGCCATACATTGACATGAATCCACCACGGGTATACATGCATTCCCAAATTGTTCACTTTTGTATTGTGTATCTTCTCAGCTTCTGCTCCCATGTTAATGCAGGGAGTCTCCTACCCTCAGATATAATGCGTTACTGAAAATGTGTCAGATGGTTACACGCACAAAAATGAAATATGTTGTAGAGGGCATTGGGATGTGTGTTGACAAAAATGGTTATAAAACTAATCATTCTTCTCCTTTTAGATGTTATCATTAATTAGAAGATATTTCCAAAAATATATACCTATATTCTTTAATATAGTGCTTTTTCTTCATAATAGGTCATGTTTTCATCAACTTAGATCCAGTGACTATTTGTAACACAATAATTTCTGGCATTTTTAGCACTATTATCAGACTTTTCTTTTTCATACTACCTCTTTTCTTTGGGTTAATAAAAACACTTAACCCCAAATACAATAAACCCCAGTAGCCAAAAAATTACACAAACATTGTTGAGTGGAGACATTGTTACCCAACTGAATATCTGGCTGGTAAGTATTGTCACCATATGATTACTCAAAATACTCTTCATTTGAGGAAACAAAATCCATATTTGGTATATGAAAAGTGATTTGTGGATTTTAGTATATAGTGTTCAGAGGTGAGATTGATGAGAGTTTATTGCAACTTACATTTCTAACTCAATGTATATCCGATTGCCTCCAAGACCTCTCCATAGAAATGTCTTCAAGGGCACCTCATCCTTTCAGCATCCCTCATGCATTCTCTAACTCAGGTGGGGACACCACCCGCCACCCCCCACCCCCGCCAACGTGTTCAAAACAGAAACCTGACCTTTAATTTCATTCACATGCTTTGCTTATTTGATACTTGAGGTCATGAAATTGCCCTACTTCTTTATCCCCATTACCGCTTACCCTAATTCAACCCCATGTCATTTTTCAACTGGTCTTCCTTTCTTTATCTATGTTCTATACCAAGGGTCAGCAGACTTCTCTGTAAAGGGCCAGAGAGTAACTTATAGGCTTTATAGGTTGTATGGTCTTTTCCAACTGCTTTAACTCAGCTTTGTAATAGAAGTCATTGACACTATGTAAATAGATGATTGTGGCTGTGTTCCAATAAAACTTTATTTATAGACGGGAAAAACTGAATTTTATATAATTTTCATGTGTTACAAGATACTTTTCTTTGGCTTTTTTAAAACCTTAAAAATATAAAAATTCTTCTTAGTACACAGATCATACAAATATCTTGCAGGCTGTAGTTTGCTGACCTAAGTTCTACAGGGTTACCAGAATGAGCTAACCAAAGTATAAATCTGAACATTTTGTTTGCAGGCTGAAGTCCATCATCAAAGTTCTGCCAACATGAGACAACAGAATAAGGTCTCAGTTCAGTTCAGTCACTCAGTCGTGTTTGACTCTTTGCAACCCCATGAATTTCAGCACGCCAGGCCTCCCTGTCCATCACCAACTCCCGAAGTTCACCCAAACCCACGTCCATCAAGTCAGTGATGCTATCCAGCCATCTCATCCTTTGTTGTCCCCTTCTCCTCCTGCCCCCAACCCCTCCTAGCATCGGAGTCTTTTCCAGTGAGTCAACTCTTCACATGAGGTGGCCAAATATTGGAGTTTCAGCTTCAACATCAGTCCTTCCAATGAACCCCCAGGACTGATCTCCTTTAGGATGGACTGGTTGGATCTCCTTGCAGTCTAAGGGACTCTCAAGAGTCTTCTCCAACACCACAGTTCAAAAGCATCAATTCTTCGGTGCTCATCTTTCTTCACAGTCCAACTCTCACATCCGTACATGACCGCTGGAAAAACCATAGCCTTGACTGAATAAGGTCTACCTTCCTTGAAATACTCTGTTGATTCCTTCATGATCAGAGATCCAGCCTTATATCTTGCCTGTTCTAGTTGTCAGCTGCACAATTCACAATGTTGACTTCCTTGCAGTTCCTTGCAGTTCCTTGCCCACACTGAACTTTCTTTTTTTTCCCTGAGGCCCTGACAACTCTTATTGGAATGTCTTCCCTTTTCCTTTCCCTCCTTCCTCCCTTCCTTGCTTCCTTTTTTCTTCACAATGTGTTACAATTGATGCTTTGTTTGCTCCACTAACAGATTTCCTGCTGGCAGGACCATGTATTATTCTATTCTGTGTCCCCGTTATCTCACTCCTAGCCCAGTGCCCTGCTAAAGTAGGTAGTCAATAAATATTTGCTGAATGCATGCATGCATGAAAGGATGGGCAAGTGAATAAGTGAAATGGAATAGTTAAATGAACCAATTTTGTTATTTTGCTAAGAACTCTAACCAATGTGTTGATGAGTTCATAGGTTGAAATCAGTACGGACAGTTTTTAACAGAGGAATAGATTGGGTTCCAAAAATTTGTTTGTAAATTTGGTTGTTCAGCACTTGGAATATGTTTTCCCATATATATGATGTTGTAAATTTTGCCTAATTGTTAATTCTACTCTATAAAGGATTATTGGATGCATCATGTCACTGAATTGTAGAGTTGAAACTAAAAAACATTAGAAAATAATAACTGAGATGTCATAGTTTAAATTCTATTAAAATATTATAAGCTCATATTTCATCTCAAGAAATGTTAGAAGATGTTTCTTGACATTTTGTAATATTATAAGTAAAACTGAATGTTGGTAAAGGATTAGTGTAGAAAAAAGGTAGAGGGAGAGATTCTGAAAAATTCTATGGGAAACAATGTTTTTAAGAATAGGATTTTACTCTTTTCATTATCACTTCAACATTTACAGTTCTCTTTGCTGCGGTAGACAGCATATTAAAAAGCAGAGACATTACTTTGTCTACAAAGGTCTGTCTAGTCAAGGTTATGGTTTTTCCGGTAGTCATGTATGGATGTGAGAGTTGGACAGTGAAGAAGGCTGAGTGTCAAAGAATTGATGCTTTTGAACTGTGGTATTGGAGAAGACTCTTGAGAGTCCCTTGGACTACAAGGAAATCCAACCAGTCCATGCTAAAGGAGATCTGTCCTGGGTGTTCATTGGAAAGACTGATATTGAAGCTGAAATTCCAATACTTTTGCCACCTGATGTGAAGAGCTGATTCATTTGAAAAGACCCTGATGCTGGGAAAGATTGAGGGCAGAAGGAGAAGGGGATGACAGAGGATGAGATGGTTGGATGACATCACCGACTCAATGGACATGAGTTTGGGCAAACTCCAGGAGTTGGTGATGGACAGGGAGGCCTGGCGTGCTGCGGTTCATGGGGTCACAAAGAGTCGGACACAACTGAGCAACTGAACTGAATTGAACTGAACGTGCTATGGTAAATGTTTATCATTAAAACTTCTTTTGGCTCATGGGAATTGTTCTTTTTTTTTTGGTTGCCCTGGGTCTTTGTTGCTGTGTGCAGGCTTTCTCTAGTTGCGATGAGTGAGGGGCCTCTCAGTTGCAGAGCCCAGACTTCTCATTGCAGTGCTTCTCTTGTTGCTGAGTATGGGCTCAAGGGCATATAGGCTTTGGTAGTTGTGGTACTCAGACCCAGTAGTTGTGGTACACAGGTTTAGTTGCCCTGTAGAATCTTCCCTGAGCAGGGATTGAATCCATGTCCCTTGCATTGGAAGGTGGATTTTTAACCACTGGACCATCAGGGAAGTCCATCATTTTTTGACTCAAATGTAAATGATACATAGACACATTTTGGAGGCAAAAAATCCTCAAACTGTTTACTTCTAACCTCCTTCAGCAAAATTTCATTTTATTTTATCCTAGCCTTTTTTCCTGCTTTAGAATTATTGTTTCTCACTCCCTCCCCCCCCGCCATTTCTTATCATTTTCTCTCCAGTTCATCAGTGTTTTTCTTGTGGTATTTGATTTCCTTGTATCTTGATTAAGAGGTCAGGTAAGCACATGTGAGATCAATGATAAGATCATTAAACTCAAGTCACTTTCATTTATTAATAAGTTGTTTATTAAATCTTTCCTGTATTTGATACATATTTATCAAAATGCCTTCTAAATCTAAGGCAGAAGGCCAGCTCTGCATCAGTCAGGGAAAGATATTTGGAAGGACAAAGTGAAGTTAGTGGGAATGAAAGGAAGTTTAAAGAGTCAGAGCAAGGATTGGTATTCAGAAACCATGATGAGCTGTCTTTATAACAGAATATATTCATTGTAAAAAAATCCTAACATTAAATAAATTCTTATTTTTCTCTTAAACTCCTTCATCGCAGATGAGGTATATATACCCAGATTTTGTTTCAAGTGTATATGACCATATATTATTAATAGTGATTTTTACAAATTGGGACCATATCTTGTTTCATCAAATCTTAAATTCTTCATTAAAGATGTAAGGTTATTTTGCATATCACTAAAAAAAGGGCACTTTCTTCTGAAGGTGGAAGATTCTTAACTATGTGAGTGACTCCCTATCCCCACAAAAAAGTCTGTGATGGTGTGTTAACACACAGACTTGCCTGTGCATACTTGCAGAAGCATTATTCATAATAGCTTAAAAATAGAAGCAACCCAAATACTTGAGACTAGATAAACAAAATGTGATATATCTATATAATGGGCTATCATTCAGCAGTAAAAATGAGTGAATTCTGAAACATGCTATGACATAGATAAATCTCAAAAGCATCATTCTACGTGTAAGAAGTCAGACACAAAAGACCACATGTTGTGAATTCCAGTTGTATTAAATGCTCAAAAAGTCAAGGCAGTGGAGACAGAAAGTTGATTAAGGGTTGACTAGGGTTGGGGGTCAGAGTAGGAGTTAATTATATATAGACACCTTGCATATTATTGGGATGATGGCAGTGTTCTAGAATATGTTGATCATTACACAACTTGTAAATTTACTAAAATTCATTGATTTGTACACTTAAAATGAGTACACTTTGTGGTATGTAAACAAAGTTGTTTTGGAAAAAGTACACCTTGGATATCTTTTTATGTCAATAAAAATATTAAACATATGTAACCCATATGTTTAATAATTTTGTATATAATTCTATTTTTTTCTCTGCTATGTGGTATTGACATACAACTTCCTCCCACGTTCCCTGCCACACCTCCAAATAATCCATTTTCTTAAAAGCACCATAAGTACTATAGACTCCGTCAAAGATTTTACAGGGGAGTTAATCCATCCATCCATGTATGAATGTGAGAGTTGGACTACAAAGAAAGCTGAGAGCTGAAGAATCGATACTTTTGAACTGTGGTGTTGGAAAAGACTCTTGAGAGTCCCTTGGACAGCAAGGAGATCAAACCAGTCCATCCTAAAGGAGAGCAGTCCTGAATATTCATTGGAAGGACTGATGCTGAGGCTGAAGCTCTAATACTTTGGCCACCTGATGCAAAGAACTGACTCATTGGAAAAGACCCTGATGCTGGGAAAGATTGAAGGGAGGAAGAGAAGGGAATGACAGAGGATGAGATGGTTGGATGGCATCACTGACTCAATGGACATGAGTTTGAGCAACTCCAGGAGTTGGTGATATACAGGGAAGCCTGGTGTGCTGCAGTCCACGGGGTCACAAAGAGTTGGGCATGACTGAGTGACTGAACTGAACTTATATCCACAACAGACAGGTCTGCTGTCCCAGGTCTCTCCAGGTTTCTCCTCCAACCGGGGGCTTCCCCATCCCTGGAAATTTTTCCCTCCATGCAGTGCCAACCTAGGTTTTTCTTTTCCCCTCTTCTTTCCTCCCTTCCCTCTCCTCCTCTGTCCTCCCCTCTTCTATCTAGCAAGCAAATTATCGATCATACTTATTGGAGAACAGTTCTACTTGCATTTCTCAGTCCTAGATGCTAGTGGTGCCTCACTTTCAAATGCCTACCAAGGAGGATGTCCACCCAGCAGAAAAACAAGTCTCTCTCTTTGGAGTGGATGTCTTCTAATACAGCTGCTAAGAAAAAGAAGATTATCTTTGCATTATTACATGTTATTCTATTCTGTGTGGTATTTCATTTTATGAATGAAATAAACTTTTGTCAGTTTTCTCCTGAACAATATCCTTGTGCTATCTCATATTTTCAGATAAGAATGTGAGGACTCCCTATTGTTGGATTTAGATTAGATTTAGATTAGACAGTGTTTATCCACAAATTTGCTTTTAATCCATGTCCTCTCACACTGCCAAAGAAGATAATCAAGAGTTGGCTGTAATCACTCATACTTTGATTTGGAATATGTAATTAATTATATGTAAATATTGTATCCTGTTAATAGGTGTTTTCAGTATAAATGACCTGAGTTAAATTTTTTTCTAGGTCTTTTTTTAAAAAAAAATCAGAAAATAAATTTTTGGTGTTCCCCATTGATTTCCTATGCCAATAAAAATAAAAAGTATTGACTTTTGTAATATGAATTTAATTTTCATTTTAACAGAATTTAACTAAGTAATTTAATTAAAGTACCTGCTATGCTAGACAGAAGCAGTATGTTAGAATTATCTATAGTTCTCTGCCCTCAAGGATCTGAAAGGCTAATGGAAAGTAAGACACGTAAATAACTAACCTATAAAAGATCCAAAGTAATTGTCAGGATCCTGTCAAGGCAGGAAGAGAAGGCATTCCTTCATCAGTTCAGTTCAGTGGCTCAGTTGTGTCCGACTCTTTGCAACCCCATGGACTGCAGCACGCTAGGCTTCCCTGTCCATTACCAACTCCTGGAGCTTGCTCAAACTCATGTCCCTCGAGTCAGTGATGCCATCCAGTCATCTCATCCTCTGTCATCCCCTTCTCCTCCTGACCTCAATCTTTCCCAGCATCAGGGTCTTTTCCAATGAGTCAGTTCTTCGCATCAGGTGGCCAAAGTATTAGAGCTTCAGCCTCAGCATCAGTCTTCCAATGAATATTCAGGACTGATTTCCTTTAGGATGGATTGGTTTGATCACCTTACTGTCCATGGGACATTCAAGAGTCTTCTCCAACACCATAGTACAAAAGCACTAATTCTTCGGTGCTCAGCTTTCTTTATGGCCCAACTCTCACATCCATACATGACTACTGGAAAAACCATAGCTTTGACTATACGCACCTTTGTTGGTAATGTCTCTGCTTTTTATAAGTTTGTCTTAGCTTTTCTTCCAAGGAGCAAGGGTTGTTTAATTCCATGGCTTCAGTCACCATCTGCAGTGATTTTGGAGCCCAAGAAGATAAAGTCTGTCACTGTTTCCATTGTTTCCCCATTTATTTGCCATGAGGTGATGGGATGGGATGGGATGCCATGATGTTAGTGTTTTGAATGTTGGGTTTTAAGACAGCTTTTTCACTCTCTCTTTGACTTTCATCGAGAGGCTCTTTAGTTCCTCTTTGCTTTGACATGTAAAGCTAGTCTAATTGAAAGTGATTTAGGAAGTGTTACTATTTAATTTTTTTTGAAAGATAAATTAACATAATAAATAATTGGATCTGAAAGAGAGCTTTGAAATATATCTAATTAGTGCTCTTATTGTACAAATGAAGGAACTGCCTTCTAACCTGTCAGAGGGGCTTTATAAGGTCACACACCTTGGGGTAGAGGAGTCAGGACAAATGAAGATTCATATAGTTTTCTCTGGTACAGTGTGCTGGACCATGTGGTGAAGCTACAGTGAGTTAATGAAAATGAGGCTAATTAAGTTAATAAAAAATACATGGAATCTCTGCTTAGGAAATTTATCAAGTCACCAGTGAACGGCATGGTAACCTTGATGCAGAAATGTGGATTCTTTGCAAGACTCCTGATCTATATGATTGGTGTTATTTTCACAGAACCCTGGGCTCTGCTGGTTGAACTGATCCCCAGAACTCTTTGAATTTTTCCTTAAAGTTCTATGTTGAATTTAAATTTTTGTGCCAGACATCTAATAATACCCCCTGATTTCAGTTTTGTATCTCAGAAGTAAATGGAAGTTGTGTACTAGTCTTTCATGTGGCTGTTCCTTAATAACCCAAAGATAGTCAGATGTCCCTCCAAGCCTCTCCAGGGCAAATTGCCCCATGGGAAATGCTTTCCAGACAGCACACTAGCCTGACCACTGTCTTTGTTAGTCACACAGAACTGTTCTTCACTGGGATTGAGGAAGGACTTTAGAGTGAGAGAGACCAAATGCCATTAATTGGCTCTTGTGTGGCCCTTTGATGAGTTACGTTCATCTCTGCTACTCGTTTCCCCTATTTGTAAACTAGGAGTTGTTGGAAGAATCATATGAGACGATAGATATAAAGCATTTTAGATTGACGCTTTTATAGATTGTTCTCCTATCCCTGTCATGTCCCACTCTTTGTGATCCCATGAACTGCAGTACTCCAGGCTTCCCTGTCCTTCACTATCTTCCAGAGTTTGTTAAACTTGTGTTCGTTGAGTCAGTGATGCCATCCAGCCATCTCATCCTGTGTCGTCCCCTTCTCCTCCTGCCCTCAGTCTTTCCCAGCATCAAGATCTTCTCCATGAGTTGGCTCTTTGTGTCACTTGGCCAAAGTGTTGGAGCTTCAGCTTCAGCATCAGTCCTTCCAATGAATATTCAGGACTAATTTCCTTTAGGATTGACTGGTTTGATCTCCTTGCTGTCCAAGGGACTCTCAAGAGGTTTCTCCAGCACCAGGATTCGAAAGCATCATTTCTTTGGCACCCAGCCTTCTTTATGGCCCGACTCTCATGTCTGTATGTGACTACTGGAAAAACCATAGCTTTGCCCATACGAGCCTTTGTCAACAAAGTGATACTGTGCTGCCTAGGTTTGTCATGGATTTTCTTCCAGGGAGCAAGCATCTTTTAATTTCGTGCCTGCAGTCACCATCCACAGTGATTCTGGAGCCCAAGAAAGTAAAATCTGCCACTGTTGCCACTTTTCCCCCATCTATTTGCCATGAAGTGATGGGACTGGATGCTGTGATCTTTGTTTTTTGAATGCTGAGTTTTAAGCCAACTTTCTCACTGTCATCTTTCAGCTCATCAAGAGGCTCTTTAGTTCCTCTTCACGTTCTGTCAGTAGAGTGGTATCATATCATATGTGTTCAAAAGATGGTGGCAACTTATTGAACACCCCAATTGATCCTATTCATCAAGACTATTGCTTTTTGAAGACACTAGTGGTGACTAGTCTTCAAGGTAGCGTCCAGTGATCCGTCTTTCTGGTGGTTATACCCTGTATTGTTCCTTTCCATATTGAATCAGTGCTGTGTGGCCTATGTGACAAATAAAATATTGCAGGAGATATGTGACTTTTGAAGCTAGGGCATAAAGAAGTACCAAGAAGCTTCTGTCTTGGTCTTTTGAATCACTCACTCTGAGGGAAGCCATCATGTGGTAAGGGCACTGAAGCAGCCCTGTGGAGAACTGTCACCTCTTGTTAACAGCCAGTGCCAGCTTGCCAGCCATGGAGTGGGTCACCCTAGAGACAGGTACAGCTCAGGTAAGTCTTTCAATAATTGCAGCCCCAGTGATATATGATTGCAGTCTCATGAGAGACCTCAAAGCAGAACTGCCTAGCTGAGATGCTCCCAAATTTTTGACCCACACAAAGTGTGAAAAATGATAAATGTTTATTGTTGCTTTAAGTTACTAAGTTTCAGAGTAATTTGTTGTGTGGGAATAGATTACTGACTCAACACATTGTCTTGTTTTTTATTTCTTCTCTGGGGAAACCATGACTCATGGACACCTTGCCCACATAAAAGAGGAAGATGAAGAATGAGCTCCTCTAGACTGCCAGGTCTCTGAGATGCTGGTTCGACTCCTAAGTCTTTATGCCTTCTCATTACTTCCCCCAGTTTTAATCCAGTTTTCAATTCATATCTCTGTTTTGTCCTATCATTGATAATCAAATATTCCTAAAGGTAGAGGAAGTTCAAGTTTTCTATACCTGGTGCCCCATAACTTACTACTGCAAATGGTCAAAATTGGGGGCAGAAGTAAAATGTCTGTATAGCCAGGCAGGTGACTTAAATGGCTATAGGAGGTATGGACTTTATAAAGTGGTAAAAATGTGGCTGAAGTGAAGAGTACCTGTCCCATCTACAGGGACTCACATTTCAAAAAATTCTTCAATACTCCATGCTCAGTTAAACTCTCTGTCTACAGAATTCAGCTGCTGCTGCTGCTATGTCGCTTCAGTCGTGTCCGACTCTGTGCAACCCCATAGACGGCAGCCCACCAGGCTCCCCTGTCCCTGGGATTCTCCAGGCAAGAACATTGGAGTGGGTTGCCATTTCCTTCTCCAGTGCATGAAAGTGAAAATTGAAAGGGAAGTCGCTCAGTTGTGTCCAACTCTTCACGACCCCATGGACTGCAGCCTACCAGTCTCCTCCATCCATGGGATTTTCCAAGCAAGAGTACTGGAGTGGGGTGCCATAGCTAGTTGGTACCAATTTGATAAATCTGACCAAAATGAAAAAACATATTAGTAAGCATAAAGGGCCAATATCTCTATATATATATATATATATATATATATATATATATATATACACACTTAAATAATGGATACATTTGTATCTTTGTAGAGCTATACTTTATTACTTACCTATTGCAATATAACAAACCTCTCTAAAACTTTGTTGCTTAAAACAGTACATGTTTTTTATGTCTCACAAGTCAGTGAATTAGTGGAGTGGTTCTCCTAGTCTGGACTAGCTCATGGGAGTTTGATGACCTAGGATTCTTCACTCACTTATATGGGCCCTTAGCTGAGAAACTAGGACAGACTGTCTTTCCATGTGGCCTCTTGATGTCAAGGGTGGTAGCCCAGACTTCTTCGCACAGTGATCACAGGGTTCCCAGCAGCAATAAGTTCCAGTGCTCAAGTGCTTTTCAAGCCTCTGCTTGTGTCATATTTGTGAATGCACCATTGGCCAGATCAAGTCACATAGCCAGGCACAGATACAAGGAGTACATAGACTTCACGTGTTAGTGGGGGGAATGGCAAAGTTACCTGCATGTGCCTGGGAAACCGGATGGTACTTTTTGTTTCCATAGGTAGAGAAGGCTATACTTGGTGGGAAAATTTCCAGATATTAGAATGAGAGTTGGATGGTGGATAGGCAAAAAAAAAAAGACAAATATCCACTACAATTCTTCAGGCACTGACAATAGCAACCTAGATATCATGGAGCATAGTTGTGCTGGAGTACCTAGCTGTCATCCACCAGAGCTCAGAGATAGGGAAGCGCAGGCTGACTGAAGTGGTCCTCAGGATGGTGCCTGCAAGCCTCATGGATCATGGAGGATAAAGGAAAAAAGGGTGTCTGCATGGAGTAAGTACTGTCTGTGGTCAGTCGCAGTGTCCAGGAAATAGATGGGGCCTGATCATACACACAGATCCTTAAGGGAGCAATTCTGAATGATTTCTGTGGAGAGGAGCTATGCCTAAAGCCCTTCACATTTCTGTCAGGTGAAAGCATCCCCAGAGAGGGTAACTGCCAGGAATCTGGTCACCTTTCAGGACTGACACTCACCTGTGCCTGGAGACTTTACTCAGCTCATCTTACCTACATGGGGTAGGTACCTGCTTCAACATCCAAGGGAACTTGAAATTCCCTTTACCTCCTACCTCCAAAATAGAGCATGTCACTCCGGATAGCCAGACAGATGGTAGCAGACACACAGTAGAAGAGATACCACCCCTAGTACCTGTACTTGGGTAAATCTGAACAAAACAAGTTTGAGAGTTTGTTCACTAGCTGTTTGCCTCCTGTCACCTGTAAGTTTTGTGTGTGACACAAGAGGAATTTATGGTCTTTTTTAAATTAATAACAGTCCAGTAACTTGCCTTAGGGAAGGGAGAGTAGGAAAAAGTTATTTATGGAAGGTAGGCATGTTCTCTGATGAAACTGAAAAGAAAAGACCTCTAATTAAAATTGGAAAGAGAAAATTTTCAGAAAAAGATTTCTAATGATAGTCTTGACATTTGATGAGCACCAGCTATGTACAATACTGGGCAGTAAGTCACCAAGAGTGTTTTCTTTTGATCCCAAATGACCCTAAAAATTTATATGAAGGTTTCCTCATTGTTGATGAGGAAACTGAGGCCAAGAGCAGCTGAACATCCTGAGTGTGCCCACTGAGCTAGGAAGAGGCTGAACCTCGTAATCTTTCCTTGTCTCTTACTACTTCCTGTGATTATATGGGGGATCAGGGTAGAGATATCTGGGTTGGGTGGGGTAATCACTGAAGGACTGAAATAGTTTTGGAAATCATACTGATAAGAGTGTGATGTGTGCTTGCGTGCTCAGTCACACAGTTGTGTCCAACTGTGACCCCATTATCTGTAGCCTGCCAGGCTTCTCTGTCTGTGGGATTTCCCAGGCACGAATACTGGAGTGGGTTGTGGTTTCCTTCTCCAAGGGATCTTCCCCACCCAGGTATTGACCTTGCATCTCCTGCATTGCAGGCGGATTCTTTACCACTGGGACACCAGGGAAGCCACTGTTGATAGGAAACTCTGCTCCAGAACTCTTTGCCTCAATTCTCCCCAGACTTCACCCTCTCCTAGGCATCCCCCATCCTTTTCACTGCCCCAGGATTTCTATCTCTGCCCCTCACTGACCCTCTCCAGCTCAGCCTTGACATAGGTAATCACTGGTAACTTGGAGCTGGAGAAATCTCTAAATCAGGCATCTGTCAAGTGGCCAAAAGAATTTAGTTGGAGGTCCAAGTAGATGACACAGGCTCATGGAGAATTCAAGTTTGAATTTCAAGCCTACTAGAAATTCTATTACACAGGTAGTTAATTTCTTTTGCTAGAAATTAATTTTAAACAGAGTTTTTTAGAAAGGCCTTATATTTCCTCTCTTTCTCTGAGAGGTTGCATCCTGGGTTAAAAACTAGAGAGACTGAATAAGTAGGATTTCCGAATAATTTGTCATCCAAACAGCACTTTTGAGAGTGGAAGGAGGCACTAATAATAATACCCCAGGACTATCCCAGATAAACAGGGCCGTATAGCTAAGGGAATTTTAGGGTAGAACACCTTTGAAAGTTTGGGACTGCTTGCACATATTTTATAATTTGATGACAAGTTGTTTTAAGTAGTGTCTTCACAATTTTAAAGAAAATATATGCATGTCTCTAGGGCTGACTTCTAAACAGTGAAAAGAAGAGTAACTTTCTGGATTGCTCATTATTAATAGTCCAGTGCTTTCAAATTGCCATGAAATTTCTCTTGTCTGGTTCACACATTTAGATTCTGTCCTTCATACTGAACATTTGCAAACTATCCAAATATAAACATCTTTAATGAAGCAGTAAGATACTGAGGTGAAACAATGTCCAAGGTGTGAATTATTGCACCATCCATAACTCAGATTTAAGTGTGACTTTTTGTGATTGCAGAATGGCTGTTTGCCAAGTTGTATAACAGAAAGCATGGTAATTACAGCCCTAAATAATTCATATTATCTTTAAACATCTATTTTTAAGTTGGTAGAAACTGTAAAATAAAAACTCAGATAGTAAAACCTCATCCTCAATCTTGTTTGTTTAAATAACTGGTGTTTGTTTATGTTATATACCCTCAAAGATGTTTGTTTCTTTTCTTAGTGACTTTTGATATTATTAATGGATAATTGATAAGGGTTAGATAATGGTAAAGTATCTTTGGTGAATGATTTCCTGTAAATCAATATATGTTGAGAATAATTCTATACACTAGAAAATGGTATATCAGGCCATGTGAATTTCTTTAGGAAATATAGATTATTATTTTCCTAATTTTATTATGGTTAAACTGTGATTTGTTTAAAATGAACTATATGCACTTACAAATTTGGAATACCTAAGATATATGCCGGAGAAGGCAATGGCAACCCACTCCAGTACTCTTGCCTGGAAAATCCCATGGACGGAGGAGCCTGGTAGGCTGTAGTCCATGGGGTCACGAAGAGTCTGACACGACTGAGAGACTTTCACTTTTCACTTTCATGCATTGGAGAGGGAAATGGCAACCCACTCCGGTATTCTTGCCTGGAGAATCCCAGGGACGGGGCTGCCGTCTATGGGGTCTCACAGAGTCGGACCCGACTGAAGTGACTTAGCAGCAGCAGCAACAGCAGCAAGATATATGCAGGACAGGCCTTAGGCAAAACTATGTAATAGGTAAAATTCAACAACTCTCAATAGCTTTTCTTTGTTTTAAGCAGTCTTGACATTGGATGTTCCTAGCTTCAGATTTTCTGTATCTCCACTCTGATCCCCAGTTCTTCCTTTTCCTTTCTCTTTGCCTTAAGATTCTGGTCTCTCCTCAACCTAAAGACTTTTTCTTAGTGTTAATGATTCCTGTTATCTCTTATGCCACCATTTTTTTTTTCTTTTGGTAGGATATCTTTTAGAAAAGTGACTTAGAAGAGTGAATAGGTACTCTGGCACTGTGGCGAAGTCAGTCATGAGGACTAGAATTTTATGGGTAGGGGTATCTTTCTCAGCACCCCTGAGTGTCCAGTCCGCCTACCCTTCTTTAATTACGCAAGTGACCACAGTCATTCTAGTTCACTTGGAAATAAGAATGTATCTTTAAGAAAATTCCAGGAAAAGATGCACTGAAATGTGAAGCTTTGAGAAAGGATGCAGTAATTGCCAGCTTTGCGCCATAAATCACTATATTTCCCTGAAGGTAGAGATAATCAACGTTCTTTGACTCTCAGTTTCAGCTGGAAGAATCGAGGAAGAAATATTTCACATTGATTTGTCTCATCCAGGACTCAAGCTGTGATGGGAATTAGTGAATTCTGAAGAATGGCTGATACATCTGCTGGAAACATTCAGCATTTGGAATACTCCTCTTTTCCTGTTATATAGTTTATCCAGTATTGCTTTTTTTCTCTGCACCAACTGCATTTTCAGGGAGAAAGAAAAAAATAACCTCTCAGATTCACCAGGAATACTTACCACATGAAGGTTTCTTACTAGGCCTCTGGGATGCTGGCTTCCTGAACTCACCAAATCTTAGTGTGTTTTTTAAAGCTTTCTTTTGTACCCTGGGAATGATTGGTTTCATAGAAGCTCAAAGAGATCTTAGAAATCAATCTGCTCAATAGTATTTTGTGTTATTCTTCAGAGCCCTAGGGTTCCTCTGGGTGTCTCAGAAGCTATGAGGGGCCCATGTGTAAGAAGGTAAGGTCCCTTGCTTCAACCCCAGAATCTTCATTTTTGTTTGTTCTATACAATAGGCTCTGTGTAAAATTCTCTTGGCCATGTTAACCAGAATTTGAAAGCTTTTGATCTGTGTGAAGTGCTTCCCTGGTGGCTCAGAGGTTAAAGCATCTGCCTGGAATGCTGGAGACCTGGGTTCAATCCCTGGGGCAGGAAGATCCCCTGGAGAAGGAAATGGCAACCCACTCCAGTATTCTTGCCTGGAGAATCCCATGGAGGGAGGAGCCTGGTAGGCTACAGTCCATGGGGTGGCAAAGAGTTGGACACGACTGAGAGACTTCACTTCACTTCACTTCAAGTGTTCCACCTAGATAATGGCAATGTCTAGGTCTAGAATATGTCTCCTGGTCTGTGGACCTCTTGTTTTGTTGTATTGCTGTACCTTATGAAAAGGAAGCCAAGGCCATAAACTGCCAACTAGTAGACAGAGGCCTGAAAAGAGCACTCGTACAGAGCGTTCTTTAGAAAATGCTCAACCTCACTGAATTTGGGAATATAGATTAAAGCAATGTTTCTCTTTTTTTTTCTCCTTTATCAATCAAATTGTCAAAGATGATAATAGTGGATAACCAGAATACGTTGAAATTGCAGTTCTCAGTTCATGGTTTGGGGGTATAAATTCAGGGGGAGGCATATTTACATAGAGAGCTTGAAAAATGTTTAAGATGCATTCACATTTTCACCTGGTAAGCATTGTTGCAGCCCAGCAGATGTTCATAAACCACATCCCTTTTGACTGATCCATGTGTACATTCTGACTGGGGAATAACCAGGCTATATGAAGATTAAAGGTACTGACTCTTGTCCCCCATATAGCCCAACAACTCACTTTTAGAAATTGATGCTAACAAGATAATTTGAACTATAGTAGAAGAAATGTGGGTAGAAATGTTTTTTTGAAACATTTTTCAGTTTTTAATTGTGAAATGCACAATAGTAAAGAAACAGTTAAGCTAACTGTTAATGTCTGTATGGTGAAATATTAAAACTAAGTTTACAAGTTGTTAAAATAACTTGTTGAGAAGTGTTAAAATAATTTTAGAATACATACAGTTAAGTGAATAGAACTTCATATAAACTATAGACTGTAATGATTTCAAAATATGAATAGATGCAGAGAAAAGATTAAGGAGAAATAGCCTACAATGCTATGATTATCTCTGGGCAGTGAGATTATGAATGATTATTCATTTATTTTTTGGCTTTTGAAATATTTTTCCAGTTTTCCACAATGTGCATGTGTTACTTTTGTAAGAGGAGAAGAAATTAGTTTTTCTCTTTCTGTAAATTCCACTGAAAGTGCCACCAAAATCTTGGTTTGGGGTTATTTTCTGATAGAAACCAGGAGTGAGGAAAAGGCTAGAGCCTGCCTTCCACTATGTTGTTTTGGTTTTGTGAACAGAAGAGATTTTCACGTGTCATTTGTCATTTGGCACACTCAGTTCTCTGCTGGCAGCAATTACTCCCTGAGTCTTTTTAGCATCAAGGAATTCTGGGTTTATGTTTGGGAAAATATAAT
The DNA here is from genome assembly GCF_014754425.2 of Oryx dammah. NCBI lineage: Eukaryota > Metazoa > Chordata > Mammalia > Artiodactyla > Bovidae > Oryx > Oryx dammah. The sequence continues at coordinate 12,439,263 of NW_024080444.1, forward strand.
GGCAGTGTGGGGGTTCAATTAGGATTTAGCAACTTAAACACAACTTCTTCTAACTCACAAAAATGAGCAGCCCTGGATATCAGTTCTGGCTATATCACTTCCCATCTATGTGACTTTGACTGAATTTGGAAACTCTCTGAGCCTCAGTTTTTTCATTTGTCAAATGAGAATACCTTTTTTATGGTGTTATTAAAACGAGAGAAGACAGGTACTATGTCTAGCATAGTACGTAGCACTGAAGTGGAAGAAACCTTCAGTCTGTGTTTAGTCCATTGCTTTATTTATTCCAGGCCTCTGTCCTTTATTATGGGAGTTATGTGAAGGGAAAAGTACTTGTGCTTTGAAAGTTTATTCCTTATCCAATAATTTGAGGACTTGGATAGATATAATCCTGAGAATCAGGATAGTCCTAGATGGGTATATCATTCTGACAACTCCAAGAGAACAGAAGATGGCAGTTTCTGTTTTTCAGGACCTGTGGACTGGCATGACTAAGAACTTTGTTAACATGTGTGTCTTAGAGGATATATAAAAATTGCAGTCCTTTGTCTTCAGTAGCTGGAGGTCCAGCTTTTTATTCTGTATTTGTGACCAGGAGAAGGCACCTAGCACAGAATGAGTTCCGAAACTGTGGAGGAGACATTTCTTTGCAGTTTCTTTAGTCTGCCAACATCCACCTAGAACCCATTACCCTAAATCTCTCTATTTGCCTCTTAACTCTTTCAGAAAACTGCTGTCAAATCCTTCATTCTGGGAAAAAAATATCAGTATTAACAGCTTTTGTTCCTACTTTTCTTAGGTGCATTTGCTTTTAGTGAGAAGGCATGGAGCTAAAAGCATGGGGTTCTAATGGAAGAATTCTAAGGTTCAGTTAGCAAGAGAATTTTGGATATGAACAGACCATCCAGAAAGGCCTTAAAGTAATTCCTGAGGAAACCTCCTGTTTGGATGATTTGATCTTTAAAAGAAAGTAGAGCTGAGTACAGAGACAAGTGCTTAGGGAGGGTCACCACTGTTGGTGCATTGTTCATTTATTCTTTTTCCTTTGTGTCCTTGGCCTGTTTCCAAGTCACCTCACTACTGCA
>NW_024080445.1:0-15443 GCF_014754425.2 Oryx dammah
GAGTATCTGTGACATAGAGCCCCAAATCTCTCTAGGGCAATGCTCTTGTCTCCCCACTTTCCCACCTCGGTGGGCCCAAGGAGGAAAGCTGGTGGTCTGTTCATTTTCTACAGGTCACTTTCATGCATGCTGGGTGACACATCCTGTCTGCTGGCGTCCTCCACCCTGGCCTCTGGAGTGAGTGAGACGAGAGCAGATGAGACTTGCTATGAGCCCTGAACAGTCTGTGGGCCTGTTGAGTCCTACCTGTACCCTGGGAGCCTCCTTGGGCCACAGGTGTAGGTAGAGGTCACGGACTGTGAGTCTGTCCTGCGTACCCAGTCCTGTGAAAGCTGATTGCTTCAGTGGGGAGAAGTGAAGCTTCTCTGCTTGAGTCTCTGCTGCCTCTGGGAGCTTGGCCTTCTGTTGAGGGGCTCCAGGTGGCTTCCCTCTGTCTGGGCCCAGGGAACTAGAGTAGAGGGGAGACTCTCGAGTGAGGCCACCATGAGCCATCAGGCCCCTAACATCTTTGCTCGGGCCCTGTGGACGGTGGTGGGACACCAATGCTCCTTGTAAACGCACGGTCTGTGGGCGCCTCTTCCACCAACATCCTTCCCCCGCATTCCATCCTAGGGGCACAGCGTCCCACTCTCGGACCATGAGGTGCCTACACAGTCACGACCATGCTCATTCACTGGGGGAGGTGGGCGCTGTAAGCATGGCTGTCCTCTCCTCCAGGGCCGGGTGGGACCAGCCCTCAGAGGCTTCCATGCTCCACACTGCACACTCTCAGGGCTGGGAGTGTGTGGTCCTCATTCTTGCTGCTGCTTCAGAGCACGAGAAAGGCAGAGGGAGGGTGACGAACCTAGCCTATCTTGTTCCAGCTGCATCTGGGAGAGAAAGGGGCTTTCAGGGCAGCGTCATCTATCCACTGTGACATAGGGATGAGGTTTGTCCTACCTCTGGACTCCCCTCCTTATTCTGACTGTGAGTTTGTCCCTGACACTTCCTGAGCCTGAGGGGAATTTCAGCTTCTGAACATACCTCCCTTACCAGCTGCACAATATCCAGGTGGAGAGATCCTGAGAAGAGGGAGGTCTTTAGGTTTAGCTCACTGTGACATGTCCTAATGGTGTTGCTTGTTTCTGTAATGCTGGTAATCAGGGAAACCGAAGGTGCAGTTGGGAATTGGGGCACGGGTGAGTATCCATGCTGGGGTCAACCTCCCTCCATGGCCCCATCCCATGTGGACGTCGAAGAAGGCACCTGGGAAGAGTGGACCCTGATGCCTTCCATCCCCCTCAGTAAGGCACAGGCAGGCTACTACCCCTGCTCATGAGAAAAAACCATTTATTTCTGGTAGGAAGAAGCCTTTAGCACACAGAGGATGTGCTAACACGAGAGAAAATATTTATATGCATGGCATGGATTTTTTTCTTGAGGAAGAGTTTTCCTACCTGTAATGCTGTGAAAAGCATGTTCTGATTCACCGGAAGAAGTATATTTCTGAAGGAGACCATGCCTTGGACAGTGGAGGGGATGGCCTGGGATGCTTGTCACTCTTGATCCAAGTTGGCAGGCTCTGCCTGGAGGGGGAGCTGGATCCCTGGGTGAGAAGGCCCACTTGCTGTCCCTGGGACTGGTCCACTTCCTCTTATTTGAAAAGCAATGGCACATCGGGGTAGCTTGGTGATAATGGGGTGTATCTCTCCTCATTCTCCTTTGTTCTTGGTAGGAGAGAATTCTGTGGCGGCAGTAATGTGGACCTATTGGGTCTTGGAATTCTGCTTGGTACCAATTTAACTCCGTGGCATGAGGTCCATGGTGAAACACCATCTTCTCCTTTAGGATCTGTCCAACAGCTGTTGTGACAGTCTGAGCCTCAACAGCCCTGCTGTCCATGGTAGACTTGCTTTTGATTGATTCTTGGCTCTTGACACTGACTGTTTCAGGCTTGCCTTTTTGCAGGGGCTCTTCTGGTTCTTTGCATTTATTGGGGAAAATCCACTGCAGAAGGAGCTTAATCCTTTCTTTGAAGTAGCTTTCTGACGGAACCTGTCTCTTCCTTAGGATTAACTGTCGAAACTTACTTTTTAGGGACTCTGTTGATTCTTTTTTCTGGCCAGGATGGCTCATCCCTTGGGGTTGGTAAGCCCTCCGTTCTGCCAGTCCTTTTTTAATCTGTCTTAATTTGGGCCTTGTATATTTCTCTCTCCCTTTCTTGGGGACAGACTTCTTGCCTTGGCTCTTATATTTGAGCTGCCGCCTCATGTCCACCTGCTGCCCCTGGCTGCTCCCTTCACTTGATGTAGCATCATAGAGTTTTTGGGAACTGGATTTGTCTCCACTGGATAAGATCTGATAGGACAGAGATTCCTGAGAAGCCAAGATGTTTGCGGCAAGAAACATATTTGATTGACAGTCTTTGAGAAGTGTATCACTGGAACAGTCTTCAAGAAGTACACCAGTTTCACAGTCTTGAAGGAGCACCCTGGTGGCTTGGCCTTGAGCCTGATCCTGCTGGTCAGTGAACCCTTGAGACTCAAGCTTAAGAAACTGTGTCTCAAAGAGTAGATCTTCTGTATTTGAGGCAACGGATTTTGTATTCAATGAGGGGCTTTTATTGGTCCTTGGAGACCATGATCTCCTGAAATACATATTAATGTCTAGGGATTTGACCTGCACACTAGGTTCCCTGGTGCCCTTCCCAGCAGAGTCTCCTTCCACAACCTCTTGGGCCCTGGAAGATGGGGAACATTCATCGAGGTCCACAACTATCACATCAGAGCAAGATTCTGGGGAGGCCTGCCCCCTAGTTTTCTTCTGTGGCTCACTCCTGGCCATTGCTGAACTTGGACTTGGCTCCAGGCCGCCTTTCTCAGTTTCCACAACAGACTCACTGTGCCACATTCTGCTCACAAAGTTGTATTTGGGGGCCGGAGAAGATGGTTTGTTTTCCTGTCCAGCCAGAGGGACATCTGAGGGCTTATGGGTGTCACCAGGTGTGGGTCCTCCCAGGTACCCGCAGGTTTCCTTAGTCGCCCATGTGGGGACAGGGAGGGGACTCTCCAGTGTGGCAACTGCCTCTGTTGTTACCAGTTTCTCTCCTGCATGGGGCTGAGGAGGTTTTCCTAAGCCCTTGGTTAACAGGGCTGAGTGGTCTCCAGATTCACAGGTGGCCTTCAATGTGGGCCCTTGAACCTGTTTCAACTTCAAGCAAAATATGACCTTAAGGACTTTGAAGAGTAGGCTCCACATGTGCCTCACCCGAAACCTTATTATATGTGCTTCCAGATCCTGCTCAGTATACGGACTGAGGGCAAGAGACTCATGGGAGGTGATCATGGAGGCTTTCCCATCCTGAGAGGACTGTGTACTTTCTGTTTTCATGGGAGCATTTGTCTCTCCCAGAATGTCTAAAACAAGGTTGTCAGCAAGCCTCGAATGATAGGCTTTCACAGGGATCTCTCTCTCACAGATTTGCTCTCCCTTCCTCTCTGTAAGGACGCTTGAGACTTCTGGATGCTTCTTGTCTGGGCTCAACACTCTTTCTGACTCAGATTTTGCTCTTGGATCCTCCACTGGAGGGTTGGCTGAGAACATGTACAGACGTTTTGCGATCTTCCCCACACTCTGCCCTACATCATGGCGCAGGTCTCTCCCTGGTACGATTTGTGCTGGGGACTTGGACCTCATCTTTTGTGCATCCTGTCTCCTTTTGCCTAGACCTGCAGAGCATCTTGAGGGCCCCTCCCTGCCCTGTGCCTGACAAGGCCTTGGGTATCGATCCTGAGGCTGCATCAGTTTCTGAGATGCTTGGATTCTGTAGGGCAGGCCACTCTGTTGCTGCATGAACCTTTGGGAAATGTGGTGCTCCAGGTTCTCCCGCACCTCAGGGCTGATCAAATACCCAGGAAGGACGGAGACAGAACTGTGGGCCTGGGAAGACCGGGTCTCCTGGGGTAGGTTGGGAGTGACCTGGCTAAAGTCTTGCCGAGAATTTTTAACCAAAGAGGGCAAAGTTCTCTCTCTTTCCAGTTGTTTTTTCCCAAAGTGACTTTCCAAGTTTTCAATTGCATTTGAACTGAAAGACGATGCCTTATTTTGGACTGTAGGGCAAGATGTTTCAATGGACCCAATCTGGTGTTGAGATGATGATGACTGGACTAGGCGAGAGGGTGATGGACGGACAGTTGTTTCGAACTGAGGCTGAGGTCGTGGATGATATAGGGGTATGACTGGAGTCAAGGATTGGGGTTGGGCCTGGATCTCCATGTGAGCCCGAGAAGATGGCTGACAGAGAGGGATGTTTAGATTCAAGGGTATCGGTTGGGCTTGGATCTCCATGTGAGCCCGAGGAGGTGGTTGAAACTGGGGCATGGTTGGAGTTGAGGGTTGTTGGTGGTCCTGGACCTCCATGGAAATCTGAGATGTTGGTGGACACTGAGGCATGGTTGTCTGACCTCTACCTCCCCAAGGAAGGGGTTGGGCCTGGGTCTTCATGTGAGCCCAAACAGGTGTTTGAAACTGGGGCATGTTTTGAGTCCAGCGTAGGTGTTGGACCTGGGTCTCCATGTGAGCCTGAGGTTGTGGTGGTTGACACTGGAACATGGATGGAGTCCAGAGTAGGGGTGGAACCTGGGTCTCCATGTGAGCCCAAAGTGGTGCTTGAAATTGAGGCATGGTTTGAGCCAGGAGTTGGGATTGGACCTGGGCCTCCATGTGAGTTCGAGGTTGTGGCGGTTGATACTGCGACATGGATGGAGTCTGGAGTAGGGGTGGAACCTGGGTCTCCACATGGGCCTGAAGTGGTACTTGAATGTGAGGCATGGTTTGAGCCAAGAGTTGGGATTGGACCTGGGTCTCCATGTGAGTTCGAGGTGCTGGTTGAAACTGGGGCACGTTTGGAGTCCAAGGTAGGGATTGGTCCTGAATCTCCACGTGAGCTTGAGGTTGTGGTGGTTGACACTGGGACATGGATGGAGTCTGGAGTAGGGGTGGAACCTGGGTCTTCATGTGAGCCCAAGTGGGTGGTTGAGAGTGAGGCATGGTTGAAGCCAAGACTTGGGCACTGGACTGGGTCTCCATGGAAACTTCAGATGATGGTTGACATTGTGTCATGATTGGAGTCAAGGGTAGGGGTTGGGCCTGGGTCTCCATGTGACCCAGAGGTGATGGCTGCAACTGGGGCATGGTTGGAGTCAAGGATTGAGGTTGAGCCTGGGTGACAGGGTGGGTCAAGTGCTTGGCCAATGACAGTTTTGAAGTTACTTTAGCTGGAAGATGAAATGGTTTGGCTTTAGAATGTTCATTAAATAAGACAGGGCATAACTCCAGAGCTGACCCAGGTACTGTGACAGCAGCTACAAGAGACTCACTGTGCAGAAAGGGGAGACCCCAGAAGAGCTGGCTGCATGTCTTCTGTAGACAGTCCCCCAAAGTGTCAGGATATCGGGGCTTCTCAGGACCAAGCAGCTGTTCATGTTTGCCTTTTATGTTCCAGAAGTGTTGGTGACCCAAGGTGTCCTGTTTGTGACCCAGTGACTCGATCCTCTTTCCCGAAGAATTGAGGTGGTAGTCTGCCTCCTCCTCCTCTTCTTTCTCTTTCCAAAACTTCAGTTCCACTCTCTTGGTGATTAGTATTTCCAGCAGCTCCTGGACATCAGGGTTGATAAAAGCGAGGCTACCAGCCTCTACCTGCCTGTTTCTGGGATCTCCCAAGTATGAGGCATCTGGTGGGGAGAGTGGAAGGCTTTCTTTCTGGGACTCTAAGTGTGTCAAGGTGGAGAAGCTCCAAGCTTTGGCTGCTTCCTGCCACCAGGCCAGGGCTGATCCAGGACTGCTTGAACAGACAATGCCTGAGATGGCTGCTCTCCAAGGGGAGTGTGGAGATGACCTGTGTTGGATGGTGCCCAGTGCGAGTGCCGTAGAGTCACCCTGAGTGAGACTCATCCTGGAGCCTGATGGTTTTGGGGCAGAGCAGGGTGCTGGAGGTAGAGAGCAGGCTCTCCCATGAGGGGGGCTTGGTGGGGAAGGGGAAAGAGCCAGTGGCCAGGGTGAAAGGCTGTCCGGGGGAAATAAATGCTCTGGTGTTGGAGAGGCACTCAGGTATGACTCTGAGTAAGTGGAAACTGAGCCTGGAGAAATGGTAGGAGCCCACGGTAGGGGCTGCTTGGTCAGAGGAGCTGGGGAAATGGTGGGAGCTGCCTTTTCCCTGCATGGTTGGTGGGCTCCAGCAGAAACTGCTTTGCAAACCTCACCAGGTGAATCTTGACATGAGACCTGATGAAAGCTGCCCTTGTCAGGGAACCTCCCTAGGTGTCTGCAGGAGACATGAAGAACAAGCTTCAGCCAGGAGCTGCCAAGCCAGGAGGACCAGACCGGCCAGGCAGGGGTGGGCAGCTGCACCCCACAGCCCTGCATGGCCCCAGTACTGACTTCACAAGGCTCCTGCTGCTCATCACCTCAGGGTGATAGCCATGCCCCGCCCCCGGGCCTCCTCCCAGCTCAGCCCCAGGCTGTCAGTATCCCTGGGCTCACACCATAGGCTCTAGAAGAACCCCCTAGAAAGAAAGGGTAGATTCTCTACCTGTGCAGAAGTGAAGTCAGGTCCCAGACCTCTTCCAGTGCTTCCAGGCAATCTCTGCAAGCTGGAAATCAGCAGACTGGGTCATGGTGGTGAAGATAGGAGCCTAGGGGTCTTAGAGGAAGTTGAGTGCACCGTCTCTTTCAGGGGCATCATTGGGAGATTGGAGCCCAAGCACCAGTGTCCAATACCACATGATCCCTGACAGTGATGGTGAAGCTCATGAAAGGGTTTATCACTTAAATTTTCCATATCCTTTACTCCTTGCTGCCCTCACAACCTACCTGTAGGGGAAATGGGCAGGCATCACTTTGCGGTTGAATCTGAGCAAAGTTAAACCATGTGTCCTACGAGTACTGGAGGGCTCACCCCTCCCAATCCAGGTGCTATTAGTCCAATACAGCCCACACGCCCCTTTGGTACAGAGTCTTTTCCTGGCCCCTCACAGCTACATTCTACACACGGAATCTGGGAAGTATCTGGATTCTGCTCTCCTTCTCAGAAGCCTCCCTGGGGGCTCTGTTTCTCAAGGAAGAAGTCCAGCCACTGGCCCCCTCAGAATCCGTGGAGCTGGGCCTCATGGTCAGAGAGGTGGGGACCAACTCTGGGGGCACTCATGGCTGGATGTCAGAACTCACCTTTCAAAGCTCTATTTCTCTTGCTGCTCCTGCTTCTTCCCCTTCGTTCCATTCGATGCTGAGAGAGAGAGAAAAAATGACAGCTTAACACCCAAATCTCAGTCTCCCCTCTCTAGACAAGCATCAGGCACTAGTGTCCATACATAATATGACTTTCTACATTTCACTGACAGAGCTCTGCGATGTTTCTTTCCTTTCACTCATTTTTAAAGTGGATAAAATATTTTCTGTTTTCCTTCTTTGAAGAACAAAAGATGATTTTCAATGGGAGAGGTACTTCGTTCATCACTGTTCCTCTGCTCAAGAAACACACACATTGTCAGACTGTGGGTGAATCTTAGCTCCATCAGGTAGATCTCTGCTTCTTGATACCAGTCTGCTCTGAGGCTCTTGGGGCTTCAGCATTGCCAGAAGATCAGCCCTGAGACACTGTTCACAGCTGCTGAACTAGTGCTTAGAGAGTCCTGTCCTCTGCCTGAGATTGAACTAAGTATCCAATTCTCAACCCCTGGTCACTTTGTTTGGGATATGCCCTGGAGCCCATGCCACACCTGGACGCCTGATCTGAGATCTTTGGGTAGAAATCCTAGTGTTCACTTTATCTCCTGCCCAGCCTGGTGTCCCTAGAGGCATGATGTTCTATTCTTCCTTGAAAATAGATGTCCTGTTCTTTCCCACCTCAAGAATCTCTGGTTGATTCAGAAAAGTAGAAATCATAATAAAAAAGATTTCATATGCTTGTGAGTCTGGACCAAGGGTTCCTTACCTTTCTGATGTTTCCATGTTTCCTAAGGGGAGGAAAGGATGGGTTATTCTCCAGGTAGGGAAGGATCAGGAAAAAGAGCCCCAGTCCACACAGAAAGGCGAGGATGGTATTGATCGCCCAAAAAGGGGAGCTGGATTTCAGCCAAGTATCAAAAGTACTTTTCAGAGAAAGGGGAGGATTTTCCTTCATCTGAATCACACCACTGCCCTCAGGCAACTGAGCACAGGGTGTGCACTTGGGGACTAAAGTACTAGGCTCACATCATAGAGCTGTGGTCTGGTCACAAAAGGCCCTTGGGAGTAAGAGGGAGTAGCAGAGGAGGAGGCTGGACTATAGCCCCTCCCTAACCATCCAGCCTTGCAGCCTCATTCATCTCCCTTCCACTGAGCCTTCCCATCCTACCTTCTCATCCTGTTAAGAGACATTAGTCAAGTGTTGCTTCTTTCCCCCTAGAACTCAGAGAATTCCAGGTTCCTTTGATATCATTGCTTGAGTCCCATCAATACTTTAAAAAATCTGGAGTTCTCCCTGTAACTTTGGTTAATCCCAGGTATTTTTACTTTTATGATATTTTTTTAAAATTTCAGTTAATTTTGACTATATTCAACTACCAGGAATTAAAAGTTAGTAAAAAATTTTTGAAATTTACAAGGCTATGAAATATAAAGCAAATTAAAATAAACCTTCAGAGTAAATTTTTCATAAGTTTCCAGCATCCTTGTCTTCTGAACTCAATACACTGAACAAAAAGTTTTGGAACACTCTGTACAGATACACAAACATCCTTTCAACAAATCAGCCCAGTGTTTTCAAATCTAAGAACCAAGTATTGTTTTTGTTTTTTTTCCAGTTCAAATGTTATCTTTTTTTAAAAATATTTTATTTTTACTTTATTTTACTTTACAATACTGTATTGGTTTTGCCATACATTGACATGAATCCACCACGGGTGTATACAAGCTCCCAATCCTGAATCCCCCTCCCACCTCCTACCCCATATCATCTCTCTGGATCATTCAGCATTTTTTATATGTTGGACTGCTAGCAGTCAGTTCTCCCAGCCTCTGTTTATCTGGGAATATTTTTATTTTGCCATCTTTCCTGATTTAATAGACATGGAATCCTTGGGTGACCATTTTTTCTTTCAGGTCTTTTAATGTGGCATCTCACAGCCTTCCCTCTGCTGTTTCTGACTGGAAGTCAGTGATTAATTTTATTGTGGTCTCTTCATATATGGAGAGGAGAAGGAAATGGCAATCCACTCCAGTGTTCCTGCCTGGAGAGTCCCACGGACAGACGAGCCTGGTAGGCTGCCCTCTGTGGGGTCACACAGAGTCACGACTGAAGTGATTAGCAGGAGCAGCAGCATATATGGAGAACAGTTTTTCTCCGGCTACTTTTTTTCCTTTGTTTCTCCGCAGCTTGACCAAGATGTGTCTTAGAGTGGATCTGTTTCCTTTCATTTTTCCAGAGGTGAACTCTGAATGTGGAGAGTGTTTTTCATCAAAATTTTATAAACTTTCAGCCATCATGTCTACAAGTAATTTTATTCTGTCCCCTTTCCTCTCCCTTCTTTCTCAGAGTCTCTCTCCTTCCACAGTTGATGGTGTGCTGAATGGATGCCGTAGATCGTTTTCCCTCAGCATCTTTTCTCTTTGTTTTTTACATTGATTTCCTGAATTCATCTTCAAGTTTATGGATTCTTTCTGCTTCCATCTCAAGTGTGCTATTGAACCTGTCTATTTTTCATTTTAATAGTTATAGTTTTCAATTCTAGGATTTATATTAGTTTCCTTCTTAAAAATAATTTGTAGCTATTTATTGAGTGTCTCTTTTAACTTAGATGAATAAATGAAAATCATATTTTCATCTAATTCTTCAAGCATGTCTCCTTGAGTTCATCTTGCAGTTGTCATTATTTTGATATTTTAATGTTTTGACCTTCATACTGAATTTATAAGTGATATGTGAGTCATATGTGATATATTATATAAATGCTTTACTCACCACCATTTCAACACTAGAGTTTTCTGATTTTAACTGTGTACTTATCTGTCCCAGGGAGTTTTATACTTTGATATATTTTTCTTTTCCTAATTAGCATCTTTTCATTTCAGCTTGTAGAACTCCTTTTAACATTTCCTATTAGACTGATCTAATGGTGATGAACATTTGCTTGTTTGGAAATGCAATGTCTCCTTCAATTCTGAATGACAGTTTTGCTGGGTATTGTTTCTCTGAATTAACTTTCTGCCCCTTGCTCTGCCTCTTGTCCTTTCTCCCTTATAATTCATATCGTAGGTCCACTTGACGGTGTCCCTTAATTTAGTGTGCTTAACTCCACTCTTTAAATTTTTTTTCTTTCTCTCTGAGGAGGTGAATTCCACAGTTTTGTCCTCAAGTTTTCTGATTCTTCCTTCCACTAGTCTACTGTCGAATCTCTTGGTTGATTTTTCAGTCCAGTTGCTGTACCCTTCAGACTTGTGGCTTCTATTTGGTGCTTAAAAATAATTTTTTTCCTATCTCTTCATTGAAATTCCTGTTTTGTATACGTATTGTTCCCCTGATCTTGGTGAACATGTTTTTAACAATTATTTCAAACTCTGTATCATGTAAATCACTTTTGGTCATAAGAATAAGGACTGTTTCTGATCTTTATTTTTTTTCCATTTGGAACACTGTCCTTTGTTTATTTAATTTCCCTCACTCTCTCTGTTGGTTTTGCACATTAGATAAGATAGCCACCTCTCCCAGTCTTGACAGAGTCCTTTCACATTGAAGGTGAGACTCATCAATCAGCTCAGCCTGGGTTCTTGATTGTTTCTCAAATTTTGTGGGTTTTTTTAAGCCACACTCTTTGTTCTTGGTACCTCCCAGTAGCTGAGGATGTTCAAGGGCCCATCAGTGTCCCAAAGGGGAGAATCACAGTCAGCACGTGGAGGTAAGATGACTGGAAGCTGGGAAAGTATGTAGTCAGATCCCTTTCAAGGACAAGCTTCTTATTGAGACCTAGCAACTTGGTGTAGGATTGAGGGAGAAGGTAGAGGGACACAGGCTTCTTGGGTTTCTGGTGAGGCTCTCAGTCAGCTCACGTGCTGGGTGTGCTCAGTCGCTAGGTCATGTCCAACTCTGAGATCGCATAGATTTAACTCTCCAGGCTCCTCTGTCTATGGAATTCTCCAAGCAAGAATACTGGAGTGGATAGCCTTTCCCTTCTGTAGGGGATCTTTCCAACCCAGGGATCGAACCCAGGTCTCCTGCATTGTGGGCAGATTCTTTACCATCTGAGCCACCAGGAAAGTAGTGTTCAGTATAGTTATCATATTGTACATTACATCCAGAGTTTGTATTTATCTTGAAACTGAAAATTTGCACCTTTTGACTGCCTATGTCTAATTTCCCCCTCCACTTACTTCCCACCTCTGGCAAGTACAAATCTGTTCTCTTTTTCTATGAGATTTTGTTTGTTTTTGAAGTATAATTGAGCTGAACACAATATTAGTACCTGTTATGCAAAACAGTGATTCGATATATCTAGACATTTCAAAATGATCCCAATGTTAAGTTCATTACAATCACTAATACAGAGATATTACCTAATTATTGACTATATTCCTCACATTGTACAATTTCATACCTATGACTCCAACTAGAATATATGTCCATATGTATGACATTTATTTTCCAAGCAGAAATTTGTACCCTCACCATTTCTCTTCTTTGAACCTCTTCTCTTCTGGCAGTCACTTATTTGTTCTTTGTATATATAAATGTGTTTCTGTTCTATTTGTGTATATTTTTGTTTTTGGATTCCTCACGTAAATGAACTAATAAAATATTTATCTTTCTCTAACTTTTGTCACTTAGCATCCCTCTGGTCCATCCAGATATCTTTCTCCAGTCATCTATTGGCAGGAACTTAGGTTGCTTATGTATATCAGCTACTGCAAATAATACTGTAAATATCAGCTACAATGAACATAGCAGTGCATATATTTTTTTAATTAGTGTTTTCATTTTCTTCAGATAAATGCCCAGAAATGAAACTGCTGAATAATATGGTAGTTCTATTTTAAATTTCTTGAGGAATTTCCATACTATTTTCCATAGTGACGTCACCAGTTTATATTACTATTTACATTGTATGGTACAGTGTACATTGTTTGCTTGAACTCTCCTTTGAAGCTGTCAGTCCTGGACTTTTATCTGCTGGGCTTGTGCTGTTCACTATTTCAGTTATGCTATACTACCAGTGATCAGTCTGCTCAGATTGTCTGTTCTTCCTGCTTCAGTGTTGGATGATCAGTTTCTATAAATTTGATTCATTTCTTCTCACCGTTCAATTTGTTTATACATAACTGTTTGTGGTATTGTCTATGATTTTTTAAGTTCTATGATATCAGTTATAATTTCTCCTCTTTCATTTTTTATTTTGTTGTCGTGTTATTTCTTTTTTCTTTCTGAAACTGCTTTTGAATTCTGTTTATCTTTTCAAAAACCTAGCTCTTGGTTTCATTCATCTTTTCTATGAAGATTTTGGTATTTCTCATATTATTTCCTCTTTGATCTTTATTATTTTCTTCTTGCCTCCCAATTCCTGTAGATAGTAGGTTAGGTTGTTCATTTAAGATTTCTCTTGTTTCTTAAGGTAGGCCTGTATTGCTCTACTCTAAAAACTTCTTTTGTTGCATGCCACAGACTTAGGGAGGTTGTACCTTTATTTTCACTTGCTTCAAGTTAGTTTCTATTTTCCTCTTTGATTTCTTCATTGACCCTATGTTTTCTCAATAGCATATTGTTTACTCTCCATATGTTTTGTTTTTTTTTCTAACATTTCTTCTTATAATTTCTAGTTTTATACTGTTGTTATAAAAAAATTTGACATCATTTCTATCCTCCTAAGTTTGTTGACACGAGTTTTGCAGCCTAGCACTTGATCTGTTCCATGTGCACTAGAAAAGAATGTATATACTGCTGTTTTTGCAGTCAATGTCCTACATCTATTAAGTCCAACTTGTGTTGGCATGCGTGCATGCTAAGTCTCTTCAGTCATGTTCAACTCTTTGAGACCCTATGGACTGTAGCCTGCCACATTCCTCAGACCATGGGATTCACCAGGCAAGAAAGTTTGATAAGGGCAGGTATGACCTCTTTGTATGTTTGATAGAAATCGCATGCGAAATTGTACAATCCTGGACTTTTGTTGCTTAGAGGTGTTGTGGTTTTTTTTTTTTTTTTTTTTTTACAAATTCAGTACCATTACTAGTGATTGATCTGTTCAAGATGTGAGTTTTATTTTGATAAAGTCTTGGCAGGTTGTCTGTTCTAGAAATTCACACTTTCTTCTTCTGCTGCTGCTGCTAATATGTTGGCATATACTGTTCATATTGTACTTTTATGATATTTTGTATCTCTGTGCAATTGGTTTTTATTTACCTTCTTTCATTTCTTAATTTTGTTTATGTGACTTACCTCTTTTCTTCTTTGTGAGCCTAGCTATAGGCTTATCAACTTTATTATCTTTAAAAAATCTTATAGAACTGCCTTATGACCCAGCAATCCCACTACTGGGCATACACACTGAGGAAACCAGAATTGAAAGAGACACATGTACGCCAATGTTCATCGCAGCACTGTTTATCATAGCCAGGACATGGAAACAACCTAGATGTCCATCAGCAGATGAATGGATAAGAAAGCTGTGGTACATATACACAATGGAGTATTACTCAGCCATTAAAAAGAATACATTTGAATCAGTTCTGATGAGATGGATGAAACTGGAGCCGATTATACAGAGTGAAGTAAGCCAGAAAAAAAAAAAAAAAACACCAATACAGTATACTAACACATATATATGGAATTTAGAAAGATGGCAATGATGACCCTGTATGCAGGACAGCAAAAAAGACACAGATGTGTATAGTGGACTTTTGAACTCAGAGGGAGAAGGAGAGGGTGAGATGATTTGGGAGAATGGCATTGAAACATGTATAATATCATGTAAGAATCGAATCGCCAGTCTATGTCCGATGCAGGACACGGCATGCTTGGGGCTGGTACATGGGGATGACCCAGAGAGATGTTGTGGGGAGGGGGGTGGGAGGGGGGTTCATGTTTGGGAATGCATGTACACACATGGTGGATTCATGTCAATGTATGGCAAAACCAATAGAGAATTGTAAAGTAAAATAAAAAAATAAATAAATAAAACACTATACACTCTCAAAAAATATAAATAAATAAATAAATTAAATATTGAGATATAAAAAAAAATCTTGACTTCATTGATCTTTTCTATTATTTTTGTCCTTTATTTCCTGCCTTCGGCTAACTTTGGGCTTTCATATTTCTTATTTTTATAACTACTTTAGGAGGGAGGTTATTTATTTGAGAGTTTTCTTGTTTTTTGAGGAAGTTTTTATCACTATGAACTTTTCAAACTGATTTTGCTGCATCCCATATAGTTTAGAGTAATGCATTTCCATTTTCATTAGTCTCAAGGTCTTTTCCAGTTTTCTCTCTGAGATCTTCATTGACCAATTTATTTTTTGGTAGCATATTTACTCCCTCATGCTTTTTCCCATTTTCTTTCTGCAATTTACTTTTAGTTTCACACTGTTGTGATAAGAGAAAAAAGCTTTCTATATTTTCTGGCTTCTCAAATTCATAGGGATTTATTTGTGGCCTAGCATGCTGAGCGCCAAAGAATTGATGCGTTTGAACTGTGGTGTTGGAGAAGACTCTTGAGAGTCCCTTGGACTGCAAGGAGATCCAACCAGTCCATTCTAAAGGAGATCAGTCCTGGGTGGGGTTTGGAAGGAATGATGCTGAAGCTGAAACCTCAGTACTTTGGCCACCTCATGCAAAGAGTTGACTCATTGGAAAAGACTCTGATGCTGGGAGGGATTAGGGGCAGGAGGAGAAGGGGACGACAGAGGATGAGATGGCTGGATGGCATCACCGACTCGATGGACGTGAGTTTGGGTGAACTTCAGGAGTTGGTGATGGACAGGGAGGCCTGGCATGCTGCAGTTCATGGGGTCGCAAAGAGTTGGACACGACTTAGTGACTGAACTGAACTGAACTGATACTTAAAAAGAATGTATATTCTGCTACTTTGGGATGCATTGTACTATAGATATATATGGAGCAGGGTTAGTCTACTGAACCAATGAAGACCATTGATGTAGTTGAGGTGTTAAAGCCCCATACTCTTATTGTATTGGGTTGGGGCCAATTGGCTCTGTTTCCTCTAAGTGTGTTTTCTTCTCTGCCTTTACCAGATCCCTTGCCCCAGAGTGGGTAAAGTGCTGAAGCAAGTTGGGGCATTTGGGGCTCTTCACTTACATCTTCTGCAGAAAGGTCTGCAGGTGTTCTGATGGGCAGGCACCCATATTTACGTCTTTCACTCTGCACAGACTCAGCCTGTTCCAGGCCCTCTTTGATCTTCACAGCTGATCACTGCCCCTAG
>NW_024080446.1:0-25761 GCF_014754425.2 Oryx dammah
GACACTGTTTCCACTGTCTCCCCATCTATTTCCCATGAAGTGATGGGGACTGGATGCCATGATCTTCGTTTTCTGATGGTTGAGCTTTAAGCCAACTTTTTCACTCTCCTCTTTCACTTTCATCAAGAGGCTCTTTAGTTCTTCTTCACTTTCTGCCATAAGGCTGGTGTCATCTGCATATCTGAGGTTATTGATATTTCTCCCGGTAATCTTGATTCCAGCTTGTGCTTCCTCCAGTCCAGCGTTTCTCATGATGTACTCTGCATAGAACTTAAATAAGCAAGGTGACAATATACAGCCTTGACGAACTCCTTTTCCTATTTGGAACCAGTCTGTTGTTCCATGTCCACTTCTAACTATTGCTTCCTGAGCTGCATACAGATTTCTCAAGAGGCAGGTTAGGTGGTCTGGTATTCCCATCTCTTGAAGAATTTTCCACAGTTTATTGTGAGGCACACAGTCAAAGGCTTTGGCATAGTCAATAAAGCAGAAACAGATGTTTTTCTGGAACTCTCTTGCTTTTTTGATGCTCCAGCAGATGTTGGCAATTTGATCTCTAGTTCCTCTGCCTTTTCTAATACCAGCTTGAACATCTGGAAGTTCATGGGTCACATATTGCTGAAGCCTGGCTTGGAGAATTTTGACATTACTTTACTAGCGTGTGAGAGTGCACGAGCCACAATTGAGTGCAATTGAGCCACAGTTTGAGCATTCTTTGGCATTGCCTTTCTTTGGGATTGGAATGAAAACTGACCTTTTCCAGTCCTGTGGCCCCTCAGGAGTTTTCCAAATTTGCTGGCATATTGAGTGCAGCACTTTCACAGCGTCATCTTTTAGGATTTGAAACAGCTCCACTGGAATTCCATCACCTCCACTAGCTTTGTTCATAGTGATGCTTTCTAAGACCCACTTGACTTCACATTCCAGGATGTCTGGCTCTAGATTAGTGATCATACCATCATGATTATCTGGGTCTTGAAGATCTTTTTTGTACAGTTCTTCCATGTATTCTTGCCACCTCTTCTGAATATCTTCTGCTTCTGTTAGGTCCATACCATTTCTGTCCTTTTTCGAGCCCATCTTTGCATGAAATGTTCCCTTGGTATCTCTAATTTTCTTGAAGAGATCTCTAGTCTTTCCCATTCTGTTCTTTTCCTCTATTTCTTTGCATTGATCGCTGAAGAAGGCTTTCTTACCTCTTCTTGCTATTCTTTGGAACTCTGCATTCAGATGCTTATGTCTTTCCTTTTCTCCTTGGCTTTTTGCCCCTCTTCTCTTCACAGCTATTTGTAAGGCCTCCCCAGACAGCCATTTTGCTTTTTTGCATTTTTTTCCATGGGGATGGTCTTGATCCCTGTCTCCTGTACAATGTCACGAACCTCATTCCATAGTTCATCAGGCACTCTATCTATCAGATCTAGGCCCTTAAATCTATTTCTCACTTCCACTGTATAATCATAAGGGATTTGATTTAGGTCATACCTGAATGGTCTAGTGGTTTTCCCTATTTTCTTCAATTTGAGTCTGCATTTGGTAATAAGGAGTTCATGATCTGAGCCACAGTCAGCTCCTGGTCTTCTTTTTGTTGACTATATAGAGCTTCTCCATCTTTGGCTGCAAAGAATATAATCAATCTGATTTCGGTGTTGACCATCTGGTGATGTCCCTATGTAGAGTCTTCTCTTGTGTTGTTGGAAGTGGGTGTTTGCTATGACCAGTGCATTTTCTTGGCAAAACTCTATTAGTCTTTGCCCTGCTTCATTCCACATTCCAAGGCCAAATTTGCCTGTTACTCCAGGTGTTTCTTGACTTCCTACTTTTGCATTCCAGTCCCCTATAATGAAAAGGACATCTTTTTTGGGTGTTAGTTCTAAAAGGTCTTGTAGGTCTTCATAAAACCGTTCAACTTCAGCTTCTTCAGCGTTACTGGTTGGGGCATAGACTTGGATAACTGTGATATTGAATGGTTTGCCTTGGAGGCGAACAGAGATCATTCTGTCATTTTTGAGATTGCATCCAAGTACTGCATTTCGGACTCTTTTGTTGACCCTGATGGCTACTCCATTTCTTCTGAAGGATCCTGCCCGCAGTAGTAGATATAATGGTCATCTGAATTAAATTTACCCATTCCAGTCCATTTTATTTCGCTGATTCCTAGAATGTCGAGGTTCACCCTTGCCATCTCTTGTTTGACCACTTCCAATTCGCCTTGATTCATGGACCTGACATTCCAGGTTCCTATGCAATATTGCTCTTTACAGCATCGGATCTTGCTTCTATCACCAGTCACATCCACAGCTGGGTATTGTTTTTGCTTTGGCTCCATCCCTTCATTCTTTTTGGAGTTATTTCTCCACTGATCTCCAGTAGCATATTGGGCACCTAATGACCTGGGGAGTTCCTCTTTTGGTATCCTATCATTTTGCCTTTTCATATTGTTCATGGGGTTCTCAAGGCAAGAATACTGAAGTGGCTTGCCATTCCCTTCTCCGGTGGACCACATTCTGTCAGACCTCTCCACCATGACCCACCCGTCTTGGGTTGCCCCGCAGGCATGGCTTGGTTTCATTGAGTTAGACAAGGCTGTGGTCCTAGTGTGATTAGAACAGTTAAATCATACTAAAAATGATCAACCTGATACTTATGAGACAAGGCTGGGTGCTTTATGAACTATGCCCTTAGAGATTGACTGGTATGGAACTCAGTGGATTTGTGGTACTAATTTATTGTCTTCATTTCTACAGAGATGGATACGAAGGTTTAGCCTGGGATTCCCATGAATTTTAAGTCATACATGTTAACAAATTAGACGTAACCCCAACCAATCTACCACTGGTATGATCCCAATGGGTCAGATTTTGCCTGGAGAATCTTTCCTGGAGAATCCTTTGGACACAGAAGCCTGGAGGGCTACAGTCCATGGGGTCGCAAGAGTCAGACACGACTTAGCGAATACACCACCACAGTGGGTCAAAGATCTGTATTCTACTGGCATGACCATTTAGCAGCTTTTGTGTGTGTGTGTGCCTTCAATGGGGTTGGAGGATGTAATTGACCATATCTAAGCCTTAACAACTCTCATAAGCTTTACATGATAGTAATCGGGTTATTAGCCTATTGAATTCTGAGATCTCTATGATGAGAAAGGCAGTGCTACACAACTGCAAGACCATTGACACCTTACAGCATCTCAGGAAGGTATCAGTGCTGCAATTCAAACTGAATGCTGTCACTATTTGCAGATGATGTAATATTATTTAAAGAATAAAGTAAAGAAGGATCAGTCAAGATGACAGGGTAAGAGCATGTGAAGCTCACTATGAACACAACAAAACTAAATCTACATGTAGAATAATTCTCAACGAAAAGTAACAGAAAACTGGATGAAGGATTCCAGTACTATCAAAACTATCAGAAGGAAGCACAGGTAATCAGGTAGGAAGGGATGAAAAACAATCTTGTTGACATCTGTGACCTTAGGAGGACATTCAGAAGAAAAGGGAAAACAGAAAGGTAGCTTGGCACCTACCCTGGGGAGGGATTCTTAAGACCCACAGTTTGAGGTTTCATACAAGGGAGACAGGCCAATTGGGTGGTGGAAGGACTGCTGGGACAAATATATGGGCAGCGGGAGACTTGTACTTTCCTCACAGGGAGAACATGTGCTGACTTGCTCCTGAAGCAAGGTGAAGAGAATTCTGTTCTACCAGCTGCTGATTTTCTCATAATCCCCTCAAAATATGTCTTAGCCCTAGAAAAGCAAACACTTATGGTCCTGCTCACTCCATATCAAAGTATGGCATTGAAATTGGAGCAATGACAACCAGAGCTTAAGACTTGACGGTGGTGAGCAGAAGTAACCTGGCTTTGCGGTAGAGCCTGGGTGCAGCAGAAAGAGCAGCAATGCTTGGTGCTTACTCAGCAGAGCATTACAAGCAGCCAGATCTCTGACAACAGCCACTGCATGATATTTTGCCCCCAAGATACATGCAGAGAGATCACTAAAGCCCTTTGGCTCCACAGCTGGGCAGGAATGGCAGAAAATGGGGGCAGTGATCAGCTGTGAGGACCAAAGAAGTCTTTAACCTGAGGCTGAATCTGTGCAGACTGAAAGAAGTAACTATGGGTGCCTGCCCATGCAGAGCATCAGAGAGAGCTCAGGCCTCCATCCACAGCAGACTTAACTGAAGAGCCTCCAAAGACCCCACTGGCTACATGCCTTACCCTCTCAGGGGCAAGGGACCTGATGAAGGGACAGGAGAAGTCACACTTAAAGGAAACAGAGCCGACTTGGGCCCAACACAATTAAATAAGAATATGGGACTTTCAGTTCAGTTCAGTCGCTCAGTTGTGTCCGACTCTTTGCGACCCCATGAATCGCAGCACACCAGGCCTCCCTGTCCATCACCAATTCCCGGAGTTCACTCAGACTCACGGCCATCGAGTCCGTGATGCCATCCAGCCATCTCATCCTCTGTCGTCCCCTTCTCCTCCTACCCCCAATCCCTCCCAGCATCAGAGTGTTTTCCAATGCATCTACTCTTCGCATGAGGTGGCCAAAGTACTGGAATTTCAGCTCCAGCATCATTCCTTCCAAAGAAATCCCAGGGCTGATCTCCTTCAGAAAGGGCTGGTTGGATCTCCGTGCAGTCCAAGGGACTCTCAAGAGTCTTCTCCAACACCACAGTTCAAAAGCATCAATTCTTCAGTGCTCAGCTTTCTTTATAGTCCAACTCTCGCATCCATACATGACCACTGGAAAAACCATAGCCTTGACTAGATTGGACCTTTGTTGGCAAAGTAATGTCTCTGCTTTTGAACAGGAAGTATGCACTAATGTGAGGGGGGGGAAAGGGTCTTTACAAGATAAGCATTTTTTTCCTTGGAGAAGAGTTTTGCTACCAGGGATGCTGTGAAAAGCATGTTCTGATTTAACAAAAGAGTCATATTTCTTCTTTTTTTTTTTAATTATTTTTTATTTTACTTTACAATTCTGTATTGGTTTTGCCATACATTGACATGAATCTACCACGGGTGTACATGCGTTCCCAAACATGAACCCCCCTCCCACCCCCCTCCCCACAACATCTCTCTGGGTCATCCCCGCGTAGCAGCCCCAAGCGTGCCATATCCTGCATCGGACATAGACTGGCAATTCTATTCTTACATGATATTATACATGTTTCAATGCCATTCTCCCAAATCATCTCACCCTCTCCCTCACCCACTGAGTCCAAAAGTCCACTATACACATCTGTGTCTTTTTTGCTGTACTGCATTCAGGGTCATCATTGTCATCTTTCTAAATTCCATATATATGTGTTAGTATACTGTATTGGTGTTTTTCTTTCTGGCTCACTTCACTCTGTATAATCGGCTCCAGTTTCATCCATCTCATCAGAACTGATTCAAATGTATTCTTTTTAATGGCTGAGTAATACTCCATTGTGTATATGTACCACAGCTTTCTTATCCATTCATCTGCTGATGGACATCTAGGTTGTTTCCATATCCTGGCTATTATAAACAGTGCTGCGATGAACATTGGGGTACATGTGTCTCTTTCAATTCTGGTTTCCTCTGTGTGTATGCCCAGCAGTGGGATTGCTGGGGCCAAATAACTAAATAGACATTTCTCCAAAGAAGACATACGGATGGCTAACAAACACATGAAAAGATGCTCAACATCACTCATTATTGGAGAAATGCAAATCAAAAGCACAATGAGGTACCACTTCACACCAGTCAGAATGTCTGTGATCCAAAAATCTGCAAGCTATAAAGGCTGGAGAGGGTGTGGAGAGAAGGGAACCTTCCTACACTGTTGGTGGGAATGCAAACTAGTACAGCCACTATGGAGAACAGTGTGGAGATTCCTTAAAAAATTGCAGAGTCATATTTCTGAAGAAGACAGTGGAGGGGACAGCCTGGGACACTTGTGACTCGAGTCATGCTTGCAGGCTCTGCCTAGAAGGGGACCTGGCTCCCTGGGTGGGAGGCCCACTTCCTGTCCCTGGGACTGGCCCACTTATTCTCTTTTGGAGAGCTATGGCCCATGGGGTAACTGGGTAATCACAGGCTATATCTCTTCTCACTCTTGTGTGTTCTTGGGTGGAGAGAAACTTTGGTTGCAATAATGTGGACATAATGGGTCCCAGAGTTCTGCTTTGTACCAATTTAACTCCAAGGCATGAGGTCCATAGTGAAGCACCATCTTCTCCTTTAGTATCTGTCCAACAGCTGTCATGAGGATCTGAGCCTCAATAGCCCTGCTGTCTGAGGTTGATGTGCTTTTGACTGCCTCTTAGCTCTGGGCTGTGGCTGTTTCAGGTTTGCCTTTTTGCAGTGGCTCTTCTAGTCCTTTGCATTTACTGGGGGAAATCCATTGCAGAAGGAGATCAATTCTTTTTTTGAAGCAGCTTTCTGAAAGAACCTATCCCTTCTTCAGGACTAAATGTCAAAACTTGCTTCTTAGGCACTCTGCTGATTCCTTTTTCTGGCCAGAGTGACTAATCCCTCTGACCTGGCAGCCATTAATTCTGCCAATCCCTTTTGATGCTGTCCTATCATGGGACTCCTATATGTCTCTCACCCTTCAATGGGGACACACTTCTGGCCCTTATATTTGGGCTCCCATCCCAGGGCCACCTGCTTCCCCTGGCTGCTCCCTCCACCCAATGAAACATCATAGAGCCTCTGGGAATTGGACGTGGATGTATCTCCTCTGGACAAGGTTTGGGAACAAGACAGAGATTCCTGAGAGCCCAGATGTTTGCAGCAAGGAACATATCTGAGTGACAGTCTTTGAGAAGTGTATCCATGGCACAATCTTGAAAGAGAACACCAGTTTCACAGTCTTGATGGATCACTCTAGTGGCCCAACCTTGCAACTCAAGCTTATGAAACTGTGCTTCAAAATGTAGATCTTCTGGATTTGAGGCAAGAGACTTTGTATTCAGGGAAGGGTTTCTACTGGACCTCAGAGATCGTTGACTCTTTAAATTCATATTAGTGAGTAGGGATTTGACCCACACACTAGGTTCCAAAGTTTCTTTTCCAGCAGGGTCTCCTTCCACAGACTCTTGTTCCCTGGAAGATGCAGACCATTCTTCGGGGTCCACTAATGTCATGATAGTGTAAGATTCTGGGGAGGCTCATCCCCCAACTTCCTCCTGTGGCTCAAGGCTGGCCATTGCTGGACTACAGCTGGGCTCCAAGCTGCCTTTATCAGCCCCCACGACATACTCACTGTGCCAAATTCTGGTCACTAAACTCTATGTGGTGGCGTGAGAAGTTGCCTTGCTTTCCTGTCCAGTCAGAGGGACCTCTGAGGGCTTATGGATGTCACCAGGTTTGGGTCCTCCCAGAGCCCCCTGGGCTTCCTCAGTCACCTGTGAGAGAGTGGGAAGGGGCCTCTCCAGGGAGGGATTTGCCCCTGTTGTTTCTGCTTTCTCTCTTGCATGGGGCTAAGGAGCTTTCCCCAAACCTTTGGTTAATAAGGATATTGAGTGGTCCCCAGATAAACAGGTGGCCTTCAAGGTAGACCCTTGAGCCTTTTTCAACTTCAAGCTAAGTATGAATTTGAGGAGCTTGCAGAGTAGGTCCCACCTGTGCCTCCCCTTCAACTTTACTATATGTGTTTTCAGCTCCTGTTGAATATCAGAACTGAGGACAAGAGACTCAAGGGAGGTGTTCATAGAGGCTTTCCCATTCTGAGAGGAGTGTGGATTTTCTGTCTCCATGGGAGCATGCATCTCTCTAGGAATGTCTAAAAAAAAGTTGTCAGCAAATCTTGAAATATAGACATTCAACAGGGATCTCACTGTCGTGGATCTCCTGTGCCTTCCTCCTTATAAGGACTTCTGGATTGCTCCTGCCTCCTCTCAACTCTCTGACTCAGGTTTCACTCTTGGATCATTCACTGGAGGGTTGGCTGAGATCAGGTACAGATCTTTTAGGATCCTCCTCACACTCTGCCCTTCATCATAGTGTCGCTCTCTCCCTGGTGGGATTTGTGCTGGGCACTTGGACCTCATCTTCTCTGTGTCCCAGCTGATTTTGCCTCGACCTGTGGAGGGCCTTGAGGGCCCCTCCCTGCACCTGACAAGGCCTTGGGAATTGATCTTGAGGCTGCATCAGTCTCTCAGATGCTTGCATTCTGCAGGGCAGGCCACTCCGTTGGTGCAGCAACCTTTTGGAAAACTGATGCCGCAGTACCTCCAAAATCTCAGGTCTGATCCTATCCCCAGGAAGGATGGAGACGGGTCTGTGAGCCTGGGAAGACCTATTTTCCTGGGAAAGGTTGAGAGTGACCTGGATAAAGACTTGCTGAGATTCCTTAACCAAAGAGGGAAAGTTCATCCTCTTTCTAGTTCCTTTCTCCAAAAGTGACATTCCAGGTTTTCAATTGCATTTGAGATGAAAGATGTTTATTTGGGACTGTAGGGAAGGTGTTTCACAGGACCCAATCTGGTATTGAGAAGGTGGTCAGACTCAGAGAGAGGGTGATTGATGGAGAGTGGTCTCTAACTGTGCCTGAGGTCATGCTTGACACGTTTGGAGTCAAGGGTTTGGGTCGGGCCTGGATCTCCATGTGAGCCTGAGGAGGTGGCACTGGAGTAAAAGGTTTGGGTTGGGCCTGGGTCTCCATGTGAGCCTGAGCTGGTGGTGGTTGACATGGGGACGTGGTTAGAGTCAAGGGTAGGGGATGGGCTGGGGTCTGTATGAGGGGCCGAGGTGGTTGTGTTTGTCACTGGGCCATGGTTGTTGTCAAGTGTAGAGGTCATACCTGGGTATTCATGTGAGCCCAAGGTGGTGGTTGAAAGTGGGACATGGTTGCAGCCAAGGGTAGGGATTGGCCCTGGGATTCTATGGAAGCTTCAGGTGGTGATTGACATTGAAGCAAGGTTGCAGACCAGGGTAAGGGTTGGGCCTGTATCTCTATGCAAGCCCAAGGTACTGGTTGAAACTGGGCCATGGCTGGAGTCCAGGTTTAGGGTCAGTATTGGGTCTCCAAGTGAGTCTGAGGTGGTGGTTGAAACTGCTGCATGACTGGAGTCAAGGTATGGGGTGGAGCCTGGGTCTCCATGTGAGCCTGATGTGGTGGCTGAAAGTGAGGCATGGTTGGAGCCAAGAGCTGGGGGCTGGCGTGAGTCTCCGTGTGACCTAGACGTGACCTAGAGGTGATGGTTGCCCCTGGGGCATGGTTGGAGTCTTGTTTTGAAGTTCAACCTGGGCTACAGGTAACTTAAAGGCTGGAACAGTGACAGTTGTGAAGTTAATTTATCTTGAATTTGGAATGGTTTGGCCTTAGAATGCTCACTGAATAAAACAGGGCATAACTCAAGAGGGGTCCAGGTACTGTGACAGTAGCCACCAGACTCTCACTGTGCACAGAGAGGAGACCCCAGAAGAGCTGGCTGTATGTCTTCTGTAGATGATCCTTCAAAGTGTCAGGATATCAGGGCTTCTTGGGACCATGCAGCTGTTCTTGTTTGCTTTTTATGCTCCAGAAGTTTTGGCGACCCAAGGTATCTTGCTTGTCACCAAGTGACTTGATCCTCTTTCCCAGTGAAGTCACCTGGTAGCCTCCCTCATCCTCTTTTTCTTTCTTCTTCCAAATCTTCAGTTCTACTCTCTTGGTGATTAGTATCTCCAGCATCTTCTCAATATCCGCATTGACAAAAGAGAGGCTACCTGCCTGTTTGTGGGGTCTCCCAAAATGAGACCTCAGGTGGGTAGAGAGAAAGGTGTTCTTGCTGGAACTGTAAGTATGTCAAGGTGGATAAGCTCCACAGTTTTGCTGTCTCCTGCCACCAGGCCAGGTTGATACAGGATTGCTTGAACAGACAAAGCTGTGATGTCTGGTCTCCAAGGGGAGTGTGGAGATGACCTGTGTCACATGGTGCCTAGTGTGGGTGCCATGGAGTCACCCTGATTGAGACTCAACTTGGAGCCTGATGGTGGTGGGGCAGAGGAAGGTGTCGGAGGTGGAGGGCAGGCTCTCACACAAAGGGGGTTTGGTGGGGAAGAGGAAATTATAAGTGGCCTGGTTGAAAGGCTGTCCAGGGAAAGAAAAGCTCTGGTGTTGGAGAGGTACTCAGTGATGAGCATGAGGGAATGGAAACTGAGGTCACTGAGCCTGGAGAAATGGTAGAAGCCCAAGGTAGGGGCTGCTTGGTCAGAGGAGCTGGGTAGATGGTGGGAGCTGCCTCTTCCCTGCACAGTTGATGGACTCTAGTGGGCACTGATTTGCAAACCTCACCAGGTGAATCTTGACATTCAGTTCAGTTCAGTTGCTCAGTCGTCCAACTCTTTGCGACCCCATGAATCACAGCACACCAGGCCTCCCTGTCCATCACCAACTCCCGGAGTTCACTCAAACTCACGTCCATCGAGTCAGTGATTCCATCCAGCCATCTCATCCTCTGTCATCCCCTTCTCCTCCCGCTCCCAATCCCTCCCAGCATCAGAGTCTTTTCCAATGAGTCAACTCTTCTCATGAGGTGGCCAAAGTACTGGAGTTTCAGCTCCAGCATCATTCCTTCCAAAGAAATCCCAGGGCTGATCTCCTTCAGAATGGGCTAGTTGGATCTCCTTGCAGTCCAAGGGACTCTCAAGAGTCTTCTCCAACACCACAGTTCAAAAGCATCAATTCTTTGGTGTTCAGCTTTCTTCACAGTCCAACTTTCACATCCATACATGACCACTGGAAAAACCATAACCTTGACTAGACGGACCTTTGTTGGCAAAGTAATGTCTCGAAGTAGAGTTGTTTAAAAAGTTATTAAGAGGATCAGGGTGGGATTGGGGTTAGGCTGGGGCAGGGCCAGAGCAGGGTGAGGTCAGACTGGGGTCAGTAACCCTAGCAATGGACAGGGAGGCGGGGATCCCCAAGGCCTAGGCCAGCCCACGGCTCTTCTCTGGCTGCTGCTGCTGAATGTAGCCACCCTGGAGCTGCGAGGTTCACCAGCCAAAGCCACCCCCGGCCAGACTGCAGGCAATGGGGGCGTGTTGAGGGGCAGCACTCCGACTTGGCGAGCACAGCGGTTGGCTCCAGGAGCTACAGGTGTGTTGGGGCCTCCATTCGGGCCAAGATCCCCTAGCCTACAGGGCTGGAGGAAGGCCGGCTGTGATCAGGGCCTGTGTGCCCTGAGCCACTAAGTCTCATCTTTTCTCTGCCCTTCCCTCCTACCAGATAGCCCAGAGATCCCCTCCACCCAGGTGGGTCAGGCCCTCCACTGTGAGGCCTCTGGGTAGGAAGAGACCCAATCCCTTTGTGGGGCTGTGGGAGTGGTGACTAGCAGGGTCTGGCCTGGAGGCTGGAGGCTGGAGGCTGGGTGGAGGAAAGTTCGAGGACTACTGAGTGAACAGGCCTGAGTCCAGGGACCAGGGGTGTCCTTCCCCTCACTGAGGCCCTGGGAGCCCAGGCCCTAGACCAGGATGCCCGGTCTCAGGGGGACTGGGCACACTCCTGCCCTCCCGAGTGTGAGTCCTAGAACCAGGGCTGTCCCCATTAGCCCACTCCTTCTTCTTTTAGACATGGAGACTCCTGCAGAGTCAGAGAGCGGAGTGAATTGCCCCAGATCACACAGCACCACAACTTCTGCCTGCAAGTCTCCCTCCCTAAGACATGGGGTAGAGGGGAGGGAGCACAGGCCCTTAGAAGCCATGATCTTGGGAAAGTAATGTTGGTAACTTCTGAGACCTTTAGTTCTTTGATCTACAAGACAAGGCATTGAGGCGAGCTAGGTGAGGGAAGTGAGGTCTGTGCCATGCCCAGTGCTTGGCAGCCTTGCTCAAGGATGTCCATCTGCCTGGAGATGCTCCTGTGAGCTGGCCCCTCCTTGTCCCACCCTCCAGACCCCTGGGTCCTCTTCCCCACAGGGCTTGATGTGTTGTGCTCTGCTGTCCGGTCCTCAGTGGCAGCCAGTGAAGGCAGAGTCCAGGCAGCCCTGTCATTTTGGCTAGGCTGCTAAAGGCCAGGCCTTGCTTTTCCCATATGTGAAAGAGGGAGGCCTTCCTATGCAACATTTGGAGTACCACCAGTGTCTCTATTATAGGCAGCAGGGGAGTCTCCACAGTGGGCGGGAAATCCAAGGTGATGGGAGGATCTATGGCCGGGACGTGGAGGCTGGCCAGTGGCCGTGGCAGGCCAGCCTGCAGTCCCAGGGCTTGCACGTCTGTGAGGCTGTCCTCATTAACTCCAGCTGACTCCTTTCCACCACCCACTGCTTTCTCAAATGAGTCTATAGCCTAGGCTGCCAGCACAGGTGCTGGCAGGGGAGGGGGATGCAGGGGAAGGTGAGAAAAGGGGGATGGTGTCCCACGTCAGCTCCTCTGGGCTTTCCTCTGGGCAGTCTGTGGCCTTCAGAGGCATGTCGTTCCTGCTTTGGGCTGTGTACCCTCTACCTGGACTGTCCTCCTGCTCACCTGCCCAGATCCTCCTCATGCTCTGCCCTCGGCCCCTGTATCTGTTCCCCTGGTGTGCCTCAGGAGAGCAGCAGTGTCAGTCCTCGCTGCCATTTGGTGTGGGCCAATCTCAGACCACACCTTCTTCTCAGTGTCCCCTTGTATCCAGGTGTCACACTCTAGATGGAGGCCTGGGACCGCATGTGTGGCCAACAGCTGGGAGATTCTTATTAGTCCTGCGAAACTGTGTGCCCAGGAGGAGTTACAGTCACTGGTGTGCATGTGGGGAGCCGTGGTGCCAGGCTGCATAAGGGGGAGGTGGGCTCCCTGGGAGAGTGACAGGGCTGCTCAGAGTCTAATTCACCTAGCCAGGTGGGGCTGGCTCAGTGACTGGCTTCTGAACGGATGAGGAGGGGTCACCAGGGAGTTCAGGCATCAAGCCCAGGTCTAGGCACTGGAGCTTTGAGGGCTCAGAGTCTATCAGCACCCACTCAGTGCCATGCTCTGTGCAAGGCCCTCGGTGGCATCAGGGGAGGCAAATCCTGCCTCACCATGTCTCCATCCTGTCAGAAGAGCAAGC
Source organism: Oryx dammah (assembly GCF_014754425.2). NCBI lineage: Eukaryota > Metazoa > Chordata > Mammalia > Artiodactyla > Bovidae > Oryx > Oryx dammah. Next base: position 12,992 of record NW_024080446.1, read on the forward strand.
CCAGCATGGATGAGAAGGGCAGAGCAGATGAGGTGGGGGATCAGGAGAAGGTGTGTGGAGAGGGAGGCCTTGCTGGGGGGGAAGGGTTGGGTGAGGGGAACATGAGAAGGAGATGAGCTGTGAAGACAGTCAGGGAGGGGGGAAGACTCAGCACCTGTGTTGGGGGAACAAGGCAAGATTCTGTTTCCTGCCTTCATTTGCTCATTTATTTAACGAATCTTTTGCAAGTCCTTGTAACTCAATGGAGAAGCAGGCTTTTGACAGGTAGGTGTTGAAAAAAGGGGATGGTCAGGAAGAGTGTGGGGCCAGAAGGTGGGTTGTATGGAGTCTCGGGAAGGGTAAAGTTAGAGCTGGGACTGAGCCAGAATGCCTGCTGTGTACAATCAAAATGTCTTCATTTGATGACCCCACAGAAGAGCTTTCCAGAACAAGGATTCAGTGCTTCTCCAATTCTAGTGTGTGACGGAGAAGCCAGCCATATGTTTGAAACTATAAGTAGGATATCAATTAGCCTCAAGAAAGAAGGCCTCCTGAGCATTATAAATGGGGAGACAGAAGTTGTCTGGCATCACGTGGAGTGGAGGGTTCCACAGGGCTGTGGGCAGTTAGATGAGGATGCAGGGAAAGAGCTAGTCCCCACGTGGAGATGATGGTGATAGTGCGCCTTTCCTTCTCCAGGAAATCCAAAGCCCCGGAGAATTACCGGGTTCTGTTAGGAAGCACCCAGCTGTACCAGCATACCCAGCACACCCGGGAGGTGTTCGTGAGCCAGATTATCACACACCCAGACTTCGAGAAGTTACATCCCTTTGGGAGTGATATTGCCATGTTGCAGCTGCTCTTTCCTGTGAGTTCACCTGCTACATCATCCCTGCCTGCCTCCCAGTCCCTGGCATGAAGCTCCCCAGTAACTCATCCTGCTGGATACCTGGCTGGGGGATGCTCAGCGAGGAAAGTGAGAGGGTGTGGGGGAGTTGGAGGGGATGAGAATGGAGAGGAGGAGGAAGGGGAGAAGGACAGAGGGGCAAAGAAGGGAGGTGTGTCTCCACCTGAGGGGTCCCCAGGCAAAGGTCCCCTTGGCCCCCTATGCTTCATTTCCAGAGGACTGGACCATTCTAGTTCTAGTTCTGGAAGTGTGTGATTCTAAAGCTTTGGTGTTTCCTAAGTGTAAAGCTCTGAAGTCTGGGAATCTTTGACTTTGCAATCAAGAATCTGAGTTCTTGAAGTCTTTCTGGTTCTTGATTCCAAGGTTTAAATCAACCAGAGATCTGAATGACTTGATCCAACTCAAAGATCATGGTTGGGACCTGTCTCCTTCCAAGTCACTGACAAACTCTCTGATTTCCCAGTGCCATAGGAGGCGCTTGGGAAAAGTGGAAAAATAACTCAGGTATGACCTCTGACCTGAGCCTGCCTGATCAATTCTGAACCTCGCTTTGCTCTTCTCCCAACCCAGTTCAGTCATCTACTTTGTAGGCTCATTAGGTGAACTGAATGACATGGAAAAAATTGTATTTTTTAAGTTTGAAAGTGGAGAGAGGTAGGCAAAAACTTATGAGCAAGAGTTCTTATTAAAGAAAAACTTAATGATTTGGTGAAATGCTTATGATGTAAAATTAGGGAGGGAAAGAGTACTTATTTGTAATTATTAAGTTGGGTCATAATTTGATATGGTGTTTCTCTACAGAGGTACCACAGGCATTTTGAATTGATGCTGTCTTCATTGGGTGGGATGTTCCAGCATCTCTGGTCCTTGCCTGTCAGTATGTCACTAACACGACCTAATCATAGGACAAACAACCAGGTCCACAGCATTCTCACACGACATACACACATACACACACACTACACAGACACACACAGAACATATATATACCACACCTCACACACACAGAGAGACATACAAACAACACATGTATACCACACTTCACACACACACACAGGCACAGTATACAGCCACACACACAACACACATATACCACACCTCACACACACACACACACACACAAACAACGTATGTATACCATACTTCACACACACACACACAGGCACAATACAGAGACACACACAACACATGTATACACACTTCACACACACACACACACACACACACAGAGGCTAGTTCCTCCTTGAGGACAGGGACCCTGTCTTTCTTGTTTCAATATCCCAGTCCATGCCCCAGGCAGGGCCTGGCACCTGGTAGGTATCCCACTGCTGCCCCTGGGTCCTTCTTCCCTGGACCTCCAGACTAGTCTCGGCTCCCACCCTGTGTGCTCTGTGTTACTCTCCATGTAGCTGTCTGAGTATTTGCTTTAGAGCAGGAGTCATGCCAGTTCCCTCCTCATCACCCCCAGTGCCTTCTCATTTCTGCTTAAAATAAGGTCGCAACTCCCTGCCTTTGCTCTCAGGCCCCTTTCCTCTCTCTCATCTCCTACTGCATCCCTCACCCACACCACCCCAGCCTTGACGTATTCCTTTTCCTATTTGGAACCAGTCTGTTGTTCCATGTCCAGTTCTAACTGTTGCCTCCTGACCTGCATACAGCTTTCTCAAGAGGTAGGTCAGGTGATCTGGTATTTCCATCTCTTTCAGAATCTTCCACAGTTTATTGTGATCCACACAGTCAAAGGCTTTTCCATAGTCAATAAAGCAGAAATAGATGTTTTTCTGGAACTCTCTTGCTTTTTCTATGATCCAGTGGATGTTGGCAATTTGATCTCTGGTTCCTCTGCCTTTTCTAAAACCAGCTTGAACATCTGGAAGTTCATGGTTCACGTATTGCTGAAGCCTGGCTTGGAGAATTTTGAGCATTACTTTACTAGCATGTGAGATGAGTGCAATTGTGTGGTAGTTTGAGCATTCTTTGACATTGCCTTTCTTTGGGATTGGAATGAAAACTGACCTTTTCCAGTCCTGTGGCCACTGCTGAGTTTTCCAAATTTGCTGGCATATTGAGTGCAGCACTTTCACAGCATCATTTTTCAGGATTTGAAATAGCTCAATTGGAATCCCATCACCCCCAATAGCTTTATTCGTAGTGATGTTTCCTAAGGCCCACTTGACTTCACATTCCAGGATGTCGGGCTCTAGGGGAGTGATCACACCATCGTGATTATCTTGGTCATGAAGATCTTTTTTGTACAGTTCTTCTGTGTATTCTTGCCACCTCTTCTTAATACCTTCTGCTTCTGTTAGGTCCCTACCATTTCTGTCCTTTATCGAGCCCATTCTAGTCAAGGCTATGGTTTTTCCAGGGGTCATGTATGGATGTGAGAGTTGGACTGTGAAGAAAGCTGAGCGCTGAAGAATTGATGCTTTTGAACTGTGGTGTTGGAGAAGACTCTTGAGAGTCCCTTGGACTGCAAGGAGATCCAACCAGCCCATTCTGAAAGAGGTCAGCCCTGGGATCTCTTTCGAGGAAATGATGCTGAAGCTGAAACCTCAGTACTTTGGCCACCTCATGCGAAGAGTTGACTCACTGGAAAAGACTCTGATGCTGGGAGGGATTGGGGGCAGGAGGAGAAGGGGACGACAGAGGATGAGATGGCTGGATGGCATCACTGACTCGATGGACGTGAGTCTGAGTGAACTCCAGGAGTTGGTGATGGACAGGGAGGCCTGGTGTGCTGCAATTCATGGGGTCACAAAGAGTCGGACATGACTGAGTGACTGAACTGAACTGAACAGAAACACTCTGAAGATACTTTTATACATGACATAACTTTGGGTGATGTATACCCAATCTGTAGAATGATGATGTAAAGTACAATTCATGATTGCTGAAGAAAAGTAAGATGTATGTTTTTAATAAAAGGTAATAACGAATGGAATTGCATTCTATTAAGCAAAAGGAAAGTAAGTCTAAACTTACAGGTGGCTGTCCTCTAAATGGACAAATGAAGTGATGAATACAGAAAGTGTAAAAAAAAAGGTGTATAACAAGTGAAAGAAGAGTTTTGTGCATGGTACAAGTAAGTTAAGACATTAAACTACCTTTGAAGTCTTATTGTTACTATGACTAAGTGAATAACTATTGCTTCACAGTGAATATAAGCTAGTACCAAACTGGAATTTGGTTTTCTCTCGCTGATTAAAAGAACAAAGTTCTCTTGGAATGTGGCTTTTGATAAGACTATAGCAAATATGAACAAAGCTTATTCTGCTTCTGCAAAAATTAACCCCTCTTCGGGGAATTTAAAATGGATAAAAAATGGCTATAAATCAAACAGCTGGGGCTATGAGAGGTGCAAGATGACCGCTTGGCTTTTCCTAGCTCCCTGACAAACCTCATTTTTATTTGATAAGATAATGCCTTTCCTGGCTTCAGGATTAATATCTCATAATAGAAAAAAAAAATTGGTTAAAATGTGCTTTCCACAATCTCCAGTGATCGGGGCACCCACTTTGCTGGACAGGTCGTGCAGACATTGGCAAAAACTTCATGAGTTTCTTGGAGACTATTGCTTTCACTGATGTCCTTGGTCATTGGGCAGGGACAACAGAACAAAGGGATCAATTGCATGGGATTGAGTAGACTGCTAAATGTGATCACAAGTCTCATGACTTTTTGTCTGACATATTATTGGCTTTTAATCTGTGTTTTCAGATATACAGAAGCACTTCTCCTCAAGTTACTGATGGTTTAAAACATTCTAGTGATTTACTCCTATGGGTAAAATTATACCTTTTTTTCTTTCTGCCTCATCCCTCAAGAAACTGGAAACACCTGGGTTCTGAACAGCCTCATCACGTAAATAAAAAGACTGTCTCCCGACATATACAGAAATCTCAATGTATACTGGGGAGCTCTAAAAGACAAATCCACCCAACTGATATCAGGCCTATGGCATCTATTATGTTTCACTGAATATTAAGTTCCAGTTTTGTTAATTAACATCTGTATTTCTAAGACTCACTCCTTAGATAGTTCCTTGTGGTTATGTTACATTGCTAAGAGGATTAATTAAGTAGTTAAAAAGGACACTGAGTTTGTTTCTAAAGCTTATCTCAGTAACCAGTCTTTGAATAAAGATCAGATGCTCCAGGATCTACAACCCGAGATCAACAGCAGGCTATTGTCCTTTAATAAACTAAGTCAGATGACCTGGAGATGTCACTTGTGAAGTTGTGAAGTCACTGAGTCGTGTCCGACTCTTTGTGACCCCATGGACTGTGGCCCACCAGGCTCCTCCATCCATGGAATTTTCTAGGCAAAAGTACTGGAGTGAGTTGCCATTTCCTTCTCCAGGGGATCTTCCCAACCCAGGGATTGAACCCAGGTCTCCCACATTGCGGGCAGAAGCTTTTACCGTCTGAGCCATCAGGGAATCACTACAGATGGAGATGTCACAGGCTATACTTAATAGAAGTTCTTGACTTAAGTTCTTACTTAGGATTCTACTATTACTGCTAACTGTATTGGTTTCTGTTGCCTGTTTCAAGAAGTGTTGTGCCTTACATTATCAGGTGTGTGACTGAGCCACTGATATAACAATGGTATACAGTTCCATATGAAATCCCTAATTATAATGGTGCGACTGTGTATGAGAAGAAGCAACAAGAGGGAGTATTTTCCTGGGCAAGAGGCTAGTGAGACAGCTGCAGTCTAGAGACTTTTACTACTCAGAGGGCCTAATCCAGTAACAGCACATTGAGGCCTATCAGTTAAATCTTCGACAGACCTGGGAATGAGTCTTCCCAGCACCATGGGACAAAATGGCCATGAAGTGCCCCCCAAACCATGGTCAAAATCATGGCCATAAAGGGGCCCTGCGACTGGAAACTGGCACTTGCTGTCTGCCTCTACAGATTAAATCATGGACACTACATCTGCTGACCTTCAACATTGCCTGAGTGGAATTCAGGGTGAAAATCAGAAATTAGATACTTGCTCTGTGCTCTGAAAAAGATGGACGAAACAGTCCTTTGGATAGTTAGATATTGAAAGGTTGTTGCTGAACCACACAAAGACGTTGGGATCCTTGGCCTCCAGAGGAGGCTAGATTGGTCATAACTTTCCTTTCAAGGAATAAGCATCTTTTTATTTCATGTCAGCAGTCACCATCTGCAGTGATTTTGGAGCCCCCCAACATAAAGTATGCCACTGATTCCACTGTTTCCCCATCTATTTGCCATGAGGTGATGGGACCGGATGCTATGATCTTTGTTTTCTGAATGCTGAGCTTTAAGCCAACTTTTTCACTCTCCTCTTTCACTTTCATCAAGAGGCTCTTTAGTTCTTCTTCACTTTCTGCCATAAGGGTGGTGTCATCTGCATATATGAGGTTATTGATATTTCTCCCAGCAATCTTGATTCCAGCTTGTGCTTCATCTAGCCCAGCGTTTCTCATGATGTACTCTGCAATAAGTTAAATAAGCAGGGTGACAATATACAGCCTTGACATACTCTTTTCCTGATGTGGAACCAGTTTGTTGTTCCATTTCCAGTATTAATTGTTGCTTCCTGACCTGCATACAGATTTCTTAAAAGGTGGATCAGGTGGTCTGGTATTCTCATCTCTTTCAGAATTTTCCACAGTTTGTGGTGATCCACACAGTCAAAGGCTTTGGCATAGTCAATAAAGCAGAAATAGATGTTTTTCTGGAACTCTCTTGATTTTTCCATGATCCAGCAATGTTGGCAATTTGATATCTGGTTCCTCTGCCTTTTCTAAAACCAGCTTGAACAACTGGAAGTTGATGGTTCACGTATTGCTGAAGCCTGGCTTGGAGAATTTTGAGCATTACTTTGTTAGTGTGTGAGATGAGTGCAATTGTGTGGTAGTTTGAGCATTCTTTGGCATTGCCTTTCTTTGGGATTGGAATGAAAACTGATCTTTTCCAGTCCTGTGGCCCCTCCTGAGTTTTCCAAATTTGCTGGCATATTGAGTGCAGCACTTTCACAGCATCATCTTTTAGGACTTGAAATATCTCAACTGGAGTTCCATCAACTCTACTAGTTTTGTTCGTAGTGATGTTTCCTAAGGCCCACTTGTCTTTAAATTCCAGGATGTCTGGCTCTTGGTGAGTGATCACACCATCGTGATTATCTGGGTCATGAAGAAATTTTTTGGTATAGTTCTTCTGTGTATTCTTGCCACCTCTTCTTAATATCTTCTGCTTCTGTTAGGTCCTGACCATTTCTGTCCTTTATTGAGCCCATCTTTGCATGAAATATTCCTTGGTATCTCCAATTTTCTTGAAGATATCTCTAGTCTTTCCCACTCTATTGTTTTCCTCTATTTCTTTGCATTGATCGCTGAGGAAGGCTTTCTTATCTCTTTGCTATTTTTTGGAACTCTGCATTCAAATGGGTATAGCTTTCCTTTTCTCCTTTGCCTTTCACTTCTCTTTTCTCAGCTATTTGTAAGGCCTCCTCAAACAGCCATTTTGCTTTTAGCATTTATTTTTCTTGGAGATGGTCTTGATCCTGTACAATGTCATGAACCTCCGTCCATCAGGCACTCTATCAGATCTAATCCCTTGAATCTATTTCTAACTTCCATTCTATAATTGTTAGGCATTTGGGTTAAGTCAGACCTGAATGGTTGAGTGGTTTTCCCTACTTTCTTTGAGTCTGAATTTAAGATGCTACACATGGACATCACCAGATGGTCAATACTGAAATTAGATTGATTATATTCTTTGCAGCCAAAGATGGAGAAGCTCTATACAGTCTCCACTTTACATGTGAAGAAACTGGGCACTGGAGAATGAATTGGAGTGAGGGCAAGGCTACAGGCAGCTGGGCTCTGAAGCCTGGCTCACCATCTCAGGCCACCATAGCAAATGCCCTGCCCCAAGTTCACCAACTCAGGACATGAGTGTTGTGCTGAACTGAATTCAGTTGATAACAGTATCTGAAAATGTGGGCAGGCTGTTTACTTATGGAATTAACTCAGCCATGCAATCCAGGGACCTAAGAGCAAGCACATGGTGGTTTTCTTCCTATTCTAAAATTAGTTCTGAGCTTTTCTCTTTTAGGGATTTCTACTGTGTTTACAAAATATTGAGCCTTATGCTTTCCTAGGCCAGTAATAAATGGAACAAGAGGGAAAAATAGAGATTAGAAATGTGTTGAGTGGATCAGGTCTGATAAATAGATAGCTGTATTTTTAATGAAGATGGCATGACTGGAAATCCCATTTATAGTTATCTAGTTTTCCTATTTTTTATATGGATAAAATAATAATAATATAGGGCTCATTTCCAAAACCACTTGGAGCAAATAATATGCAATTTTAAGAATTATAGAGGTATAATAAATTGTTTGGTTGCAAAACAAAAATAAAAGGTCACCTCAAAAATCAAGATTTTACCAAGTTCATGCAAAAAAAAAAAAAAAAAACCTAATACATTTCTCTAATGTTCCCAGTTGAAAACAAAAGTCATTTTTAAAAGGACTGCCAATTCATTCAGAACTAAAAACTTGATTCATCTTACCACACGATTTGGTTTCTCCCAGGTCACTTTTGAGAAGGATTAGAAGACAGTGTTCAACCAGGACTTTATGTATTACTTGTTTGATGGTTAATGGGGTCTTGGCACAAGAGTGGAGTTTTAGAAAAGAAATAGGAGATGCTTTGTTGAATAGACATGGAGCTTCATTGTCCCAGAATGTAGGTATCATTTCAGAAAGCAATCTCTCCCTGAGAAAACGCATTCATGAAAAGTAAAACCGTTCATGGAAACAAAATCTGAAAGCCGTATTAGAAAGGGAAGTTGGGATGCCTACTCCTGAAATCTTAGTTACCACAATGTCAGCTGGCAAGCCAGGGTGAAGTGGGCTGTCTGGAGAAACAAAACAAAACAAAAGCATAAACTGCAGAAGACTAATCATTTTAAGCATCAATTAACCATTTACTGGATGCTAAAATTGGGCAAAAAGTCTTTTTCTTTTTTAATTTTGTATTGGGACATAGTTGATTAACAATGTTGTGTTAGTTGCTGGTGTACAGCAAGTGATTCAGTTATACATACACATGTATCTATTATTTTTCAAAATCTTGCCCCATTTAGTTTATTATAAAATATTGAGCAGAATTCCCTGTGCTATACAGTAAGTCCTTATTGATTATTTTAAATACAGCAGTGTGCAGAGGGTCTTTTAAACCTTTAAAAGATAACGTGTTCTGACCCTATAAGAGGTCACAACAGTATTGCCCAGACTAAGGTTGAGTCATTGGGTAGATAATTCAGAGAAAAGAAAGATTAATATAAGCTTATGAGATGAGGTGAAGACTGTCAACCCGAATAAAGAGGTAAATTGAGGCAGGTTCAATTGAGAAGAAACTGAGTTTTTTTCCGGTTGAGCAGCAGAATTATAATTGAGGAAATGCATAAAGAGGTAAATTGAGGCAGGTTCAATTGAGAAGAAACTGAGATTTTTCCGGTTGAGCAGCAGAATCATAACTGAGGAAATGCATGCGTTAGTGCTGCAGCTGAGTCCACTGAGGGCTTGGGGTTTGCTGTATTTATGGGCCTGACGTGCAAAGAGCGCTACGTCCACGCAGAATCCAAGCAGTAAGTTGCTTGGCTTGAGGATGGGAAGAGATCCTTGGTGAATGTTCATTGATCAAGAGGTATCTCTGCTGCTGCTGCTGCTGCTGCTACTAGGTCGCTTCAGTCGTCTCCAACTCTGTGCGACCCCATAGATGGCAGCCCATCAGGCTCCGCCGCCCCTGGGATTCCCCAGGCAAGAACACTGGAGTGGGTTGCCATTTCCTTCTCCAATGCATGCAAGTGAAAAGTGAAAGTAAAGTCACTGAGTCATGTCCAACTCTCAGCGACCCCATGGACTGCAGCCCACCAGGCTCCTCCGTCCATGGGATTTTCCAGGCAAGAGTACTGGAGTGGGGTGCCATTGCCTACTCCGAGGTATCTCTAGGTGTTCTGTAATCAAGCATTGACAGGAAATCAGTCTCTCCATTCTTCTGAGGGTACATGCATGTGATTCTCAATTTCATATCCTCCAGCTCCATTTCACATTAAAATCCCTTCACACATCTAAAGGAGAGGTGTAATGCTCTGGACCCCTGGTTTTGTTTTTTATTTTTAATTTTAATTTTTAATTTATTTTACTTTACAATACTGTATTGGTTTGGGCATACATTGACATGAATCCGCCACGGGTGTACATGAGCTCCACAACATGAACCCCCCTCCCACCTCCCACCCCACATCATTCCTCCGGATCATCTCCGTGCACCAGCCCCAAGCATCCTGCATCCTGCATTGAACATAGACTGGCGATTCGTTTCTTACATGATAGTATACATGTTTCAATGCCATTCTCCCAAATCATCCCACCCGGACCCCTGATTTTTCTACAGCCTTTGTTTGGGGAATCAAGTCCCTCCATCCTCTCTAATTCCCTTGGCTCATGTCCCAACAACTGGCCAGAGAGCCCACTCTCCTGTGGCTGTCTGGAGAGCAGACACCACTGCAGCCACCACTTTGGCGAACCCTGAACTTACCACCCACTTTCTAGCAATCTCTTCCCTGTCATGAGATCTTATTACTTATAGGATAATCTGGGTCCTCTTGGGCACTAGACTCATGGAAAAGGACCTGGGCCAGGAAGTGTCACAAGCAGGCAGAGCAGTACCCAGGACCTCTTTCAGGGTCAGTCCTTGCTGCAGTCCAGTGCCCCAGACACAGTGAAGGTGAAAGAGGTGACGGCAGCTCCACTTGGGCACTCAGAAGCCCCAGCCCCACAGGAGCCCAGCTCTTCTGTCACCAGTCCCAGTAATGAGTCACCTCAGTTGGAGAACCACAGCTTCCCACCAGACATTCCCATACACTCTCGGAGCCCCAAAGTCACATGCAATTTACATGGTCAGGGTTATCTCACCACAGTCGGTGCTGCCTGGTGGCTCAGCCACCAGCCCCCTTTCTCAGGGTTCAGGGGAACAAAACTACAAGGTCAGCCTGAGGTCAAATGTGCCCTCAAAGGAGAGGGTTCTGCCAACCCTCAACACACAAGGTCACCTGGTATTTTGATCACAGGGGTCCTCGAGCAGAAGATGGTTTCTATTACAGTTTGGGTTGGCTTTGGAGAATAAAAGCAAGAACAGAGAGGAACCCCATGTTTCCCTGAACTGGGATGCACTGCTTTCTTCTCTTCCTCATCAGTGTCTGCTGCTGCTGCTAAGTCACTTCAGTCGTGTCAGACTCTGTGTGACCCCCATAGATGGCAGCCCACCAGGCTCCCCCGTCCCTGGGATTCTCCAGGCAGGAACACTGGAGTGGGTTGCCATTTCCTTCTCCAATGCATGAAAGTGAAAAGTGAAAGGGAAGTCGCTCAGTCGTGTCCGACTGTTCAAGACCCCATGGACTGCAGCCTACCAGGCTCCGCCGTTCATGGGATTTTCCAGGCGAGTACTGGAGTGGGGTGCCATCACTTTCTCCACATCAGTGTCTACATCCACTTTTATAATTCTTATCTACTTTGCACCTCTCCACATCCCGCAACCAAAATCCCATAATCGAAGAAGCAAACTTGAAAGATGATGCTGGGAGAGGGCAATGCACAAACATACCCTGATGAGTCAACACAGGCTGTGAGTTCCAAACAAATGGTGAGTGTGAGCAATTCAAATAAAGAATGTAAATATGTAATGTTTGGAAGTCTACTGACCAAACTGATAATAGTATTTAGGTCTATGGGAAGATAATAAGATCTTTAGCTTTCAGCACTACTAATTGCAATTTTGAATTTTTAATGTGTATATTTCTTTTAAAATTTTTTAAATGGCTTCCCAGGTGGCTCAGATGGTAAAGAATCTGCCTGCAAGGCAGGAGACCTGGGTTCGATCCCTGGGTTGGGAAAATTCCCTGGAGAAGGGAATGGCTACCCATTTCGGTATTCTTACTTGGAGAATTCCACAGAGGACCCTGGCAGGCTACAGTAGGGCTTTTGACACTACTAATTGCTATTTTGAATTGTCAATGTGTCTATTTCTTTTACAATTTTTTAAAGCAAGTATTCATAATTTATAATATCCTGATGAACCGAAGCAAGGATCCCGAAGTGGGGAGAAGGTGGGGCCCAGGTGTCCCAGGCCCTGCGTGACTGATTCGCAGGGAAGCACATGGGGCCCAGCTGAGCACCCAGTATGTGAGCAGGAGGCACCTGTAGCAACTAGCTACATCACTTGATCCCTTGTGGGGCTTCTGCATCTTGTTCCCTAGAATCCGCTCGGGGCTCCTGGCACATTTCAAAGTCTTTGGCTCCTTCTTCTGGACAATCTCTGCACAGCAACCATTTTTCCTCACACTGAATAATTCATGGCAGTCCTAGTTATGATACCTTTAGAAATGACCGCTTAATTCTCCAAGAGACAAACTCCATGAAACAGAATTCTGAGTGCCTGAAGTGCAGAATGTTTCCTTTGGCTGCATCCTTCTCTCCATGGAGGTTCAGGGAACTTTCCAATGGTACTCCAGCAAGCTTCCCAGGTGGCACTAGTGGTAAAGAACCTGTCTGCCAGTGCAGGAGACATAAAAGATTCAAGATCCATCCTTGGGTTGGGAAGATCCCCAGGAGGAAGGCATGGCAACCCATTCCAGTATTCTTTTCTGGAGAATCCCATGCACTGAGGAGCCTGGTGGGGGGCTACAGTCCATAGGGTCGCAAAGAGTTGAACAGGACTGAAGCAACTTAGCATACATGCACTCCAGCAAGAGATTAAAACATTTTTAAATGTTTTAATTATTATCATGCTATTAAGCTTCAGCCCCAAATGTGAAACCTCATAGCCATGTTTCCT
>NW_024080447.1:0-15172 GCF_014754425.2 Oryx dammah
TTTTTTCTGGAATTCTCTTGCTTTTTCTATGATCCAATAGATGTTGGGAAATTGATCTCTAGTTCCTCTGATGTTTCTAAAGCAACCTTTTACATCTAGAGGGTCTTGGTTCATGTACCGTTGAAGCCTAGCTTGAAGGATTTTGAGCATTGTCAGGCTATTTATTATTATCATCTTGTTAACATTAGAAATGAGTGCAATTGTGTGGTAGTTTGAACATTTGTGGTAGTTTGAACATTTGTGTAATCCATATTAATTTCTATATATATGCATAGCCATATCTATATCTCTATTTTTTCTGTATGGATATTGTTCTATGTATATACTGAAAGCAGTAAGTTCACACTATCTTCTTACCCAGTATCTCATGGTTTCTTCTAGTTTTTCCTCTTTCTTTGTGTGTAACTCTTCTGTCAGTGGTAAGCAGGCTCTCACTATGCCTCATATGTTTACTTATCTCTTGTGTCATGTCCTGTATATAATTGAGTTCCCAATTCTTTTGATTCACTTTACCTGTATCTCTCCACAGTTCCCACACTAACATCCTTTTCTTCTTATAATACTTGTCCTCATAGCCAATAAATTTTAATATACAGAACTGCAAACAAAATGTATGTGGTAAGTTTTCTGAAAATACATTTTTAAAAAGTTATAGTCATAAAAAGATTAATTGTAGAAACATTGTCCTAATTACTCCCACCTTTCAGAATACATGTACCTGAAAATCCTTATGTTACATGGATGAAGGATGCATCCTTATTTCCTTATTTTTAATTTTACTTCTGTTTTATTGAAATAGAGTTGATTTACAACATTGTATTTGTTTCAGTTATACAGCATGGTGATTTACTATTTTTATAGATTGTACCCCATTTAAAGTATTAATAGACAATAATGGATATATTTCCTCTTCTAGAAAGGAAATCTTGTTGCTTATTTATACATAATAGTTTGTGTCTCTTCATTCCATACCTTGGCTCATCCTCCCCATTTCCCTCTCCTCACTGATGATCACTAGCTTGTTCTCTATATCTGTGAGTCTGTTACTGTTTGTTCACATAAATTCATTTGTTCTATTTTTCAGATTTCACATAAAAGGAATAACATAGAGTATTTGTCATTCTCTGACTCATTTCACTAAGTGTAATATAGTCAAGGTGTATCTATGTTGCTTTAGGTGGCAGAAGTTAATTCTTTCTTTGTGGCTGAGTGAAAAACGAAGATCATGGCATCTGGTCCCATCACTTCATGGGAAATAGATGGGGAAACAGGGGAAACAGTGTCAGACTTTATTTTTTTGGGCTCCAAAATCACTGCAGATGGTGACTGCGCCATGAAATTAAGACGCTTACTCCTTGGAAGTGAAAGGTTGTTGTTGAATTACGACGCTGGGATTCTTGGCTCCCAGAGGAGAAGAATTCAATCTGGGGCCAAAGACACAGCTTGATCGCTCAGAGCTTTTGTGTAATAAAGTTTTATTAAAGTATAAAGGAGATAGAGAAAGCTTCTCACATAGGCATCAGAAGGGGGCAGAAAGAGTACCCCCCTGCTAGTCTTTAGCTGGATGTTATATAGTTATCAGCAGTCTGTTAATAAAAGAAAGGAATGTCTCAAAGCTTAGAATGGCACCAGGCCCCTCACCCATAAGATGTATTTTGGGATAATGTTGGCTCCAAATGGTTCATTTTGGGCCATAAAAGGATTAACTTGAATCTTGAAGAAGGGCAGAGTACCATACAAATAGTGTCATTTACACAGATTAGAGGAACAATATAGCAGTATAACATACTGGTTTATCAAGTAGGTTCTGAGCCAAAAGGTGGAACTGACTTGAAGACAGAGTTTGGGGTAAATGCATAATACATTAGCATAGCTTAAGATAAACATTTCCATAAGAAAAAGGCAATAGTTAACTTCAACTAAAACCAGGTGTCATTATGGCAACACAGAATTATAAGAGAAATCTCCTTTTAAATTTGTATAGAGAAGGAAAAAAATATCCCTAGTTTGTTTCTTCCTGCCGCTAAGGGAGATAAAATTGTCTGACACTTGCAGGCTATTTCCTCCATTTGAAAACCCCTGGCCTTCCTGCCTGTTACCCTCTCAGAAGGAAAGTTGTGACCAACCTAGATAGCATATTGAAAAGCAGAGACATTACTTTTCCAACAAAGGTCCGTCTAGTCAAGGCTATAGTTTTCCCTGTGGTCATGTATGGATGTGAGAGTTGGACTATGAAGAAGGCTGAGCACTGAAGAATTGATGCTTTTGAACTGTGGTGTTGGAGAAGACTCTTGAGAGTCCCTTGGACTGCTAGGAGATCCAACCAGTCCATTCTGAAGGAGATCAGCCCTGGGATTTCTTTGGAAGGAATGATGCTAAAGCTGAAACTCCAGTACTTTGGCCACCTCATGTGAAGAGTTGACTCATTGGAAAAGACTCTGATGCTGGGAGGGATTGGGGGCAGAAGGAGAAGGGGACAACAGAGGATGAGATGGCTGGATGGCATCACAGACTCGATGGACGTGAGTCTGAGTGAACTCCGGGATTTGGTGATGGACAGGGAAGCCTGGCGTGCTGCGATTCATGGGGTCGCCAAGAGTCGGACATGACTGAGCAACTGAACTGAACTGAACTGAACTGAACAGAATATTCTACTGGGGCTTCCCTGATGGTTCAATGGTAAAGATCCCCTGCCAATTCAGGACACACAGATTTGATCTCTGGGTCAGGAAGATTCCCCAGGAGAAGGAAATGGCAACCCACACCAGTATTCTTGCCTGAGAAATCTCTTAGACAGAGAAGTTGGTGGGGGACAGTCTATGGGTTCCCAAAAGTTTTGGACATAGCAAATAAACAACAATGATATCCACACACACATATATATACACACACACACACATTACATCTTCTTTATCCATTCATCAGCTGATGGACACTTAGTTTGCTTCCATATCTTGGCAGTTGTAAAGAGTGCTTTCACTGTAGGTAAATTTGAAGGATTTTTCAGAAGACAAAACATTTAAATTTTCTTTAATTAGATGCCTGTGTTGTCACCATAGGAGAAATATGATAATGGAGATGAAGTGACATACACTATTGTCCTTAGTGTGAAAGAACAGGATATATTTGGATAACTACATAGTGCATGCAACATAGTATAGCAGACTGGGTAGAAGAAACACAGCAAAGGAAAGAAGAAGGAATATATATATACTAGAAAAATGAAGTTGGGGCTGATCAAGTCCCTAGTAAAACAAAGATGAGTAATAAACAGAAAAAACATGAACTCAAGCAGTTCTCTCAAAAAGGGGAATGAAAAACTACATACATTTAATTATTTAAAATTAAACCTGGATATTCCTGGAAACGTTTAATGTCAATTTTTTTCTGGTTTCTAAAAGTTTGCTCTCACTTCATGGGCAACTTGTCCCTACATTTTTATGCTATTTTCATAAATGATGAAGTTAGATTCAGTTCAGTTCAGTCGCTCACTCGTGTACGACTCTTTGCGACCCCATGAATCGCAGCATGCCAGGCCTCCCTGTTCATCACCATCTCCCGGAGTTCACTCAGACTCACGTCCATCGAGTCTGTGATGCCATCCAGCCATCTCATCCTCGGCTGTCCCCTTCTCCTCCTGCCCCCAATCCCTCCCAGCATCAGAGTCTTTTCCAATGAGTCAACTCTTCGCATGAGGTGGCCAAAGTACTGGAACTTCAGCTTTAGCATCATTCTTTCCAAAGAAATCCCAGGGTTGATCTCCTTCAGAATGGACTGGTTGGATCTCTTTGCAGTCCAAGGGACTCTCAAGAGTCTTCTCCAATGCCACAGTAAAAAAGCATCAATTATTCGGCACTCAGCCTTCTTCACAGTCCAACTCTCACATCCATACATGACCACAGGAAAAACCATAGCCTTGACTAGATGGACCTTAGTCGGCAAAGTAATGTCTCTGCTTTTGAATATGCTATCTAGGTTGGTCATAACTTTTCTTCCAAGGAGTAAGCGTCTTTTAATTTCATGGCTGCAATCACCATCTGCAGTGATTTTGGAGCCCCCCCAAAATAAAGTCTGACACGGTTTCCACTGTTTCCCCATTTATTTCCCATGAAGTGATGGAACCGGATGCCATGATCTTTGTTTTCTGAATGTTGAGTTTTAAGCCAACTTTTTTGCTCTACTCTTTCACTTTCATCAAGAGCCTTTTTATTTCCTCTTCAATTTCTGCCATAAGGGTGGTGTCATCTGCATATCTGAGGTTATTGATATTTCTCCCAGCAATCTTGATTCCAGCTTGTGTTTTTTCCAGTCCAGCATTTCTCATGATGTACTCTGCATAGAAGTTAAATAAGCAGGGTGACAATATACAGTCTTGACGTACTCCTTTTCCTATTTGGAACCAGTCTGTTGTTCCATGTCCAGTTCTAACTGTTGCTTCCTGACCTGCATCCAGATTTCTCAAGAGGCAGGATAGGTGGTCTGGTATTCCCATCTCTTTCAGAATTTTCCACAGTTTCTTGTGATCCACACAGTCAAAGGCTTTGGCATAGTCAATAAAGCAGCCCAACTCTTAAATTCTGTGATTTTACATATAGCCTTTATTTCCTTTGTTCTGCTTATACTGAAAACCTTGCATCCAATATATGAGCTCATTTTGTGCATAAATTCAAAGATGCAAATTTCTCATTCTTTCCTCCAGAACCAGTCTAGCTGTCAGTTTTCTCATAGCGCCGTGCACTTCTGTATTCCTCAGGCTATAGATGATAGGATTGAGCATCGGTGTGACTACTCCATAGAACAGGGCAATCAGTTTGTCAAAAGCAGCATCTTTGGACTTTGGCTTCATATACATGAACAGGATTGTCCCATAAAACACAGTCACCACCATTATGTGGGCTGAGCAGGTGGAAAAGCCTTTTTTCTTCCTTCAGCTGAATTGATTCTTAGTACAGTAGAAAGGATGAAAATGTAGGAGATACAAATCAACAGTAATGGAACAAATAAAAATATTACATTGCCCAACATGATAGTAATCTCATTCAAGGATATATCTGTGCAAGCTAGCTTGACAAAAGCCAATATTTCACAAACAAAATGATTGATGACATTTTTTCCACAGAAGGGCAACTGTACTGCAAGAATTGTTTCTGTCAATGAATTGAAAAAGCCCAGTCCCCAGGAGAGAGCTGCCATCTGAATACAAAGTGCCTGTTCACGATGATAGGGTATCTCAGAGGGTTGCAGATGGCTATGTAACGGTCATATGCCATCACTGCTAGAAGTACACACTCTTTCGACCCCATAGTGTAAGAGACAGACATCTGAACAGCACATCTAGTGAAGGAGATAGTTTTTTTCTCCGATAGAAAGTGTATCAGCATTGAGGGGATAAAGGAAGATGTGTACCAAATGTCAAGGAAGGAAAGATTACAGAGGAAGAAATACATAGGGGTGTGAAGGTGGGAATCCAGGAGAGTGAGGATGATCAAAGTGCTGTTCCCCAGGAGAATCACCAGGTACATCAACAAACACATCACAAAAAGGAGTTTTTCTGCTCTTGGATACTTCGAAAGTCCCTGTAGAATGAACTCAATGTCTGTCCAATTGGTCCTTTCCATTTCATATTTTCATACCTGGAGTAATCCAGAAGAGATGCCGGTTTAAGGAGTCTATACAGTATTATAATATGAAGTAAGAGAATATTGGAGGAAGGGCAACAGGTCAGTATTAGCCGGCTGGGTTTACAGTTGTGAGTTTAGATTTTCAAATTTTTCTTTTAGCTCATGTGTCAGGGAATAGAAGAAAGACAATAATTATGTTGGTAGTTTATTAAAAATACAAACTGAATATTCCATTTCTGACATTATGATGCCCAAATTCTGAGTCAGGGAAGAACTATTTAATAAATACTTGTTATTCTTGATTCAGACTTACTTTGAATATCATCATTTTGGAAATAACATGCTTAACTTCTTAAAAATATTGATTTATGATTTTATATCATGCCAGTCATTAACAATAACATGGGTTTAGGGTTTTACAATTTATGAAAATTTTCCTCATACTTATTTTATCATCACTATAATTCTCTGAGAGAGAGAAAGTTCATAACGGTAAGAAGTATTTTAAAACACAGTAGGTAAACAGACTACTATTCAGTTCTACATTTTCTGACTTTACATCCCCCTTTTTAAATTACTTGGTTATTGCCCTCAAAATTACAAAAGTTGTCTGAGTGGGAGTGTCTAAGGCATCTTTTAGAATAATGCTCTCCAGATGATTCTATTGTATAGCTGAGGAAGAAAACACCCTCCAAATTTTAGTATACAGATGAATCACATGGGAAACTTTTGTAAAAGACTCTCAATCAGTGGATCTGAAGTGGGTTTTAAGATCTGTATTCATTAACATGCTTTCAGATGTTGATGTTGCTTGTGTATAAGCACATGAATAGCAAGGCCTTTTAAATCATCTCTCTTTGATATGTTTGGAACTTGCCATTGCGGTTTCAGTTCTATATAGGATTGAAATTGAACAGCAGACAATACAAAACTAAACATTTTGGTGAGACTTCTGTGTAAGTGTAGTGCAATTTGTTTTGGATTTCTTAGTTTTTAGATATACAAACAACAAAATCACACATAGAACAGTTTGCCCTTTATTTCTGTCCATATGAAAGTCATTCCTTTTCCATTTGCTGAATTTGCAATTAAGCTCAATATTTTCCAAGAAAGGAAGTTGAGATTGTACCAGACCACCTTACCTGCCTCCTGAGAAATCTGTATGCAGCTTAAGAAGCAACAATCAGAACCAGACATGGAAAAGCAAACTGGTTTCAAATAGGAAAAGGTGTATGTCAAGGCTGTATATTGTCACCCTGCTTATTTAACTTATATGCAGAGTACATGATGCAAAATGTCAGACTGGAAGAAGCACAAGCTGGAATCAAGAGTGCCAGGAGAAATATCAATAACCTCAGATATGCAGATGACACCACCCTTATGGCAGAAAGTGAAGAAGAACTAAAGAGCCTCTTGATGAAAATGAAAGAGGAGAGTGAAAAAGTTGGCTTAAAGCTCAACATTCAGAAAACTAAGATCATGGCATCCGAACCCATAACTTCATGGCAAACAATGGAAACAATGGAAACAGTGACAGACTTTATTTACTTGAGCTCTAAAATCACTGCACATGGTGACTGCAGCCATGAAATTAAAAGATGCTTGCTCCTTGGAGGAAAAGATATACCAACCTAGACAGCATATTAAAGAGCAGAGATAGTACTTTGCCAACAAAGGTCTGTCTAGTCAAAGCTATGGTTTTTCCAGTAGTCATGTATGGATATGAGAGTTGAACTATAAAGAACGCTGAGTGCTAAAGAAGTGATGCTTTTGCACTGTAGTGTTGGAGAAGGCACTTGAGAGGCCCTTGGACAGCAAGGAGACCAAACCATTCCATCCTAAAGGAAATGAGTTCTGAATATTCATTGGAAGGACTGATGCTGAAGCTGAAACTCCAATAGTGTGGCCACCTGATGGAAAGAACTGACTCATTTCAAAAGACTGATTCTGGGAAAGATTGAAGGCAGGAGGAGAATGGGACGTCAGAGGATGGGATAGTTGGATGGAATCATGAACTCAATAGGCATGAGTTTGAGCAAGTACTGGGAGATGGTGAAGGACAGGGAAGCCTGGCGTGTTACTGTCCACGGTGCTCCAAAGAGTTGGACATGACTGAGAGACTGAACTGAACTGAACAAGGTCAGAGTTGTGTGCTATAGAGTGTAGAGAAAATTACTTTAATTTGAAAAAATCTAAAGAGCAGATATTAGTATATGATATTTTCCCCTATAACAACTAAGTAAAACTGGGTATAATTTTGAAAACACTTCATCATTCTCAAGATATTCTACCTAGATTAAAGAATATTCTTAGAGAAAAAAAGTTGATTGAATAGATGGGTTTTTACTTAGGGTTTTCAAAAAGTAGTTATGTTTCCAGTATAGGACTAGCTATTTCTGTGATAGTCATTTGCCAATGAGTTATACTGCTTTCTATGAAAACACTAGTTTTACACTGGTGAACAATTCATTCAAAATAATAGAATATTTACATATCTATTGACTATAGAAAGGAGATTGTTGTTGTTTAGTCTCCAAGTCTTATCTGACTCTTTTGTGACCTCATGGACTATGGCCCAGCCAGCTTCTCTGTCCATAGAAAGGAGGCACTCATTAAATTCAGGCTGCACCCTACTTTGTAGGCATACATTTCAAAAAGGGTAGCAAGTGTCATGATCAAGATAATCACGATGGTGTGATCACTCACCTAGAGCCAGACATCCTGGAATGTGAAGTCAAATGGGCCTTAGAAAGCATCACTATGAACAAAGCTAGTGGAGGTGATGGAATTCCAGTGGAGCTATTTCAAATCCTGAAAGATGATGCTGTGAAGGTGCTGCACTCAATATGCCAGCAAATTTGGAAAACTCAGCAGTGGCCACAGGACTGGAAAATGTCAGTTTTCATTTCAATGCCAAAGAAAGGCAATGCCAAAGAATGCTCTCATCTCACATGCTAGTAAAGTAATGGTCAAAATTCTCCAAGCCAGGCTTCAGCAATATGTGAACCACGAACTTTCAGATGTTCAAGCTGGATTTAGAAAAGGCAGAGGAACCAGAGATCAAAGCCAACATCCTCTGGCTCATGGAAAAAGCAAAAGAGTTCTAGAAAAACATCTATTTCTGCTTTATTGACTATGCCAAAGCCTCTCACTCTGTGGATCACAATAAACTGTGGAAAATTCTGAAAGAGATGGGAATACCAGACCACCTGACCTGCCTCTTGAGAAACCTACATGCAGGTCAGGATGCAATAGTTAGAACTGGACATGGAACAACAGACTGGTTCCAAATAGGAAAAGGAGTACGTCAAGGCTGTATATTGTCACCCTGCTTATTTAACTTCTATGCAGAGTACATCATGAGAAACGCTGGACTGGAAGAAACACAAGCTGGAATAAAGCTTGCCGGGAGAAATATCAATAACCTCAGATATGCAGATGACACAACCCTTATGGCAGAAAGTGAAGAGGAACTAAAAAGCCTCTTGCTGAAATTGAAAGTGGACAGTGAAAAAGTTAATTTAAATCTCAACATTCAGAAAATGAAGATCATGGCATCTGGTCCCACCACTTCATGGGAAATAATGGGGAAACAGTAGAAACAGTGTCAGACTTTATTTTTTGGGCTCCAAAATCACTGCAGATGGTGACTGCAGCCATGAAATTAAAAGACGTTTACTCCTTGGAAGAAAAGTTATGACCAACCTAGATAGTATATTCAAAAGCAGAGACATTACTTTTCCAACAAAGGTCCATCTAGTCAAGGCTATGGTTTTTCCAGTGGTCATGTATGGATGTGAGAGTTGGACTGTGAAGAAAGCTGAGCACCAAAGAATTGATGCTTTTGAACTGTGGTTTTGGAGAAGACTCTTGAGAGTCCCTTTGCTTGCAAGGAGATCCAACTGGTCCATTCTGAAGGAGATCAGCCCTGGGATTTCTTTGGAAGGAATGATGCTGAAGCTGAAACTCCAGTACTTTGGCCACCTCATGCAAAGAGTTGACTCATTGGAAAAGACTCTGTTGCTGGGACCGATTGGAGGCAGAGGAGAAGGGGACAACAGAGGATGAGATGGCTGGATGGCATCACTGACTGACTCAATGCACATGAGTCTGAGTGAACTCCGGGAGATGGTGATGGACAGGGAGGCCTGGCATGCTGCGACTCATAGGGTCGCCAAGAGTCAGACACGACTGAGCGACTGAACTGAACTGAACTGAACTGAGCAAGTGTTGGGTAGGCCAGGATACACCTTTACTTGTTATTAAGATTGGAGCTTGATTGACTATCGGTACACATACCAAGTGACTTTGAGAATAAAATTCTGATAGCAGAATTTCAGTCATCTGAGATCTGAATGTACTGCAGTTTCAGGAGGACAGATGTGAATCAGTTCAACAGCCTCTTTTTAGAAACATCTTATAATCCTGATTCCTATTTGGAAATTACTTATAGTAAATAAATGTATTGTACATAAGGTATCCTAGCAGCCCTTTGATAATTTCTGCAAAAAACATTTTACTTGCAGATTTTTTAAAGAGAGACCACCAATCTGCTTTAAGGCTTTCAAATGGAGGTGGAGAGGAAGGATAACAGATAATACAGAGGAGATGGTTTTCATTACTCTTGCAATGCTAGAGTACCTTTTAAGAAACAGTTAACAAATACTCCATTGAATTGCATTGTGTCTGAAATGCTTTCCCCATTTAACTTTACTTCTCTAAAATGAATTTATAGAATTTGGGAACAAGGAAATGAAGATTTTAAAAGGTTCTTGGTAATTTATAATACAATCACTTTCCATGCTATCTGTATATTGGAAGTGATCTTTTTAAACAGTTTTTCATTCTTGTCTAATGCGAGGAGAATTGTTAAATAATCATAGTACACTTATTTTGGGTCATTATTCATATGTTAATATGACATTTGTGATAAATTTCCACTAACCCCAAAATTACATTTAAATTATTTTAGAATGACTGATAACAAAACAATTATAGCATTATTTTAAAGATCAAAATCTAAACCAAGATAACCTAGACAGAACTGAAAGACTGAAAAGAAATATCAAAACATTAATGGATATCTTAGATATATTTTTCCTACATTTCTGAATTACCTAAATTCTAAAATAAATATGCAAAAGGAAAAGTGTAATGAGAAAGAGAAAGACACTGAAGTAGGTGTCAAATTATATTAGGAAGATTAACTCAGAGTAAAATATGCTAAAACAATTTAAACATTACAGTGGTTGTCTCATGTGTCTAGATACTAAACATTAAGGGTGAGTTGTACTGGTGCATCTTGTCTAGTTATCCATAGGAAGCTACTATTTCTGGTAGACTGGGAGCATTTATGATCCCTACTCCCTAAGTCTTGCAGATTAACAGTGTTAATTATTTTTGGAGTGAACCAAGATAAAGAATTTGAGTTCTTCAGTTCAGTTCAGTTCAGTTCAGTCGGTCAGTCTTTTCCAACTCTTTGCAACCCCATGAATCACAGCACGCCAGGCCTCCCTGTTCATCACCATCTCCCGGAGTTCACTCAGACTCACGTCCATCGAGTCCGTGATGCCATACAGCCATCTCATCCTCGGTCGTCCACTTCTCCTCCTGTCCCCAATCCCTCCCAGCATCAGAGTTTTTTCCAATGAGTCAACTCTTCGCATGAGGTGGCCAAAGTACTGGAGTTTCAGCTTTAGCATCATTCCTTCCAAAGAATTCCCAGGGTTGACCTCCTTCAGAATGGACTGGTTGGATCTCTTTGCAGTCCAAGGGACTCTCAACAGTCTTCTTCAAAACCACAGTTCAAAAGCATCAATTATTCGGCACTCAGCCTTCTTCACAGTCCAACTCTCACATCCATACAGGACCAATGGAAAAACCATAGCCTTGACTAGACCGACCTTAGTTGGCAAAGTAATTGTCTCTGCTTTTGAATATGCTATCTAGGTTGGTCATAACTTTTACTCCAAGGAGTAAGAGTCTTTTAATTTCATGGCTGCAGTCACATATTAATATAATCTCACAAGAGATTTCAGATCCATGGTCCCTAGAATAGAACTGTCACTCAGTTCAGTTCAGTTCAGTCCCTTGTTGTGACTGACTCTTTGCAACCCCATGAATTGCAGCAAGCCAGGCTTCCCTGTCCATCACCAACTCCCAGAGTTCACTCTGACTCATGTCCATCGAGTCCATGATGCCATCCAGCCATGTCATCCTCTGTAGTCCCCTTCTTCTCCTGCCCCCAATCCCTCCTAGCATCAGAGTCTTTTCCACTGAGTCAACTCTTCCCATGAGGTGGCCAAAGTACTGGAATTTCTGCTTTAGCATCATTCCTTCCAAAGAAATCCCAGGGCTGATCGCCTTCAGAATGGATTGGTTGGATCTCCTTGCAGTCCAAGGGACTCTCAAGAGTCTTCTCCAACACCACAGTTCAAAAGTATCAATTCTTCAGTGCTCAGCCTTATTCACAGTCCAACTCTCACATCTATACATGACCACAGGAAAAACCATAGCCTTGACTAGACGGACCTTAGTCAGCAAGTAATGTCTCTGCTTTTGAACATGCTATACACTAGAAGATGATATTCTTATTTGTTGAGGTTTTGAACTGACCTAAATCTTAGCTGTCCTCTAATCTTTCTCAACCAACTCCTGTTGTTTTAGAGTAATCCCTCTGTGTTTCCATGCTGTGAGGTTTCATTCAGGCACTCCTTTACTGTTGTAACAGACCTAAAGAAAAGTCTGTGACTTTTTTATTGAAGACATAAGTTAAGTTCTCTAATTTTCTAGAAAGATCCCTAACTTTCTAATTTTTTTTCCCTTTTATTGACTTGCTTACCTGAAGATCTAATATTTAAAGTTCTAAGATTTTTCATTGAAAAGCAGATACCATCTATACTCTAAATTCTCACTAGAGGATATAATTCTGTTATCCTCTCCAGTTCTTCTAAATAGATCAACTAAGACAATTGATATTGTGAAAAAATGAGTTACCAACTTTTATTCTGTAGGTTTTATAAACTCTGATCTTCAATTAACATACCATATGGAAAGGTGTATTATTTTAGCCCACAAAGAGAAGAGTAATTGACAACATGTGAGTCCTAGTCTGTATTTGGCACTTCAAATACTTTTTCACATTTATCTTTCAGAACAATTCAAAATTATTATCCATATTTTAACAGTGAAGTAATTAATTTAATATTTCAAAATTCGAGTACAATTTCAATGTCTTATAGTTGGTAAATACCAGAATTATTATTTGAACCCTTATCTTTATTTTTTAAATAGGTATTTAATGTACTTTATATGAAAAAAATTTTCAGACTACTATTTTGTGCTGTTTTTCAAGGTAGAAAGTGTTCCAGTTATGCAGTTTTTTCCATACAAAATGAACCAGGAGCTCAACATCAAAATGCAGTTTTAATTAATTTTAAATCTGTATCTATATGGTCCCCAAACACCTATTTTTATTGCTATGTCAAAATGCTTACATAAGTATGAATTTTTAAATAAAAGCACTATTTAAAATGATGCACTCAAGTTTTTTCAGGGACCCATATGATAAATACACACATAAAATGTATATTTACCTCTGAAAACATTGAAGACATTCATCATCTTCCACTTATGAAGACATTATTCTAATAATGAATTCATATGAAAAAATATTGAAAATTTCTCTCAGGTTTAGTGTAGAGAATTAAGGTCTCACTAGTGGAATTTGATTAATTATATAAATGAAAATTCAAAAACTTTTAATACTTTTTTTTTTTTTTTTTTGCTTTGGCCTTCTGAGGATCAGACTAACCCTCATGATTATTTCTTCCCTTTGTTGCTTTTTTTGGGGGGGGGTTCTAATCCTGTTTTTATTACAAACATCTTTAATTACATGTATCCTCAATCTCTTATTGAACATAGTTTATGTGTAAATAATATATAAATCACCAGGCGTTCTTTCTCCAGATGCTTTTTACTTAAAATTTTAGTGGACTCGATACTTCTCAGTACTCAAATGCATAGCCATTGAAAGCAAAAGTGTTAGTTGCTCAGTCCTATCTGACTTTGCAGCCCCATGAGCTGTAGCCCACCAAGCTCCTCTGTCCATGGGATTCTCCAAGCAAGAATACTGCAGTGACCATTTCCTTCTCTAAGAGATCTTCCCAACCTAGGGATCGAACCTGGGTCTCCTGCATTGCAGGCAGATTCTTTACCACCTGAGCCATCAGGAAAGCCTAAGTCTATTATTTATGAGGGTCTTTTGCATTGCAAACTACTTTCTTTTCCTCACAGTCTCTCCCATGGAAAAATTTGAGATAAAAAAAAATTTAGTTGTATCCCGGTCTTGGAGATGATGCCTGGGTTTTTATATTTGTTTCCTTTCACATAAATAAATATATACATATTTTCAAAACCTCTGAGCAATGGTCACCTCAGCTCAATATTTTTATATTTATCGATGGGATGTTTTTCTTTAAAAAAATTTAAATAAAATTTCTCTCTTTAATCTTACCTTCTGACTGAGTTTTAGTCATTCATACCATTCCATTCTATTAACCGAAAGAATTCTCATTTTTGAATTTCATTTGCATTTTATTAATAAGGCCAGAAGATGCTAAACTTCAGTTGCTCCTTCCTAAAAAGAAATGGGAGAAAGAGCAGCCATGATTAGGCAATCTGTTGTGCATGAATATTCTTAAGAGGCATGAAGGAAATAAAACATGTTAAAAAAAAAGATCAGTGATGCAACTCTAGATTCCCATGATTTGTCTTAAAGTTGACACTTACTCAAGAGACTCAGATTCTTTTGGAAGCTAATTTAGCATTCATTTTTATAAACTTCTTTAGTCCCTAAGGTTGTGAGTCAGAAACTTAGAATTCTCTAGAGAAGTCCCCACTTCTGTTCATTCCAAAAACCCAATTAACCTGACTTAACAAAAACCTTCCCTAGCCATACATTTCTTGGAATTTTCTTTGAACACATCTATTTGATGACCTCAGCAAAGTTCTCAAAACACTTAAACTTTCCCTAAGAATTTGTTTTTCTTTTGCTTCCACAGATAATGCTAGATCAATGCTAATACAATTCTAGTAAAAGAGGAAGTCATTCTACTTCTTTAAGTTATTTTTATCATCTATATCCTTGTTAACTCAAAACTATATAGAAATAATTTTTCTTTATACCAGTATAGATAAAATTTAATTAGCATATTGCATTTTAAATCAATAATTTTCTGTGACTTTGCAGTCTTTCTAACCTTTCTCTCTAATATTTGAAGAATAATCTATGCTTAATTGTAATACTGTTGGATATTTTAATTTTATTTTAATATTTTGAGATTTTGATACAATGATCATTGATATCTTTATAATCTGCTTTCTTTCTACTAGAAATAACATAAGGTTAACCTCTAGTGATGTGATTATAGAATGAAAAGAAGTGAATTGAGAGAATTCTTGATACATTTGCAAAATTATTTTTCCAAAGCTAAACATTTTCTGTGCTACTGCAGTATTTGCACAGACTATTTTTTGCATATTTTCTAGGA
>NW_024080447.1:15672-30838 GCF_014754425.2 Oryx dammah
TTTTTTCTGGAATTCTCTTGCTTTTTCTATGATCCAATAGATGTTGGGAAATTGATCTCTAGTTCCTCTGATGTTTCTAAATCAAGCTTTTACATCTAGAAGGTCTTGGTTCATGTACCATTGAAGCCTAGCTTGAAGGATTTTGAGCATTATCAGGCTATTTATTATCTTGTTAACAAGTGAAATGAGTGCAATTGTTTGGTAGTTTGAACATTTGTGGTAGTTTGAACATTTGTGTAATCCATATTAATTTCTCTATATATGTATAGCCATATCTATATCTCTATTTTTCTGTATGGATATTGCTCTATGTATATACTGAAAGCAGTGAGTTCACACTATCTTCTTACCCAGTATCTCATGGTTTATTCTAGTTTTTCCTCTTTCTGTGTGTGTAACTCTTCTGTCAGTGGTAAGCAGGCTCTCACTATGCCTCATATGTTTACTTATCTCTTGTGTCATGTCCTGTATATAATTGAGCTCCCATTTCTTTTGATTTGCTTTACCTCTATCTCTCCACAGTTCCCCCACTAACATCCTTTTCTTCTTATAATACTTGTCCTCACAGCCAATAAAATTTAATATACAGAACTGCAAACAAAATGTATGTGGTAAGTTTTCTGAAAATACATTTTAAAAAAATTTATAGTTATAAAAAAGAGATTAATTTTAGAAACATTGTCCTATTTACTCCCACCTTTCAGAATACATGTACCTGAAAATCCTTATGTTACATGGATGAAGGATGCATCCTTATTTCCTTATTTTTAATTTTACTTCTTTTTTATTGAAATAGAGTTGATTTACAAGATTGGGTTTGTTTCAGTTATACAGCATGGTGATTTACTATTTTTATAGATTGTACCCCATTTAAAGTATTAATAGACAATAATGGATATATTTCCTCTTCTAGAAAGGAAATCTTGTTGCTTATTTATACATAATAGTTTGTGTCTCTTCATTCCATACCTTGGCTCATCCTCCCCATTTCCCTCTCCTCACTGATGATCACTAGCTTGTTCTCTATATCTGTGAGTCTGTTACTGTTTGTTCACATAAATTCATTTGTTCTGTTTTTTAGATTTCACATAAAAGGAATAACATAGAGTATTTGTCATTCTCTGACTCATTTCACTAAGTGTAATATAGTCAAGGTGCATCTATTTTGCTTTAGGTGGCAGAAGTTAATTCTTTCTTTGTGGCTGAGTGAAAAACGAAGATCATGGCATCTGGTCCCATCACTTCATGGGAAATAGATGGGGAAACAGGGGAAACAGTGTCAGACTTTATTTTTTTGGGCTCCAAAATCACTGCAGATGGTGACTGCGCCATGAAATTAAGACGCTTACTCCTTGGAAGTGAAAGGTTGTTGTTGAATTACGACGCTGGGATTCTTGGCTCCCAGAGGAGAAGAATTCAATCTGGGGCCAAAGACACAGCTTGATCGCTCAGAGCTTTTGTGTAATAAAGTTTTATTAAAGTATAAAGGAGATAGAGAAAGCTTCTCACATAGGCATCAGAAGGGGGCAGAAAGAGTACCCCCCTGCTAGTCTTTAGCTGGATGTTATATAGTTATCAGCAGTCTGTTAATAAAAGAAAGGAATGTCTCAAAGCTTAGAATGGCACCAGGCCCCTCACCCATAAGATGTATTTTGGGATAATGTTGGCTCCAAATGGTTCATTTTGGGCCATAAAAGGATTAACTTGAATCTTGAAGAAGGGCAGAGTACCATACAAATAGTGTCATTTACACAGATTAGAGGAACAATATAGCAGTATAACATACTGGTTTATCAAGTAGGTTCTGAGCCAAAAGGTGGAACTGACTTGAAGACAGAGTTTGGGGTAAATGCATAATACATTAGCATAGCTTAAGATAAACATTTCCATAAGAAAAAGGCAATAGTTAACTTCAACTAAAACCAGGTGTCATTATGGCAACACAGAATTATAAGAGAAATCTCCTTTTAAATTTGTATAGAGAAGGAAAAAAATATCCCTAGTTTGTTTCTTCCTGCCGCTAAGGGAGATAAAATTGTCTGACACTTGCAGGCTATTTCCTCCATTTGAAAACCCCTGGCCTTCCTGCCTGTTACCCTCTCAGAAGGAAAGTTGTGACCAACCTAGATAGCATATTGAAAAGCAGAGACATTACTTTTCCAACAAAGGTCCGTCTAGTCAAGGCTATAGTTTTCCCTGTGGTCATGTATGGATGTGAGAGTTGGACTATGAAGAAGGCTGAGCACTGAAGAATTGATGCTTTTGAACTGTGGTGTTGGAGAAGACTCTTGAGAGTCCCTTGGACTGCAAGGAGATCCAACCAGTCCATTCTGAAGGAGATCAGCCCTGGGATTTCTTTGGAAGGAATGATGCTAAAGCTGAAACTCCAGTACTTTGGCCACCTCATGTGAAGAGTTGACTCATTGGAAAAGACTCTGATGCTGGGAGGGATTGGGGGCAGAAGGAGAAGGGGACAACAGAGGATGAGATGGCTGGATGGCATCACAGACTCGATGGACGTGAGTCTGAGTGAACTCCGGGATTTGGTGATGGACAGGGAAGCCTGGCGTGCTGCGATTCATGGGGTCGCCAAGAGTCGGACATGACTGAGCAACTGAACTGAACTGAACTGAACTGAACAGAATATTCTACTGGGGCTTCCCTGATGGTTCAATGGTAAAGATCCCCTGCCAATTCAGGACACACAGATTTGATCTCTGGGTCAGGAAGATTCCCCAGGAGAAGGAAATGGCAACCCACACCAGTATTCTTGCCTGAGAAATCTCTTAGACAGAGAAGTTGGTGGGGGACAGTCTATGGGTTCCCAAAAGTTTTGGACATAGCAAATAAACAACAATGATATCCACACACACATATATATACACACACACACACATTACATCTTCTTTATCCATTCATCAGCTGATGGACACTTAGTTTGCTTCCATATCTTGGCAGTTGTAAAGAGTGCTTTCACTGTAGGTAAATTTGAAGGATTTTTCAGAAGACAAAACATTTAAATTTTCTTTAATTAGATGCCTGTGTTGTCACCATAGGAGAAATATGATAATGGAGATGAAGTGACATACACTATTGTCCTTAGTGTGAAAGAACAGGATATATTTGGATAACTACATAGTGCATGCAACATAGTATAGCAGACTGGGTAGAAGAAACACAGCAAAGGAAAGAAGAAGGAATATATATATACTAGAAAAATGAAGTTGGGGCTGATCAAGTCCCTAGTAAAACAAAGATGAGTAATAAACAGAAAAAACATGAACTCAAGCAGTTCTCTCAAAAAGGGGAATGAAAAACTACATACATTTAATTATTTAAAATTAAACCTGGATATTCCTGGAAACGTTTAATGTCAATTTTTTTCTGGTTTCTAAAAGTTTGCTCTCACTTCATGGGCAACTTGTCCCTACATTTTTATGCTATTTTCATAAATGATGAAGTTAGATTCAGTTCAGTTCAGTCGCTCACTCGTGTACGACTCTTTGCGACCCCATGAATCGCAGCATGCCAGGCCTCCCTGTTCATCACCATCTCCCGGAGTTCACTCAGACTCACGTCCATCGAGTCTGTGATGCCATCCAGCCATCTCATCCTCGGCTGTCCCCTTCTCCTCCTGCCCCCAATCCCTCCCAGCATCAGAGTCTTTTCCAATGAGTCAACTCTTCGCATGAGGTGGCCAAAGTACTGGAACTTCAGCTTTAGCATCATTCTTTCCAAAGAAATCCCAGGGTTGATCTCCTTCAGAATGGACTGGTTGGATCTCTTTGCAGTCCAAGGGACTCTCAAGAGTCTTCTCCAATGCCACAGTAAAAAAGCATCAATTATTCGGCACTCAGCCTTCTTCACAGTCCAACTCTCACATCCATACATGACCACAGGAAAAACCATAGCCTTGACTAGATGGACCTTAGTCGGCAAAGTAATGTCTCTGCTTTTGAATATGCTATCTAGGTTGGTCATAACTTTTCTTCCAAGGAGTAAGCGTCTTTTAATTTCATGGCTGCAATCACCATCTGCAGTGATTTTGGAGCCCCCCCAAAATAAAGTCTGACACGGTTTCCACTGTTTCCCCATTTATTTCCCATGAAGTGATGGAACCGGATGCCATGATCTTTGTTTTCTGAATGTTGAGTTTTAAGCCAACTTTTTTGCTCTACTCTTTCACTTTCATCAAGAGCCTTTTTATTTCCTCTTCAATTTCTGCCATAAGGGTGGTGTCATCTGCATATCTGAGGTTATTGATATTTCTCCCAGCAATCTTGATTCCAGCTTGTGTTTTTTCCAGTCCAGCATTTCTCATGATGTACTCTGCATAGAAGTTAAATAAGCAGGGTGACAATATACAGTCTTGACGTACTCCTTTTCCTATTTGGAACCAGTCTGTTGTTCCATGTCCAGTTCTAACTGTTGCTTCCTGACCTGCATCCAGATTTCTCAAGAGGCAGGATAGGTGGTCTGGTATTCCCATCTCTTTCAGAATTTTCCACAGTTTCTTGTGATCCACACAGTCAAAGGCTTTGGCATAGTCAATAAAGCAGCCCAACTCTTAAATTCTGTGATTTTACATATAGCCTTTATTTCCTTTGTTCTGCTTATACTGAAAACCTTGCATCCAATATATGAGCTCATTTTGTGCATAAATTCAAAGATGCAAATTTCTCATTCTTTCCTCCAGAACCAGTCTAGCTGTCAGTTTTCTCATAGCGCTGTGCACTTCTGTATTCCTCAGGCTATAGATGATAGGATTGAGCATCGGTGTGACTACTCCATAGAACAGGGCAATCAGTTTGTCAAAAGCAGCATCTTTGGACTTTGACTTCATATACATGAACAGGATTGTCCCATAAAACACAGTCACCACCATTATGTGGGCTGAGCAGGTGGAAAAAGCCTTTTTTCTTCCTTCAGCTGAGTTGATTCTTAGTACAGTAGAAAGGATGAAAATGTAGGAGATACTAATCAACAGTAATGGAACAAATAAAAATATTACATTGCCCAACATGATAGTAGTCTCATTCAAGGATAT
Source organism: Oryx dammah (assembly GCF_014754425.2). Taxonomy (NCBI): domain Eukaryota; kingdom Metazoa; phylum Chordata; class Mammalia; order Artiodactyla; family Bovidae; genus Oryx; species Oryx dammah. The sequence continues at coordinate 20,720 of NW_024080447.1, forward strand.
ATCTGTGCAAGCTAGCTTGACAAAAGCCAATATTTCACAAACAAAATGATTGATGACATTTTTTCCACAGAAAGGCAACTGTACTGCAAGAATTGTTTCTGTCAATGAGTTGAAAAAGCCCAGTCCCCAGGAGAGAGCTGCCATCTTAATACGAAGTGCCTTGTTCACGATGATAGGGTATCTCAGAGGGTTGCAGATGGCTATGTAACGGTCATATGCCATCACTGCTAGAAGTACACACTCTGTCGACCCCATAGTGTAAGAGACAGACATCTGAACAACACATCTAGTGAAGGAGATAGTTTTTTTCTCCGATAGAAAGTGTATCAGCATTGAGGGGATAAAGGAAGATGTGTACCAAACGTCAAGGAAGGAAAGATTACAGAGGAAGAAGTACAAAGGTGTGTGAAGGTGGGAATCCAGGAGAGTGAGGATGATCAAAGTGCTGTTCCCCAGGAGAATCACCAGGTACATCAGCAAACACATCACAAAAAGGAGTTTTTCTGCTCTTGGATACTTCGAAAGTCCCTGTAGAATGAACTCAATGTCTGTCCATTGGTCCTTTCCATTTCATATGTTCATACCTGGAGTAATCCAGAAGAGATGTGCATTTAAGGAGTCTATACAGTATTATAATATGAAGTAAGAGAATATTGGAGGAAGGGCAACAGGTCAGTATTAGCCGGCTGGGTTTACAGTTGTGAGTTTAGATTTTCAAATTTTTCTTTTAGCTCATGTGTCAGGGAATAGAAGAAAGACAATAATTATGTTGGTAGTTTATTAAAAATACAAACTGAATATTCCATTTCTGACATTATGATGCCCAAATTCTGAGTCAGGGAAGAACTATTTAATAAATACTTGTTATTCTTGATTCAGACTTACTTTGAATATCATCATTTTGGAAATAACATGCTTAACTTCTTAAAAATATTGATTTATGATTTTATATCATGCCAGTCATTAACAATAACATGGGTTTAGGGTTTTACAATTTATGAAAATTTTCCTCATACTTATTTTATCATCACTATAATTCTCTGAGGGAGATAAAGTTCATAACGGTAAGAAGTATTTTAAAACACAGTAGGTAAACAGACTACTATTCAGTTCTACATTTTCTGACTTTACATCCCCCTTTTTAAATTGCTTGGTTATTGCCCTCAAAATTACAAAAGTTGTCTGAGTGGGAGTGTCTAAGGCATCTTTTAGAATAATGCTCTCCAGATGATTCTATTGTATAGCTGAAGAAGAAAACACCCTCCAAATTTTAGTATACAGATGAATCACATGGGAAACTTTTGTAAAAGACTCTCAATCAGTGGATCTGAAGTGGGTTTTAAGATCTGTATTCATTAACATGATTTCAGATGTTGATGTTGCTTGTGTATAAGCACATGAATAGCAAGACCTTTTAAATCATCTCTCTTTGATATGTTTGGAACTTGCCATTGTGGTTTCAGTTCTATATGGGATTGAAATTGAACAGCAGACAATACAAAACTAAACATTTTGGTGAGACTTCTGTGTAAGTGTAGTGCAATTTGTTTTGGATTTCTTAGTTTTTAGATATACAAACAACAAAATCACACATAGAACAGTTTGCCCTTTATTTCTGTCCATATGAAAGTCATTCCTTTTCCATTTGCTGAATTTGCAATTAAGCTCAATATTTTCCAAGAAAGGAAGTTGAGATTGTACCAGACCACCTTACCTGCCTCCTGAGAAATCTGTATGCAGCTTAAGAAGCAACAATCAGAACCAGACATGGAAAAGCAGACTGGTTTCAAATAGGAAAAGGTGTATGTCAAGGCTGTATATTGTCACCCTGCTTATTTAACTTATATGCAGAGTACATGATGCAAAATGTCAGACTGGAAGAAGCACAAGCTGAAATCAAGAGTGCCAGGAGAAATATCAATAACCTCAGATATGCAGATGACACCACCCTTATGGCAGAAAGCGAAGAAGAACTAAAGAGCCTCTTGATGAAAATGAAAGAGGAGAGTGAAAAAGTTGGCTTAAAGCTCAACATTCAGAAAACTAAGATCATGGCATCCGAACCCATAACTTCATGGCAAACAATGGAAACAATGGAAACAGTGACAGACTTTATTTACTTGAGCTCTAAAATCACTGCACATGGTGACTGCAGCCATGAAATTAAAAGATGCTTGCTCCTTGGAAGAAAAGCTATACCAACCTAGACAGCATATTAAAGAGCAGAGATAGTACTTTGCCAACAAAGGTCTGTCTAGTCAAACCTATGGTTTTTCTAGTAGTCATGTATGGATATGAGAGTTGGACTATAAAGAACACTGAGTGCTAAAGAATTGATGCTTTTGCACTGTGGTGTTGGAGAAGACACTTGAGAGGCCCTTGGACAGCAAGGAGACCAAACCACTCCATCCTAAAGGAAATGAGTTCTGAATATTCATTGGAAGGACTGATGCTGAAGCTGAAACTCCAATAGTGTGGCCACCTGATGGAAAGAACTGACTCATTTGCAAAGACTCTGATTCTGGGGAAGATTGAAGGCAGGAGAATGGAACGTCAGGATGGGATAGTTGGACGGCATCATGAACTCAATAGGCATTAGTTTGAGCAAGCTCTGGGAGATGGTGAAGGACAGGGAAGCCTGGCGTGTTACTGTCCATGATGCTCCAAAGAGTTGGACATGACTGAGAGACTGAACTGAACTGAACAAGGTCAGAGTTGTGTGCTATAGAGTGTAGAGAAAATTACTTTAATTTGAAAAAATCTAAAGAGCAGATATTAGTATATGATATTTTCCCCTATAACAACTAAGTAAAACTGGGTATAATTTTGAAAACACTTCATCATTCTCAAGATATTCTACCTAGATTAAAGAATATTCTTAGAGAAAAAAAGTTGATTGAATAGATGGGTTTTTACTTAGGGTTTTCAAAAAGTAGTTATGTTTCCAGTATAGGACTAGCTATTTCTGTGATAGTCATTTGCCAATGAGTTATACTGCTTTCTATGAAAACACTAGTTTTACACTGGTGAACAATTCATTCAAAATAATAGAATATTTACATATCTATTGACTATAGAAAGGAGATTGTTGTTGTTTAGTCTCCAAGTCTTATCTGACTCTTTTGTGACCTCATGGACTATGGCCCAGCCAGCTTCTCTGTCCATAGAAAGGAGGCACTCATTAAATTCAGGCTGCACCCTACTTTGTAGGCATACATTTCAAAAAGGGTAGCAAGTGTCATGATCAAGATAATCACGATGGTGTGATCACTCACCTAGAGCCAGACATCCTGGAATGTGAAGTCAAATGGGCCTTAGAAAGCATCACTATGAACAAAGCTAGTGGAGGTGATGGAATTCCAGTGGAGCTATTTCAAATCCTGAAAGATGATGCTGTGAAGGTGCTGCACTCAATATGCCAGCAAATTTGGAAAACTCAGCAGTGGCCACAGGACTGGAAAATGTCAGTTTTCATTTCAATGCCAAAGAAAGGCAATGCCAAAGAATGCTCTCATCTCACATGCTAGTAAAGTAATGGTCAAAATTCTCCAAGCCAGGCTTCAGCAATATGTGAACCACGAACTTTCAGATGTTCAAGCTGGATTTAGAAAAGGCAGAGGAACCAGAGATCAAAGCCAACATCCTCTGGCTCATGGAAAAAGCAAAAGAGTTCTAGAAAAACATCTATTTCTGCTTTATTGACTATGCCAAAGCCTCTCACTCTGTGGATCACAATAAACTGTGGAAAATTCTGAAAGAGATGGGAATACCAGACCACCTGACCTGCCTCTTGAGAAACCTACATGCAGGTCAGGATGCAATAGTTAGAACTGGACATGGAACAACAGACTGGTTCCAAATAGGAAAAGGAGTACGTCAAGGCTGTATATTGTCACCCTGCTTATTTAACTTCTATGCAGAGTACATCATGAGAAACGCTGGACTGGAAGAAACACAAGCTGGAATAAAGCTTGCCGGGAGAAATATCAATAACCTCAGATATGCAGATGACACAACCCTTATGGCAGAAAGTGAAGAGGAACTAAAAAGCCTCTTGCTGAAATTGAAAGTGGACAGTGAAAAAGTTAATTTAAATCTCAACATTCAGAAAATGAAGATCATGGCATCTGGTCCCACCACTTCATGGGAAATAATGGGGAAACAGTAGAAACAGTGTCAGACTTTATTTTTTGGGCTCCAAAATCACTGCAGATGGTGACTGCAGCCATGAAATTAAAAGACGTTTACTCCTTGGAAGAAAAGTTATGACCAACCTAGATAGTATATTCAAAAGCAGAGACATTACTTTTCCAACAAAGGTCCATCTAGTCAAGGCTATGGTTTTTCCAGTGGTCATGTATGGATGTGAGAGTTGGACTGTGAAGAAAGCTGAGCACCAAAGAATTGATGCTTTTGAACTGTGGTTTTGGAGAAGACTCTTGAGAGTCCCTTTGCTTGCAAGGAGATCCAACTGGTCCATTCTGAAGGAGATCAGCCCTGGGATTTCTTTGGAAGGAATGATGCTGAAGCTGAAACTCCAGTACTTTGGCCACCTCATGCAAAGAGTTGACTCATTGGAAAAGACTCTGTTGCTGGGACCGATTGGAGGCAGAGGAGAAGGGGACAACAGAGGATGAGATGGCTGGATGGCATCACTGACTGACTCAATGCACATGAGTCTGAGTGAACTCCGGGAGATGGTGATGGACAGGGAGGCCTGGCATGCTGCGACTCATAGGGTCGCCAAGAGTCAGACACGACTGAGCGACTGAACTGAACTGAACTGAACTGAGCAAGTGTTGGGTAGGCCAGGATACACCTTTACTTGTTATTAAGATTGGAGCTTGATTGACTATCGGTACACATACCAAGTGACTTTGAGAATAAAATTCTGATAGCAGAATTTCAGTCATCTGAGATCTGAATGTACTGCAGTTTCAGGAGGACAGATGTGAATCAGTTCAACAGCCTCTTTTTAGAAACATCTTATAATCCTGATTCCTATTTGGAAATTACTTATAGTAAATAAATGTATTGTACATAAGGTATCCTAGCAGCCCTTTGATAATTTCTGCAAAAAACATTTTACTTGCAGATTTTTTAAAGAGAGACCACCAATCTGCTTTAAGGCTTTCAAATGGAGGTGGAGAGGAAGGATAACAGATAATATAAAGGAGACGGTTTTCATTACTCTTGCAATGCTAGAGTACCTTTTAAGAAACAGTTAACAAATACTCCACTGAATTGCATTGTGTCTGAAATGCTTTCCCCATTTAACTTTACTTCTCTAAAATGAATTTATAGAATTTGGGAACAAGGAAATGAAGATTTTAAAAGGTTCTTGGTAATTTATAATACAATCACTTTCCATGCTATCTGTATATTGGAAGTGATCTTTTTAAACAGTTTTTCATTCTTGTCTAATGCGAGGAGAATTGTTAAATAATCATAGTACACTTATTTTGGGTCATTATTCATATGTTAATATGACATTTGTGATAAATTTCCACTAACCCCAAAATTACATTTAAATTATTTTAGAATGACTGATAACAAAACAATTATAGCATTATTTTAAAGATCAAAATCTAAACCAAGATAACCTAGACAGAACTGAAAGACTGAAAAGAAATATCAAAACATTAATGGATATCTTAGATATATTTTTCCTACATTTCTGAATTACCTAAATTCTAAAATAAATATGCAAAAGGAAAAGTGTAATGAGAAAGAGAAAGACACTGAAGTAGGTGTCAAATTATATTAGGAAGATTAACTCAGAGTAAAATATGCTAAAACAATTTAAACATTACAGTGGTTGTCTCATGTGTCTAGATACTAAACATTAAGGGTGAGTTGTACTGGTGCATCTTGTCTAGTTATCCATAGGAAGCTACTATTTCTGGTAGACTGGGAGCATTTATGATCCCTACTCCCTAAGTCTTGCAGATTAACAGTGTTAATTATTTTTGGAGTGAACCAAGATAAAGAATTTGAGTTCTTCAGTTCAGTTCAGTTCAGTTCAGTCGGTCAGTCTTTTCCAACTCTTTGCAACCCCATGAATCACAGCACGCCAGGCCTCCCTGTTCATCACCATCTCCCGGAGTTCACTCAGACTCACGTCCATCGAGTCCGTGATGCCATACAGCCATCTCATCCTCGGTCGTCCACTTCTCCTCCTGTCCCCAATCCCTCCCAGCATCAGAGTTTTTTCCAATGAGTCAACTCTTCGCATGAGGTGGCCAAAGTACTGGAGTTTCAGCTTTAGCATCATTCCTTCCAAAGAATTCCCAGGGTTGACCTCCTTCAGAATGGACTGGTTGGATCTCTTTGCAGTCCAAGGGACTCTCAACAGTCTTCTTCAAAACCACAGTTCAAAAGCATCAATTATTCGGCACTCAGCCTTCTTCACAGTCCAACTCTCACATCCATACAGGACCAATGGAAAAACCATAGCCTTGACTAGACCGACCTTAGTTGGCAAAGTAATTGTCTCTGCTTTTGAATATGCTATCTAGGTTGGTCATAACTTTTACTCCAAGGAGTAAGAGTCTTTTAATTTCATGGCTGCAGTCACATATTAATATAATCTCACAAGAGATTTCAGATCCATGGTCCCTAGAATAGAACTGTCACTCAGTTCAGTTCAGTTCAGTCCCTTGTTGTGACTGACTCTTTGCAACCCCATGAATTGCAGCAAGCCAGGCTTCCCTGTCCATCACCAACTCCCAGAGTTCACTCTGACTCATGTCCATCGAGTCCATGATGCCATCCAGCCATGTCATCCTCTGTAGTCCCCTTCTTCTCCTGCCCCCAATCCCTCCTAGCATCAGAGTCTTTTCCACTGAGTCAACTCTTCCCATGAGGTGGCCAAAGTACTGGAATTTCTGCTTTAGCATCATTCCTTCCAAAGAAATCCCAGGGCTGATCGCCTTCAGAATGGATTGGTTGGATCTCCTTGCAGTCCAAGGGACTCTCAAGAGTCTTCTCCAACACCACAGTTCAAAAGTATCAATTCTTCAGTGCTCAGCCTTATTCACAGTCCAACTCTCACATCTATACATGACCACAGGAAAAACCATAGCCTTGACTAGACGGACCTTAGTCAGCAAGTAATGTCTCTGCTTTTGAACATGCTATACACTAGAAGATGATATTCTTATTTGTTGAGGTTTTGAACTGACCTAAATCTTAGCTGTCCTCTAATCTTTCTCAACCAACTCCTGTTGTTTTAGAGTAATCCCTCTGTGTTTCCATGCTGTGAGGTTTCATTCAGGCACTCCTTTACTGTTGTAACAGACCTAAAGAAAAGTCTGTGACTTTTTTATTGAAGACATAAGTTAAGTTCTCTAATTTTCTAGAAAGATCCCTAACTTTCTAATTTTTTTTCCCTTTTATTGACTTGCTTACCTGAAGATCTAATATTTAAAGTTCTAAGATTTTTCATTGAAAAGCAGATACCATCTATACTCTAAATTCTCACTAGAGGATATAATTCTGTTATCCTCTCCAGTTCTTCTAAATAGATCAACTAAGACAATTGATATTGTGAAAAAATGAGTTACCAACTTTTATTCTGTAGGTTTTATAAACTCTGATCTTCAATTAACATACCATATGGAAAGGTGTATTATTTTAGCCCACAAAGAGAAGAGTAATTGACAACATGTGAGTCCTAGTCTGTATTTGGCACTTCAAATACTTTTTCACATTTATCTTTCAGAACAATTCAAAATTATTATCCATATTTTAACAGTGAAGTAATTAATTTAATATTTCAAAATTCGAGTACAATTTCAATGTCTTATAGTTGGTAAATACCAGAATTATTATTTGAACCCTTATCTTTATTTTTTAAATAGGTATTTAATGTACTTTATATGAAAAAAATTTTCAGACTACTATTTTGTGCTGTTTTTCAAGGTAGAAAGTGTTCCAGTTATGCAGTTTTTTCCATACAAAATGAACCAGGAGCTCAACATCAAAATGCAGTTTTAATTAATTTTAAATCTGTATCTATATGGTCCCCAAACACCTATTTTTATTGCTATGTCAAAATGCTTACATAAGTATGAATTTTTAAATAAAAGCACTATTTAAAATGATGCACTCAAGTTTTTTCAGGGACCCATATGATAAATACACACATAAAATGTATATTTACCTCTGAAAACATTGAAGACATTCATCATCTTCCACTTATGAAGACATTATTCTAATAATGAATTCATATGAAAAAATATTGAAAATTTCTCTCAGGTTTAGTGTAGAGAATTAAGGTCTCACTAGTGGAATTTGATTAATTATATAAATGAAAATTCAAAAACTTTTAATACTTTTTTTTTTTTTTTTTTGCTTTGGCCTTCTGAGGATCAGACTAACCCTCATGATTATTTCTTCCCTTTGTTGCTTTTTTTGGGGGGGGGTTCTAATCCTGTTTTTATTACAAACATCTTTAATTACATGTATCCTCAATCTCTTATTGAACATAGTTTATGTGTAAATAATATATAAATCACCAGGCGTTCTTTCTCCAGATGCTTTTTACTTAAAATTTTAGTGGACTCGATACTTCTCAGTACTCAAATGCATAGCCATTGAAAGCAAAAGTGTTAGTTGCTCAGTCCTATCTGACTTTGCAGCCCCATGAGCTGTAGCCCACCAAGCTCCTCTGTCCATGGGATTCTCCAAGCAAGAATACTGCAGTGACCATTTCCTTCTCTAAGAGATCTTCCCAACCTAGGGATCGAACCTGGGTCTCCTGCATTGCAGGCAGATTCTTTACCACCTGAGCCATCAGGAAAGCCTAAGTCTATTATTTATGAGGGTCTTTTGCATTGCAAACTACTTTCTTTTCCTCACAGTCTCTCCCATGGAAAAATTTGAGATAAAAAAAAATTTAGTTGTATCCCGGTCTTGGAGATGATGCCTGGGTTTTTATATTTGTTTCCTTTCACATAAATAAATATATACATATTTTCAAAACCTCTGAGCAATGGTCACCTCAGCTCAATATTTTTATATTTATCGATGGGATGTTTTTCTTTAAAAAAATTTAAATAAAATTTCTCTCTTTAATCTTACCTTCTGACTGAGTTTTAGTCATTCATACCATTCCATTCTATTAACCGAAAGAATTCTCATTTTTGAATTTCATTTGCATTTTATTAATAAGGCCAGAAGATGCTAAACTTCAGTTGCTCCTTCCTAAAAAGAAATGGGAGAAAGAGCAGCCATGATTAGGCAATCTGTTGTGCATGAATATTCTTAAGAGGCATGAAGGAAATAAAACATGTTAAAAAAAAGATTAGTGATGCAACTCTAGATTCCCATGATTTGTCTTAAAGTTGACACTTACTCAAGAGACTCAGATTCTTTTGGAAGCTAATTTAGCATTCATTTTTATAAACTTCTTTAGTCCCTAAGGTTGTGAGTCAGAAACTTAGAATTCTCTAGAGAAGTCCCCACTTCTGTTCATTCCAAAAACCCAATTAACCTGACTTAACAAAAACCTTCCCTAGCCATACATTTCTTGGAATTTTCTTTGAACACATCTATTTGATGACCTCAGCAAAGTTCTCAAAACACTTAAACTTTCCCTAAGAATTTGTTTTTCTTTTGCTTCCACAGATAATGCTAGATCAATGCTAATACAATTCTAGTAAAAGAGGAAGTCATTCTACTTCTTTAAATTATTTTTATCATCCATATCCTTGTTAACTCAAAACTACATAGAAATAATTTTTCTTTATACCAGTATAGATAAAATTTAATTAGCATATTGCATTTTAAATCAATAATTTTCTGTGACTTTGCAGTCTTTCTAACCTTTCTCTCTAATATTTGAAGAATAATCTACCCTTAATTGTAATACTGTTGGATATTTTAATTTTATTTTAATATTTTGAGATTTTGATATAATGATCATTGCTATCTTTGTAATCTGCTTTCCTTCTACTAGAAATAACATAAGGTTAACCTCTAGTGATGTGATTATAGAATGGAAAGATGTGAATTGAGAGAATTCTTGATACATTTGCAAAATTATTTTTCCAAAGCTTAACATTTTCTGTGCTACTGCAGTATTTGCACAGACTATTTTTTGCATATTTTCTAGGA
>NW_024080448.1:0-29720 GCF_014754425.2 Oryx dammah
ACCTGACGCACTGAACTACAGAGTAGGACCCCACCCAGGGTGCCCCTTTAAGTGCCTGATGTGCCAATCTACAGAGTAGGACCCCAGCTAGGGGGGCCCTTATATGTGCCTGATGTGCCAAACAACAGAGAAGGTCTCCAGGCAAGGAAGCCCTCTAAGAGCCTGAATGGGTGGAGCTACGGAGGACTGGCCAAAGAGGCCTTCTGATCACCAGCTACAAGAGGCTTGAAAAAAGCCTCTGATAGGGCCATAACTCCTGCGGTGGAGGCAGTCCGTGTCCCTGCACACTTTGTGCTGCCAGGGTCCCCGCAAGCCAAGCAGCTGTGCCACCTTCACCCTCAACTCTCACCGGGGCAGAGCTGCCACAGGCAAAAACGTCCTGCACCTCTGCATGTGGGGTCGCTTTGCTAGTGTCCTACTCTTTCCACCCCTGGAGACTGTGGCCTGCCAGGCTTCTCTGTCAGGGAGCAGGGTTCTCCAGGCAAGAAAACAGGAGCGTGTTGGCCAATACTGGTTTCCATGGCTGTGTGGTGCTGGAGCAGCCCTGAGGAGATACCCCACATCCAAGGGCAGAGAAGCCCAGCAGGATGGTGGTGCTGGAGCGACTTTGACGAGATACCCCACATCCAAGGGCAGAGAAGCCCCAGCAAGATGGTAGGAGGGGCGAATTCATGTTTAGAATCACACCCCATCTTGGCCAGAGACACTCAGAGGGCTCAAACAAACCTTGTGTGCACCAGGACCCAGGAGAAAGGAGCAGTGACCCCACAAGAGACTGACCCAGACTTGCCTGGAAGTGTCCAGGAGCCTCCAGAGGAGATATTGGTCGGTGGTGGCCTGCTGCAGGGTTGGGGGCACAGAGTGCAGCAGTACATGCATGGGGCCTTTTGAAGGAGGTGGCCATTATCTGCATCACCTCCACCATGGTTTGGCCCCAAGGTAAATAAGAAGGAGGGAACACAGCTCCACTCATCAGAAAATTGGATTAAAGATTTATTGAGCATGGCCCCACCAATCAGAACAAGACCCAAGTTCCCCCTCAGTCAGCCTCTCCCATCAGGAAGCTTCCATAAGCCTCTTATCCTTCTCCATCAGAGGGCAGACAGACTGAAACCACAATCACAGAAAACTAACCGACCTGATCACATGGACCACAGCCTTGTCCAACTCAGTGAAACTGAGCCATGCCATGTGGGGTCACCCAAGACAGACAGGTCATGATGGAGAGTTCAGACAGAATGGGGTCCACTGGAGAAGGGAATGGCAAACCACTTCAGTATTCTTGCCTTGAGAACCCCATGAATGGTATGAAAAGGCAAAAACATAGGACATTGAAAGATGAACTCCCCAGGTGGGTAGGTGCCCAATATGCTACTAGAGATCAGTGGAGAAATAACTCCAGAAAGAATGAAGAGATGGAGCTAAAGCAAAAACAACACCCAGTTGTCAATATGACTAGTGATGGAAGGGAAGTCCGATGCTGTAAAGAGCAATATTGCATAGGAACCTGGAATGTTAGGTCCATGAATCAAGGCAAATTGGAAGTGGTCAAATAGGAGATGGCAAGTGTGAACATCAACATTTAAGGAATCAGTGAACTAAAGTGGACCGGAATGGTTGAATTTAACTCAGATGAACATTATATCTACTACTGTGGGCAAGAATCCCTGAGAAGAAATGGAGTAGCCATCATAGTCAGCAAAAGAGTCTGAAATGCAGTACTTGGATGCAGAATGATTTCTGTTTGTTTCCAAGTCAACCATTCAATATCAAAGTAATCCAAGTCTGTGCCCTGACCAGTAACGCTGAAGAAGCTGAAGTTGAATGGTTCTATGAAGACCTACAAGGCCTTCTAGAACTAACACCCAAAAGAGATGTCCTTTTCATTATAGGAGACTGGAATGCAAAAGTAGGAAGTCAAGAAACACCTGGAGTAACAGGCAAATTTGGCCTTGGAGTACAGAATGAAGTAGGGCAAAGGCTAATATAGAGTTTGGCAAAGAGACTGCACTGGTCATAGCAAACACCCTCTTCCAACAACACAAGAGAAGACTCTACACATGGACATCACCAGATGGTCAACACCAAAATCAGATTGATTATATTCTTTGCAGCCAAAGATGGAGAAGCTCTATACAGTCAACAAAAACAAGACCAGGAGCTGACTGTGGCTCAGATCATCAACTCTTTATTGCAAAATTCAGACTTATATGGAAGAAAGAAGGGAAAACCATTAGACCATTCAGTTATGATCTAAATCAAATCCCTTACAATTATATGGTGGAAATGACAAATAGATTCAAGGGATTAGATCTGATAGACAAAGTGCCTGAAGAACTATGGACGGAGTTCGTGACACTGTACAAGAGACAGGGATCAAGACCATCCCCAAGAAAAAGAAATGCAAAAAAACAAAATGGCTATTTGAGGAGGCCTTACAAATAGCTGTGAAAAGAAGAGAAGTGAAACACGAAACAAGGAACGATATACCCATTTGAATGCAGAGTTCCAAGGAATAGCAAGGCGAGTTAAGAAAGCCGCCCTTAGTGATCAGTGCAAAGAAATAGAGGAAAACAATAGAATGGGAAAGAGTAGAGATCTCTTCAAGAAAATTAGAGATACCAAGGGAACATTTCATGCAAAGATAGGCTCAATAAAGGACAGAAATGGTATGGACCTAACAGAAGCAGTAACAGAAGCCGAAGATATTAAGAAGAGGTGGCAAGAATACACAGAAGAACTATACAAAAAGGATCTTCATGACCCAGATAACCACGATGGTGTGATCACTCACCTAGAGCCAGACATCCTGGAATGTGAAGTCAAGTGGGCATTGGGAAGCATCACTATGAACAAAGCTAGTCAAGGTGATGGAATTCCAATTGCACTATTTAAAATCCTAAAAGATGATGCTGTAAAAGTGCTGCACTCAATATGCCAGAAAATTTGGAAAACTCACCAGTGGCCACAGGACTGGAAAAGGTCAATTTTCATTCCAATCCCAAAGAAAGGCAATGCCAAAAAATGCTTAAATTACCGCACAATTGCACTCATACTGGCAGAGTAATGCTCAAAATTCTCCAATCCAGGCTTCAACAGTACGTGGACCTTGAACTTCCAGATGTTCAAGTTGTATTTAGAAAAGGCAGAGGAACCAGATATCAAATTGCCAACATCTGTTGGATCATCGAAAAAGCAAGAGCGTTCCAAAAAAACATCCATTTCTGCTTTATCGACTATGCCAAATCTTTTGACTGTGTGGATCACAACAAACTGTGGAAAATTCTGAAAGAGATGGGAATATCAGAGCACCTGACCTGTCTCTTGAGAGACCTGTATGCAGGTCAACAAGCAACAGTTAGAACTGGACATGGACACGGACAACAGACTGGTTCCAAATTGGGAAAGGAGTACATCAAGGCTGTATGTTGTCACCCTGCTTATATAACTTATATGCAGAGTACATCATAAGAAATGCTGGTGTAGAAGAAGCACAAGCTGGAATCAAGATTGCTGGGAGAAATATCAATAAACTGAGATATGCAGATGACACCACCCTCATGGCAGAAAGCAAAGACTAGATGAAAGTGACAGAGGAGAGTGAAAAAGTTTGTTTAAAATTCAAAATTCAGAAAACGAAGATCATGTCATCTATCCCACCACTTCACAGCAAATAGATGGGGAAACAGTGGGAACAGTGAGGGTTTTCTTAGTGGAAGGCTCTAAAATCACTGCAGATGGTGACTGCAACCATGAAATTAAAGACGATTCTTCCTTGGAAGAAAAGCTATGACCAAGCTGGACAGCATATTAAAAAGCAGAGACATTACTTTGCCAACAAAGATCTGTCTAGTCAAAGCTATGGTTTTTCCAGTAGTCACATATGGATGTGAGAGTTGGACTATAAAGAAGGCTGAGCAACTTCAATGACTGCAGCATGCCAGGCCTTTCTGTCCATCACCAACTCCTGGAACTTACTGAAACTCATGGCCATTGAGTTGGTGAAGCCATCCAACCATCTCATCCTCTGTTGTTCCCTTCTCCTCCCACCTTCAATTTCCCCAGCATCAGGGTCTTTTCAAATGAGTCAATTCTTCACATCAGGTGGCCAAAGTATTGGAGTTTCAGCTTCAACATCTGTCCTTCCAATGAATGTTCAGGACTGATTTCCTTTAGGATGGACTGGTTGGATCTCGCTGTAGAAGGGAGTCTCAAGAGTCTTCTCCAACACCACAGTTCAAAAGCATCAGTTTTTCAGCGCTCAGCTTTCTTTAAAGTGTGACTCTCAGGTCCATACATGACTACTGGAAGAACCATAGCCTTGACTAGATGGACGTTTGTTAACAAAGTAATGTATCTGCTTTTTATTTATTTATTTTTTTTTCCAGAGTTCTAGGACTTTTAATCTGTCCCAAAATTGCTGAAGCAAAAATCATGATAAAACATTCTGCTTTCCTTTACACCCCCCAACGCAAAAAAAAAAAAAAAACTCCGTAGGAAAAAAATTGTTTTGTACATGGGAAGAAACAATATAAATTCAAAACTTACAGATAAGGGTTAGCTCCAGCACTCATTTCTTTAAAAAGTTTATACGAATATCCAGTCAACACCAACAGGGTTATCTCCCTTGAAATGTTATCTATACGGATTTCCAAGTAGACCACAGGGCTGTATACTGTCTTTGAATGTCCTCAGAAGGTTCTGTCATTGATCAGGTAACAGAGTAAAAACCCCTGAGTCCTTTCTTTCAAATGGAAGAGGGAGAGACAGGGATAGAAGAAACTATTCAAACTTTGTCTTCTTTCCTTGTGGCTTATGGTCTCCTCATAACTTTCCTTCCAAGGAGTAAGCATCTTTTAATTTCATGGCTGCAATCATGATCTGCAGTAATTTTGGAGCCCCCCAAAATAAAGTCTGACACTGTTTCCACTTTTTCCCCATCTATTTGCCATGAAGTGATGGGACCGGATGCCATGATCTTCATTTTCTGAATGTTTAGTTTCAAGCCAACATTTTCACTCTCCTCTTTCACTTTCATCAAGAGGCTCTTTAGTTTCTCTTCCGTTTCTGACATAATGGTGGTGTCATCTGCATATCTGAGGTTATTGGTATTTCTCCCAGCAGTCTTGATTCCAGCTTGTGCTTCATCTAGTCCAGCATTTTGCATGATGTACTCTGCATACAAGTTAAATAAACAGGGTGACAATACACACCCTTGACGTATTCCTTTCCCTTTTTGGAACCAGTCTGTTGTTCATGTCCATTTCTATCTGTTGCTTCTTGACCTCTATACAAGTATCTCACGAGGCAGGCAAGGGGTTCCGGTATTCCCATCTCTTAAAGAATTCTCCACAGTCTGCTGTGATCCACACAGTCAAAGGCTTTGGCATAGTCAATAAAGCAAAAGTAGATTTTTTTTTGGACCTCTCTTACTTTTTCGATGATCCAACAGATGTTCGCATTATGATCTCTTGTTCCTCTTCCTTTTCTAAATCTACCTTGGTAATGCATTTCTGACTCATAGGAAGAAAAACTGATTATTTGAAGCAGCAACTATTAGCAACATAGACATTAAGGCATTTTCTGAAGTCACTCTTTTCAAATGGTTCACACTTGTTTCTCAGTGAATGCACCTGGGCCTGCACAGAATTTCCACTTCTGAAATTTTTTCCCAGTGGATTTACCAATTTCTAATTGCTGCAACAGTAAGGTATGCACTGGATTTCACGGTTGATTTTAATGTAGCTTGCATAATAAACTCTTTTTTCCCCCTTCAAAATCCTTAGTTTTAATTTTCAACATTATAGAATAAGAAGAAGAAATGAACTTCTCGAGGGGGCTTATTGCTTAAATTCTTTTACTATTGATCTCAAAGAGAGTTCTGGAGGTGATACTGCCCCCATTCATATTTGCAATAGTCCATTAACTCTCTCTGGAATCAAATCTTGCCCCCATTTTGCTCTTCAGGAGGTGGTGCTCTGTCTGAGGTATAATAATTTGTTTTTGATTTCTGTGAAGAATGCTGCTGCTGCTGCTGCTGCTAAGTCACTTCAGTCGTGTCCGACTCTGTGCGACCCCATACACAGCAGCCCACCAGGCTCCCCTTCCCTGGGACTCTCCCAGCAAGAACACTGGCTGCGAAGAATGAGTGCTGAAATTTTTGAATTTTGTAGTTTATATTGCTTTTGTCTCATTTTGCATAACAGAGATATCCTCCACACATTTCATCATCCTAGTCAAAAGGGTTACTTACAGCTTATTTTAAATATTCAAATGAAATATTTCACAATAGGATGTCATAATGAGCTTCAAAGAAAATCATAATAAATTGTAAAGAATTGAAATCCCACAGACTGTTCTCTCTCAACAGATGTCATAAGCTAGAAACTTGTTTATCAAGGAAACTAATAGAAAATTAGCAACACCATTAAAATTCATCACTCCATATATAGGAAATTTACACAAATGAAATTCAAATAAAAATCTTCCTGGACCACAAAGAAAAGGAAATGGACAAGAAAAGCCATGAACTTCAACATGAACCTGGCCATTCAAACATATTGAGGTAAAAGGAGATACTGTAGGTTTTATATTGCTGATAATTCTCCTCTACATTGCTGTAAGGGCCTGAAGACACGACCTGCTCTGGACTCATGTCCTTAAATCTCCATAACTAAATATAAATAAAGAACCAAAAAGAACTGGCCAAGTACCACAGTTCCTTCCCCCTTAATCTCAAGCCTGATTTTCATAAAAAGGCTATTATCTCTTGAGCTCTGGTCACTCAACCACACTTTGAGTCAACAGCTGTGACTCACAGGCTGCCAGTCCACGACTGGCATACCAGTGGAGATAGATGTTTGAAATGCCTTCCCTGGACACTGTCTAATGGACATAAAATTGCAGGTCATGAAAGTTGTTGTTTTAAAGATCAAAAGATTCTCTATTAGAAAATAACTGATTAGATACATCTGTATGTTTTTTTTCTTTCTAATTTATTATTTTATTGAAGGATAATTGTTTTACAGAATTGTGTTGCTTTCTGTCAAACCTCAACATGAATCAGCCATAGGTATACATATATCCCCTCCCTTTTGAACCCCTGTCCCACCTCCTTCCCCATCCCACTCCTCTAGGTTGACACAGAGCCCCTGTTTGAGTTTCATGAGCTATACAGCAAATTCTCATTGCTTATAGTAGTGGAAACAGTGGCTAACGATTTTTCTGGGCTCCAAAATCACTGAAGATGGTGATTGCAGCAATGAAATTAAAAGACGCTTGCTCCTTGGGAGGAAAGTTATGACCAACCTAGATAGCATATTAAAAAGAGACATTACTTTGCCAACAAAGGTCCGTCTAGTCAAAGCTATGGTTTTTCCAATAGTCATGTATGGATGTGAGAGTTGGACTATAAAGAAATCTGAGTGACAAAGAATTGATGCCTTTGAACTGTGGTGTTGGAGAAGACTCTTGAGACTCCCTTGGATTGCAAGGAGATCCAACCAGTCCATTGTAAAGGAGATCAGTCCTGGGTGTTCATTGGAAGGAATGATGTTGAAGCTGAAACTCCAATACTTTGGCCACCTGATGCAAAGAGCTGACTCATTGGAAAAGACCCTGATGCTGGGAAAGACTGAGGACAGGAGGAGAAGGGGACGGCAAAGGATGAGATGGTTGGATGGCATCATTGACTCAATGGACATGGGTTTGGGCGGACTCTAGGAGTTGGTGATGGACAGGGAGACCTGGCGTGCTGTGGTTCATGGGGTGGAAGAGTCGGACACGACTGAGCGACTGAACTGAACTAAACTGAATATAAGTCTCTATGTTACTCTTTCCATACATCTCACCCTCTCTTTGCCTCTCCGCATGTCCATAAGTCTATTCTTTATGTCTGTTTCTCCATTCCTGCCCTGTAAGTAAATTCTTCCATTTTTCTAGATTCCCTATATGAGAGTTAGAATATGATATTTATCTTTCTCTTTCTGACTCACTTCACTCTATATAACAGATTCTAGGTTTATCCATCTCACCAGAACTGACTCAAAGGCATTCCTTTTTATGGCTAAGTAATGTTCCATTGTGTATATGTACCACTTCTTTATCCATTCATCTGTGAATGGAAATCTAGGTTGCTTCCATGTTCTAGCTACTGTAGGTAGTGCTGCAATGAACAATGGGATATATGTGTCTTTTTTAATTTTGGTTTCCTCAGGGTATATGCTAGGAGTGGGATTGCGAGGTCATATGGTAGTTTTATTCCTAGTTTTTTAAGGATTCTCCATACCTTCTTCCATTGTAGCTGTATCAATTTACATTCCCACCAACAATGCAAGAGCATTCCCTTTTCTCCACACCCTCTCCAGCATTTATTGTTTGTAGACTTTTTGATGGTGGCCATTCTGACCAGTGTGAGGTGATATCTCACTTTGGTTTACATTTTTCTGATAATGAGTGATGTTGAGTATCTTTTCATGTGTTTGTTAGCCATCTGTATGTCTTCTTTGGAGAAATGTCTGTTTAGGTCTTTTTCCCACTTTTTGATTGGGTTATTTCTTTTTCTGGCATTGAGTTGAATGAGCTGCTTGTATATTTTGGAAATTAATCCTTTGTCAGTTGTTTCATTTGCTATTATTTTCTCCCATTCCTAGGGTTGTCTTTTCACCTTGCTTATAGTTTCCTTTGCTGTGCAAAAGCTTGTAAGTTTGATCAGGTCCCATTTGTTTACTTTTGTTCTTATTTCCATTACTCTAGGAGGTGGGTCATAGAGGATGTTGCTTTGATTTATGTCATTGAGTGTCCTGCCTATGTTTTCCTCTAAGGGTTTTATAGTTTCTGGTCTTATATTTAGGTCTTTAAATCCATTTTGAGTTTATCTTTGTGTATGTGTGTATGTGTCTATTTCCCTTTTGATTTCTTCAGTAACCTGTTGGTTATTTAGAAACACATTTTTTAATCTCCATGTGTTGGTGTTTCTTACAGTTTTTTTCTTATAATTGATATCTAGTCTCATAGCATTGTGGTCAGAGAAGATGCTTGATAAGATTTCAATTTTCTTAAATTTACTGAAGTTTGATTTGTGATTCAAGATGCGGTCTATCCTGGAGAATGGTCCATGTGCACTTGAGAAGAATGGTGTATTCTTCTGCATTTGGATGGAATGTCCTGAAGATATCAGTGAGATCCATCTCCTCTAATGTAATGTATCATTTAAGACTTGTGTTTCCTTATTGATTTTCTCCTTTGATGATCTGTCCATTGGTGTGAGTGGGGTGTTAAAGTCTCCTACTACTATTGTGTTACTGTCAATTTCTCCTTTTATGTCTGTTAGTGTTTGTCTTATGTATTGAGGTACTCCTATGTAGGGTGCATAGATATATACAATTGTTATGTCTTACTCTTGGATTGATCCCATGATCATTATGCAGTGCCCTTCCTTATTTCTTGTAATCTTTAAGATCTATTTTGTCTGATACAAGGATTGTTACTCCAGCTTTCTTTTGCTTCCCATTTGCATAGAATATATTTTTCCATCCTCTCACTTTCAGTTTATATGTGTCTTGAGGTTTGAAGCAGGTTTCTCATAGACAGCATATATATGGGTCTTGTTTTAGTTATCCATTCAGCCAGTCTGTGTCTTTTGGTTGGAGCATTTAATCCGTTTATATTTAAAGTAATTATTGATATATATGTTCCTATTGACATTTTCTTAATTCTTTGGGGTTGATTTTGTAGATCTTTTTTCTTCTCTTGGATTTCTTGACTATATTAGTCTCTTTAACATTTGTTGTAAAGTCGGTTTGGTGGTACTGAATTCTCTTAACTCTTGCTTGTCTGAAAAGCTTTTTATTTCTCCATCAATTTTGAATAAGATCCTTGCCGGGTGCAGTAATCTTGGTTGTAGATTTGTACCATTCAGTACTTTAAATATATCCTGCCATTCCCTTCTGGCCTGCAGAGTTCTGCTAAAAGATCAGCTATTAAGTTTATGGGGTTTCCCTTGTATGTTACTTGTTCCTTCTCCCTTGCTGCTTTTAATATTCTTTTTTGTGTTTAGTCTTTGTTAGTTTGAATAGTGTGTGTCTTGGTGTGTTTCTCCTTGGGTTTATCCTGTCTGGGACTCTCTGTGCCTCTTGAACTTGATTGACTATTTCCTTTTCTATGTTGGGAAATTTTCAACTATAATCTCTTCAAAAATTGTCTCATACCCTTTCTTTTTCTCTTCTTCTTCTGGGACCTCTATAATTCAAATGCTGATGTGTTTGATATGGTCCCAGAAGTCTCTGAGACTGTCCTCAGCTCTTTTTATTATTTTTATTTTATTCTGCTCTTCAGAAGTTATTTCCACCATTTTTATCTTCCAGCTCACTGAGTCATTCTTCTGCTTCAGATATTCTATTAATTCCTTCCAGAGTATTTTTAATTTCAGTAATTGTGTTGTTTGTATCTGCATGTTTATTCGTTAATTCTTCTAGGTCTTCTTTGTTAATTGATTCTTGCATTTTCTCCATTTTCTTTTCAAGGTTTTTGATCATCTTTACTATCATTATTCTGAATTCTTTTTCAGGTAGTTTGCCTATTTCTTCTTCATTTGTTTGGACTTATGTGTTTCTAGTTTGTTCCTTCATTTGTCTAGTATTTCCCTGCCTTTTCATTATTTTCTTTAATTTATTGTGTTTGGGGTCTCCTTCCCAGGCTTCAAAGTTGGATTCTTTCTTCGTTGTGGTTTCTGCCTTCCTAAGGTTGGTCCAGTGGTTTGTGTAAGCTTCATAGAGAGTGAGATTTGTGCTGAGTTTTTGTTTGTTTGTTTTTCCTCTGGTGGACAAGGCTGAGTGAGGTCATAATCCTGTCTGCTGATGTTTGGGTTTGTATTTTTGTTTAATTTGTTGTTTAGATGAGGTGTCCCACACAGGGTGCTACTGGTGGTTGGGTGATGCCAGGTCTTGTATTCCAGTGGTTTCCTTTGTGTGAGTTCTATTTGATACTCCATATGGTTAGTTCTCTGGTAGTCTAGGGTCTTGGAATCAGTGCTCTCAGTCCAAAGGCTCAGCACTTGATCTCTAGTCAAGAATGAAGATTCCACAAGTGGTTTGTTATGACATTAAGTGAGATTAAAACAAATGTAAAAAAACGAGAAACCAAAGATGAACCCCACACAAATGGCAGTTACAAAATTAGGCAAATAATAATAAAAATAATGGAATATACACACATACATATATACCCATGAGCAAAGTCAAAACAGTCTAACAAAAATAAAGTACAATAGATTGACCCAGCAATTCCCAGCAAACAGAGGAAATCAAAAATTGTATTTACCAGTTAAGAACAAAACTAGCAAAAGCACACTCTGGAAAAAAAACAAAAGCAAGATGCCAAGTTGGGAATAAAGCAATGAAAACAAAACTAACAAATATGTTCAGAGGAAAAGAAAGAAAGAAAAGAAAGAAAGAATAGATATGCAAAGTTAAAGAGGTAGATGAAGATTTATATACATTAAAGAGTAACTGCAAGGGAAAAAAAGCAGTAGGAAAAGCAAACAAAAGAACAAATGTAGAAAAATATAATAGGTTTAAAAAATTAAGGATTAAAATTCAAAGATTAAAAGAGAAAAGTAAAAAACTTGGAAGAAGAAAGAAAAAAGGGGAAAAAAAGGAAATTTCCTCAGAACTGCAAAAGCCTAACGTAAAGGCAGAGGTTTATAACAACAATAAAAGGTGTGACTGAATATACACCTATACATATATACCCATAAGCAAAATCAAAATAGTCCAACAAAAAGAAAGTACTATAGGTAGAACCGGTGAACAAAGGGAAGCAAAAATCATGTCTACCAGAAGAAAACTTATTAAAGCACAAACTAGACAACAAAACTAAAGCAAGGTGCCAATTGGGGAATAAAGCAATGAAAATAAATCTAACAAATATTTTGAGAGGAAAGGAAAGTAAGAAAAGAAAGATAGATATGCAAAGTTAAATGGAGGAAGATAAAGGTTTATATATATTAAAGATTAACTGCAAGGGGACAAGAACAGTAGGAAATAATGTATAAAGGAATAAATATAGAAAAAATAATAATAGGTTTAAAATTTTTAAAAAGAGAAAAGGAAAAAAAAAGGAAATCTCCCCAGAACTGCAAAAGCCCAACATAGAGACAGGTTATAACAACAATAAAAAGTGTGACTGAGGAAAAAAAAAAGAAAAAAAAAGTTCAAAAGCTTAATTAGACTTAATGGTGGCAATAAAATTGACAACTACAACAGGGGGCAGGGCAAAGGGAAAAAAAGGAAAAAATCCAAAGGAATCTATAGAACAAGTCAAAACATAGGAATAAGTGTTTTTCTTGAGTCATTGCTGTCAGAGTCCTTTCCCTCGCTGGGAGTCACAGTTCACCTCACCTCCCCAGAAACCCCTCTAACCGTGTGCTGATCTCTGGACCTGCTGTGGGGGCAGCTCAGGTTCCAGTCTGGTCCAAATTCTCTGTGTTCTTGTCTCCAAAGTCCACAGCTATCATAACTAGTGCATTTTCTTTTGTGGGAGCTCTCAGTGACCTTTTATATAGTCCATAGACACACAATCTGTCTAGTGGATCATGTGGATTAAATTTGCAGCTTGTACAGCTGGTGGGAAGGTTTGGGATCTTCTTCCTTAGCCACACTGCCCCTGGGTTTCAATTGTGGTTTCATTTCCACCTCTGCATGTGGGTTGTCCACTGGGGTTTGCAACTGAGGCTGCCCTGGAGGACTTGGGTTTCCCCTGTGAGGGCCAGGTGTGTAGGTGGTGCAGCTGCTTGGGTTGCAGGGGTCCTGGAGGCACCAGGTTCTCAGGGGATTTGGCAGCTAGAGCAACAGAAAATAAAGTGCTCTAGAAGGGTATCAGTTCAGTTCAGTTCAGTCACTGACTTGTGTCTGACTCTTTGCGAACCCATGGACTGCAGCATGCCAGGCCTCCCTGTCCATGACCAACTCCCAGGGTTTACTCAAACTTATGTCCATTGAGTCAGTGATGCCATCCAACCATCTCATCCTCTGTAGTCCCTTTCTCCTGCCTTCAATCTTTCCCAGCATCAGGGTCTTTACAAATGAGTCAGTTCTTCTCATCAGGGGGCCAAATTATTGGAGTTTAAGCTTCAGCATCAATCCTTCCAATGAATATTCAGGACTGATTTCCTTTAGGACTGACTGGTTGGATCGCCTTGCAGTCCAAGGGACTCTCAAGAATCTTCTCCAGCACCACAGTTCAAAAGCATCAGTTCTTTGGCACTCAGCTTTCTTTATAGTCCAACTCTCACATCCATACATGACTACTGGAAAAACCATAGCCTTGACTAGATGGACCTTTTTTGACAAAGTAATGTCTCTGCTTTTTAATATGCTGCCTAGGTTGGTCATAACTTTCCTTCCAAGGAGCAAGCATCTTTTAATTTCATGGCTGCAATCACCATCCACAGTGATTTTGGAGCCCAGAAAAATAAAGTCAGCCACTGTTTCCACTGTTCCACAGCCTCCATGAAGTAGATAAGCCATATGTGGAAGCTCTTGGATATGAGGTGTCCTTCCATCAGAAGTTGCTCTTTAGTTTGGGTCATGCCTACCTGACAGGCAAGCCTACTGCTGAGGATGATTGTAATCTTTGCTGTGTGTATTGTCAGGGAGGAAGAAAACTTTCCTTTACCCTTCAAGGTTTTTCTGGCTAGGTAAGAATTCAGTTGACATGAGATAGATTAATAGAAAATCAAATTGATTTTCATACATAAAGGAACCCCACATACATGAAAGGGTCAGAGACTGAAAGGGAGTATGAGGTGTACAGACCATGCTGGGCTGAGAAATGGAAGAGGGGCTTGGGGCTTACAAGGACAGAAGGGATATTTACAGGATGACAAGAGCAGGTATTTGGTAATTAGATTTTCCCTGGTGACTCAGTGGTAAAGAATGCACCTGCCAAGCAGGACACGTGGATTCAAAACTGGGTAGGGAAGATCCCCTGGAGGAGGAAATGAAAACCCACTCCAGTATTCTTGCCTGGGGAAATCCCATGGACAGAGGAGCCTGGTGGGTTATAGGCCATGGGGTCGCAAAAGAGTTAGACATGTATAAGCGACTAAACAACAACAAAATAAACTATCTCCGGTAATAACTCTCTTTCTGGGAAAAATCTCCAATTTAAATTCTTCTAGGTAGCTGAGGGGCAGAAGCTTCTCTTAAGCCAATAAGGTCTCTACTGGCTTTAGCTCAAAATAACCCATGAGCCAAAGTAGCATATGCTGGGGAGGCCTATAGTATATATAAAAGGGGACTTTTCTAAGTCCAGCCTGCTCTTGGTTATATGAATGGGGAAGAGGCACAGCGATCTTCCTGCTCTCCTTTGCAGCCATTTCTTGGTGGATGGAAGCAGGGATCCACCAGGCACAATTCAAAGCTTTTCCTACCCTAGACTGAATGGTGAACAGTTACTGAAAAATCTCAAACCCTACTATTGTCCTTATGTTTCCTGTGGCTGAATTAAAAGAAAAAAATCATTAGGTGTGTGGGGAACAAGCTTCCTTTCTTGTTAAATGCTATAAAGCCAAGCCTTGTGGGCAGCTCTGGCTGATTATCAGGATTTTCAAACTGACTCTTCTACTGTGTAGAAGGAACTTAATTCCGTATCTGATTTTAATCTGCATCCCATGGTCAGACATGTTGTCTTAAAGCATTTATTAACACTTAAAGAGGGGGAGCTGGTTATATTGATCCTTTTTGTGTAAATTGGCCAAGGTGATCAATTTTGGGTTGTAAACTTTTGATGTTTAAATGCATTACCTTAATATCATTTAAGCACAGTCAATTGTCAACCCCATTAACCCATAGTGTACAGTCTGAACTTGGAATTCAACATTTCCAGAATGGTGATATGTGGAGGGGAGTTTAGTAATTTCCAGAAAGCAGATTGTCTATTCCCTTACAGGCCATTTCCTCTGTGTGCTGCTGACATAGGCAATCATGGGGTCTTTTGCACACTCAGAGCATGTTACTGAGAATCCACTCTTCCTCCCTCATCCCATCTTGACTACGATCATGAGAGAATGAGCATATTTGTATTGTTAGCATTCAGGCAGTTAGTACATGGGTAGGGAAGGATTAATAGTGGGATTTCTTGTTGCAATCCAACAAAAAAGATAAACACAGAGACAAAATCTTGTCAGCATGAAGCTCTTGACTGACATACAGAGGTGAAAGGCACAGTGATTTCCACAGCCCAGGGGATGGTTCTTGGACACAGGGCCGCTTCTGACCTGGTGGCAAGAAAACTACCAACAAACAGTCCTCTTCCAAAAGGCTTTGTCTGCCCTTTGTCCATGGAAAGGATTCCTTCTAGAAGGAAAGAACCTGATTAAATGCTGTATCAGTTAGGATTAGGTACAGCTGTGAGTGTGAGTGGCAGAAAGCCCAAATTAGCAGTAGTTTAAAGACACGAGATTTAATCCTCTCATATGAGAAATCTAAAAGTTGACAATCCAGGGCAGGACTGGCAGGCAGTTCCATGAAGTTACCAGGTCATGGTCTTCTCCCAGTTTTTAGGTCCACCATCCCTAGGGTGCGACTCTCATGCTTATAGGCTAAGATGATTACTTAAACTCTGGCTATGGTGTCACCTTTCCAGACAGCAGAAAGGCAAAAGGCGGGCAAAGGACAAAGCACCATTTTCCGTTAAGGACACTATTCAGAAGCCACACATGAAATTTTCATTTACACACCAATGATCAGAATGTAGCCATGTAACCACATTGAGGCACAAGGGAGGTTGGGGAATATAGTATTAAGCATGTGTCCTGCTAAAACTTAAAATTCTCTTACAAATGGAGAGAATAGATATTGATGGTCAACAGGTGTCTCTGTCCCGAGTGTTGTGTATATTGCAGGTGGAGAGAAAATAACTAAATCAAGCTGTTTGTTTGATTTTTGCCCCTGCCATCATGAATCAACAACTCTCCACATCCCCTTATCTTGACCAATCTAAAATGTTTATAGCAACTTAAGCAAAATAGAAAAGCATCCAGAAAGATCCAAGAGAAGGGGAAGAGGCTTTTGTAATATCAATATTTCTTGCCCAAGTGGTTTCAAAGCACTTTGTTTTACTTGATCATTTTATATGGCACAATCTGGCCATCAGCTCTGTCTCATTTTTACTCATTTTACTCTTGGCTTAGCCAAGAATGTGTTGGGAGCATTTGCTACCCTCATTAAAGCACACCAATGGGACCATTAATCTTTTGGAATAAAGATAACTTACATGAGATTTTAGATACTCCAGAAAGGACTTACCTACCTGCTTATAATACTTACCACTCCAGATGTTCTGGTTGTCTATGAGAAGTCTTGTGAAAACTTAAAGCTTCACAGTGTTCCTAAACCACATACCTAGCATTCAAGACCCAGTTCTGGGGTCATTAGGTTCTTCTAGCATGAAATATAGGCCTTTTCTTAGGAACTAAGAATTCTTATTAGTTTGGGGAGGTTTGTTGCATATATCTTTAAAAATGAAGAAATCTCTAATAAGGATGATTCTCAAACTGTGGATTAACCATGCTTAATCATTCATCCCAGACAGGCTTCAAACAACTCTCTATTACATGCTTCTCGACTATCTCTGTGACTACCCATTTATGTGTGCTGAGGGAATGCAAATTTAAGTTTAACAGGAGCCTAAGCAAAATATAATTGGGAAGGTAACTTTCCCTGAAATAATATACAAGGTAAAATAGAAATGATTTCAAAAGTATCAGTGTTACATTCATTGATGTGAATAATCATCATTATTTTGGGCCCCAGTAATTCACAACTTGTGATTAAATTTCTACCCACTTCCTGTTCAAAATACCATTGTACTGTCTCTGAATGAATGGTTAGTTAAGCAAAGTATTGGTGTAAAGAAGATTGCAAAGGGGCATGTTTCACCTAGGAGGGATCGATCTATTCTTAAGGGCTTTGACACATTAATTATTTACATGCAAATGAGTGCTGCTCATTCCAAATGAGTCTTGTCATTAAAACTCATAACTTGACTTCATTTGGAAACATTTGGTTACCAGTTAGTTTGTTATTAGGTGTTATTGCAAATAATAAAACTACACCTAATCTTTTAAATATATAATTTAGACCTTTCACAGATTGAGATTAACCATCTCTGTATTTGATCTATATCCCTGAGGTATTCCTGTATGCATGAAGACATATTTAGCTATCCATGCTGCTGCTGCTGCTGCTGTTTCAGTCGTGTCCGACTCTGTGCGACCCCATAGATGGCAGCCCACTAGACTCCTCCATCCATGGGATTTTCCAGGCAAGAGTACTGGAGTGGGTTGCTATTGCCTTCTCCTAGCTATCCATAGGCTAAAACCAACCCATTTATACACAGTCCCTGGTGGCTCAGTGAAGGAATCCACTTGCAGTACAGGAAAGAGGGGTATGATCCCTGCGTAAGGAAGACCCCCTGGAGAAGGAAATGGAAACCCACTCCAGTATTCTTGTGTGGGAAATCTCACGGATAGAGGAGCCTGAAAAGCTACAGTCCATGGTGTCACAAAGAGTTGAACACGACTTAGCGACTAAATCACCACCTCAACACATTTATAGATCAGCGACTATGTCTGCAAAAGGGCCAACTAGCCCTGCCCTGTGCAGAAAAACATTCAGGATAACTGAAAACTACTTGAAATATTTACAAGCATTGAATGAGTTCAATGAATGTGCCAGTCAGACATTCAGACTTTGATTCCAGTCCAATTACATCATGTCACAGCCAATGATCTCAAGTGACAAGAATGGCACTGAAAGTTTTTCTTCATTTTTGTAGACCTGACCAGCCTAATCACAAATCTGAGTAATTATATATGTTTAATACAACTAAGACCAGCAAAATATCATTTATCATACATTCAATATCAATGGCTTTTTGGTAAAGTAGATCATGTAATCCAGCTAGTTGCTTTATTATTAATTAACTCCCAAGATTTAGTCCCTTGGCTTAGCAACTATGTTTACTGGGGAAGCAATATTTCATTTAATTAAGAGCATAAGACAACAGAGTTCAGACTCCAGTTTTTTCTACTCCTATCTTAAGCATTTTATTAGTCAGTTTCCTCACTTATAAAATGGGGACTACATTTCCTTCTTAGCATAGTGCCTGGAAAATATCATTATTATAGCTGTCATTACAATTGGCGATAATATTTACTGAATTGACATAGCAAAGGAACAGAGCTGAAAAACTTTAAAGGGGACAGACAGTCCCATTGGTGGCTAGTCACAAGCTTAGCCAGTGAGATTTCTAATCATCAGCCTTTGGCCATTGCAGTGTTAAAACCTCAGTTAATGTTTCTATGCATTGACACTACTTGAAAACCTATTATGAACTACGTGTGAGTGTAACTGAAAGGTCACTGTGGGATCAATAGTATCTTCCAAACTAAGCACATGTGAAGTCTGTCCTCTGATTAGGGAGTGTGACCACTATCCAAATTGCCTGTCACCTAGATTCTACATATGTCACAACATATTGTGTACGTGTAAGAAATTCCCAGACTCACAGTATTTCAGTGATTTTGAAGACATACTCATAGATCACAATGATTCAACAGAAAACCTCCATACAGCATCCATTGAATAGAACAAAATATTTAATAACAGTTCAATTCAATTGCTCAGTTGTGTCCAGCTCTTTGCAAATCCATGAACCGCAGCACGCCAGGCCTCCCTGTCCATCACCAACTCCCAGAGTCCATCCAAACCCATGTCCATTGTGTTGATGATGCCATCCAACCATCTCATCCTCTGTTGTCCCCTTCTCCTCCTGCCCTCAATCTTTCCCAGAATCAGAGTCTTTTCCAATGAGTCAGCTCTTCGCATCAGGTGGCCAAAGTATTGGAGGTTCAGCTTCAAAATCAGTCTTATTAATGAACGCCCAGGACTGATCTCCTTTAGGATGGATTGGTTGGATCTCCTTGTAGTTCAAGGGACTCTCAAGACTCTTCTCCAACACCACAGTTCAAAAGCATCAATTCTTCAGTGCTCAGCTTTCTTCACAGTACAACTCTCACATCCATACATGACCACTGGAAAAACGATAGCCTTGGCTAGACCGACCTTGGTTGACAAAGTAATGTCTCTGCTTTTTAATATGTTATCTATGTTGGTCATAACTATCCTTTCAAGGAGCAAGCGTCTTTTAATTTCATGGCTGCAATCACCATCTGCAGTGATTTTGGAACCCCCCAAAATATAGTCTGACACTGTTTCCACTGTTTCCCCATCTATTTCCTATGAAGTGATGGGACCAGATGCCATGATCTTCGTTTTCTGAATGTTGAACTTTAAACCAACTTTTTGACACTCCTCTTTCACTTTCATCAAGAAGCTTTTTAGTTCCTCTTCAGTTTCTGCCATAAGGGTGGTATCATCTGCATACTTGAGGTTATTGATATTTCTCCCAGCAATCTTGATTCCAGCTTGTGCTTCCTCCAGCCCAGCGTTTCTCATAATGTACTCTGCATATAAGTTAAATAAGCAGAGTGACAATACACAGCCTTGACGTACTCCTTTTCCTATATGGAACCAGTCTGTTGTTCCATGTCCAGTTCTAACTGTTGCTTCTTGACCTGCATACAAGTTTCTCAAGAGGCAGGTCAGGTGGTCTGGCATTCCCATCTCTTTCAGAATTTTCCACAGTTTATTGTGATCCAAACAAAGGCTTTGGCATAGTCAATAAAGCAGAAAGAGATGTTTTTCTGGAACTCTCGCTTTTTCAATGATCCAGCAGATCTTGGCAATTTGATCTCTGGTTCCTCTGCCTTTTCTAAAACCAGCTTGAACATCTGGAAGTTCACAGTTCACATATTGCTGAAGCCTGGCTTGGAGAATTTTGAGCATTACTTTACTAGCATGTGAGATAAGTGCAATTGTGTGGTAGTTTGAGCATTCTTTCACATTGCCTTTCTTTGGGATCGGAATGAAAACTGACCTTTTCCAGTCCTGTGGCCACTGCTGAGTTTTCCAAATTTGCTGGTATATTGAGTGCAGCACTTTCACAGCATCATCTTTCAGGATTTGAAATAGCTCAACTGGAATTCCATCACCTCTACTAGCTTTGTTCATAGTGATGCTTTCTAAGGCCCACTTGAGTTCACATTCCAGGATGTCTGGCTCTAGGTGAGTGACCACACCATCGTGATTATCTGGGTTGTGGAGATCTTTTTTGTACAGTTCTTCTGTGTATTCTTGCTACCTCTTCTTAATATCTTCGGCTTCTGTTAGGTCCATACCATTTCTGTCCTTTATTGAGCCCAATTTGAAAATCTGTCTAGAGTCAGTCAGTGAAGCATGTTCTTTGTGATCTTTTACTGAATGACAAACCTTTCAAAAAGCAGTGGTTATTCCTCCTCAGTGTCTTAATCTAAGAACACTGTATAGGGCGGTCCTAAGATGGTGGAAAAATAGGACTGGGAGACCACTTTCTCTCCCACAAATTCATTGAAAGAATATTTGAACACTGAGCAAATTCTACAAAACAACTTCTGAACACTGGCAGAGGACATCAGGCACTCAGAAAAGCAGCCTGTTGTCTTTTAAAGGAGGTACAAGAAGGCAATGGCAAACCACCCCAGTACTCTTGCCTGGAAAATCCCATGGATGGAGGAGTCTGGTAGGCTGCAGTCCATGGGGTTGCAGAGTCAGACACAACTGAAGTAACTTAGCAGCAGCAGCAGCAGCAGGATAAAAGAAAAAAGAGAAACCAAAGAGTTAGGGATGGAGATCCGTCCCAGGAAGGGAGTCTTAAAGGAGGAGAAGTTTCAAAACACCAGGAAACCCTCTCACTGGCGGGTCTGTGAGGAGTTTTGGAATCTCAGAGGGCAACATAACCGGGAGGAAAACTAAATAAATAAACCTCACAGATTACGTGCCTAAAGGCAATTCCCAGCAGAGAAGTACCCCAGACACTTGCATCTGCCACCAGCAAGTGGGGGCTGAACAGGGAGGAGTGGGCTGCATTACTCAGGGTAAGGACCTGGCCTGAATGCCCTGAGGGCAGTCTGAGGGAGCTAACATGAGATAGCAACCTAAACTGTGGGATAGCCAGAGAGAGAGAGTGAACTATCCCGTGAAAAGCCTTAACCTAAGGCACTGCCGGGCCCACTCACAGAACAAAGGACTGAGCAAATACCAGAGGAGAGCTACCCAGCTATGGACTGGCCCATCCCCTGCCACAGGCAGGGGGGCAGGTTGGCGGCAGCCAGAGCCAGAAAGGGGCAAACTCGGCCCCAGAGACAGCATCCCCTACCAAACTGTGAACAGGCTTCCAGTTGCTAACCAAGACTTCCTGGGATTCTGGATGGTTGACACCCACCAGGAAGGTCGCAGCCAGAGATCAGCTCCCCAGAGGAGACACACAGCACACCAGAGGTGGCACACCTGCTGCCACACAGGAAACCGAGCGGCTGGGTCCGGGGAAGTGATAAGACGCCCTCGCGGCCTGGGGAGAGTGCATTCGCCAAGCACCTGGTCACCTGAGCTGCTCGGACCTGGGAAGGGCACTAAACGCAGGCCCAACCCAATCTGCACCTTTGTAAAGTACCCAAGAACCTGAACCTGGGCGACTTAGACCTGGAAAGTGCATGTAACCCAGGGCCTGCTCCCTGCAGAGCAATCTGAAGCCTGAGCAGTGTAGACTGGGAAAGCACACACACTGTGAGTGGGGGCAAACCCAGTGTGCCCAAGACACTGTGAGCACTCCCCACACACACCAGTGATATTTGTTTGCAGTGTTCCTCCCTCCCCACAGCACAGCTAAACAGTGAGCCTAAATAAGCGACCACCTTCACCCCCTTGTGTCAGGGCTGAAATTAGACACTAAAGAGACTTGCAAACAGAAAAAGCCAAATAAACAGAGGGAACCACTTTGGAAGTGACAGGTGCCACAGATTAAAACTCTTTAGTTAAAACCAACTACATTGGAAGGGGCCTATAGATCTTGAGAAGTATAAGCTGGAACAAGGAATTATCTGAAATTGAACTGACCCCACACTGCCCACAACAGCTCCAGAAAAATTCCTAGATATATTTTTACTATTATAACTGTTTTAATTAAAGTTTTTTTCTTTAAATCCTCTATTACTCCTTTAATTTTCATTTTTATAACCTACTCAGTTCAGTTCAGTTCAGTCGCTCACTCGTGTCCGACTCTTTGCGACCCCATGAATCACAGCACGCCAGGCCTCCCTGTTCATCACCATCTCCCGGAGTTCACTCAGACTCACGTCCATCGAGTCTGTAATGCCATCCAGCCATCTCATCCTCTGTCGTCCCCTTCTCCTCCTGCCCCCAATCCCTCCCAGCATCAGAGTTTTTTCCAATGAGTCATCTCTTCTCATGAGGTGGCCAAAGTACTGGAGTTTCAGCCTTAGCATCATTTCTTCCAAAGAAATCCCAGGGTTGATCTCCTTCAGAATGGACTGGTTGGATCTCTTTGCAGTCCAAGGGACTCTCAAGATTCTTCTCCAACACCACAGTTCAAAAGCATCAATTCTTTGGTGCTCAGCCTTCTTCACAGTCCAACTCTCACATCCATACATGACCACAGGAAAAACCATAGCCTTGACTAGATGGATCTTAGTCAGCAAAGTAATGTCTCTGCTTTTGAATATACTATCTAGGTTGGTCATAACTTTTCTTCCAAGGAGTAAGCGTCTTTTAATTTCATGGCTGCAGTCACCATCTGCAGTGATTTTGGAGCCCCCCAAAATAAAGTCTGACACTGTTTCCACTGTTTCCCCATGTATTTCCCATGAAGTGATGGGACTGGATGCCATGATCTTTGTTTTCTGAATGTTGAGCTTTAGGCCAACTTTCTCACTCTCCTCTTTTACTTTCATCAAGAGGTTTTTTAGTTCCTCTTCTGCCATAAGGGTGGTGTCATCTGCATATCTGAGGTGATTGATATTTCTCCCAGCAATCTTGATTCCAGCTTGTGTTTCTTCCAGCCCAGCGTTTCTCATGATGTACTCTGCATATAAGATAAATAAGCAGGGAGACAATGTACAGCCTTGACGTACTCCTTTTCCTATTTGGAACCAGTCTGTTGTTCCATGTCCAGGTCTAACTGTTGCTTCCTGACCTGCATACAGATTTCTCAAGAGGCAGGTCAGGTGGTCTGGTATGCCCATCTCTTTCAGAATTTTCCACAGTTTCTTGTGATCCACACAGTCAAAGGCTTTGGCATAGTCAATAAAGCAGAAATAGATGTTTTTCTGGAACTCTCCTGCTTTTTCCATGATCCAGCGGATGTTGGCAATTTGATCTCTGGTTCCTCTGCCTTTTCTAAAACCAGCTTGAACGTCTGGAAGTTCACGGTTCACGTATTGCTGAAGCCTGGCTTGGAGAATTTTGAGCATTACTTTACTAGCATGTGAGATGAGTGCAACTGTGTGGTAGTTTGAGCATTCTTTGGCATTGCCTTTCTTTGGGATTGGAATGAAAACTGACCTTTTCCAGTCCTGGTGCCACTGCTGACTTTTCCAAATTTGCTGGCATATTGAGTGCAGCACTTTCACAGCATCATCTTTCAGGATTTGAAACAGCTCAACTGGAATTCCATCACCTCCACTAGCTTTGTTTGTAGTGATGCTTTCTAAGGCCCACTTGAGTTCACATTCCAAGATGTGTGGCTCTAGATTAGTGATCACATCATCATGACTATCTGGGTCATGAAGATCTTTTTTGTACAGTTCTTCTGTGTATTCTTGCCACCTCTTCTTAATATCTTCTGCTTCTGTTAGGTCCAGACCATTTCTGTCCTTTATCGAGCCCATCCTTGCATGAAATGTTCCCTTGGTATCTCTAATTTTCTTGAAGAGATCTCTAGTCTTTCCCAGTCTGTTGTTTTCCTCTATTCTTTGCATTGATCGCTGAAGAAGGCTTTCTTATCTCTTCTTGCTATTCTTTGGAACTCTGCATTCAGATGCTTATATCTTTCCTTTTCTCCTTTGCTTTTCGCCTCTCTTCTCTTCACAGCTATTTGTAAGGCCTCCCCAGAGAGCCATTTTGCTTTTTTGCATTTCTTTTCCATGGGGATGGTCTTGATCCCTGTCTCCTGCACAATGTCACGAACTTCATTCCATAGTTCATCAGGCATTCTATCAGATCTAGGCCCTTAAATCTATTTCTCACTTCCACTGTATAATCATAAGGGATTTGATTTAGGTCATACCTGAATATTACCCTGCAAAAAAAATACCCTATTTTTAAAGCAAACTTCATATATATTTCTTATACTTTTTGTGATTTTTTTTTAATATTGTATTTTTGAGAGTCTAACCTCTACTCTAGATTTTTAATCTTTGCTTTTTGGTATTTGTTATCAATAATATACCTTTAAGAATTCAATCTTCAGTACCCATTTTTTGCTTAGGATTGTGATTACTGGCTTGATTACTCTCTCCCCCTTTTGACTCTTGACTCTCCTTTTTCTCCCCCTCCCCCTTTTCTTTTCTACCCAACTCTGTGAATCTCTCTGTGTGTTCCACTCTGTGGAGAAAACTTAGGGAACAAGGTACTGCCTAGATCTATCTCTCTTTTTTTGATTCCCCCTTTTTTCCTCCTGCTCACCTCCATCTCCTTCCTCCCTCTTCACTTCTCTATGTAACTCTGTGAACCTCTATGAGGGTTCCAGACTGTGGAGAGCACATAGGGAATTGTTTACTAGCTAGATTGCTTTCTCCCCTTCTGATTCCCTCTCTTCTCCTCTTGGTCACCTCTATCTCCCTCCTCCCTCTTCTCTTCTCCATGAAATTCTGTGAACCTCTCTGGGTGTCCCTCCATGTGGAGAATCTTTTCACCATTAACCTAGAAGTTTTATCATCAATTGTGTATGGATGGAGAAGTCTTGAGGCTACTGTAAGAATAAGACTGAAAACCAGAGGCAGGAGGCTTAAGCACAAAATCTGAGAACACCAGAGAACTCCTGACTCCAGGGAATGTTAATCAATAAGAGGTTGTCCAAAAGCCTTCATACCTACACTGAAACCAAGCACCACACAAGAGCCAACAAGTTCCAGAGCAAGACATACCATGCAAATTCTCCAGAAATGCAGGAACGTAGACCTGAGCTTAAATATACAAGCTGCCCAAAGTCACAGCAAACCCATAGACATCTCAAAACTCACTACTGGGCACTTCATTGCACTCCAGAGAGAAGAAATCCAGCTCCACCCACCAGAACACGGATGCAAGCTTCTGTAACTAGTACACCTTGACAAGCCACTCATCCAATGCCACCCACAGCGAGGAACCTCCACAATAAAGAGGAACCACAAACTGCCAGAATAAAGAAAGGCCACCCCAAACACAGAAATAAAAAGGCAGAGAAATACTCAGCAGGTAAAGGAACATGGTAAATGCCCACCAAACCAAACAAAAGAGGAGGAGATAGGGAGTCTACCTGAAAAAGAATTCAGAATAATGATTGTAAAATGATCCAAAATCTTGAAAACAAAATGGAGTTACAGATAAATAGCCTGGAGACAAGGATTGAGAAGATGCAAGAAATGTTTAACAAGGACCTAGAAAAATAAAAAAGAGTCAACCAATAATGAATAATACAATAAATGACATCAAAAACACTCTGGAGGGAACCAACAGTAGAATAATGGAGGCAGAAGATAGGATAAGTGAGGTAGAAGATAGAATGGTAGAAATAAATGAAGCAGAGAGGAAAAAAGAAAAAAAGGATTAAAAGAAATGAGGACGACCTCAGGGGCTTCTGGGACAATATTAAACGCCCCAACATTCAAATCATAGGAGTCTGAGAAGAAGAAGACAAAAAGAAAGGCTATGAGAAATTACTTGAGGAGATAATAGTTGAAAACTTCCCTAAAATATGGAAGGAAATAGTCACACAAGTCCAAGAAATCCAGAGAGTCCCAAAAAGGATAAACCCAAGGCAAAACACCCCAAGACACATATTAATCAAATTAACAAAGGTCAAACACAAAGAACAGATACTAAAAAAGCAAGGGAAAAATCAACAAATAACACACAAGGGTATCCCATAAGGATAACATCTGATCTTTCAATAGAAACACTTCAGGCCAGAAGAGAATGGTAGGACATACTTAAAGTGATGAAAGAGAAAAACATACAACCCAGATTACTGTACCCAGCAAGGATCTCATTCAAATATGAAGAAATCAAAAGCGTTACAGATAAGCAAAAGCTGAGAGAATTCAGCACCACCAAACCAGCTCTTCAACAAATGCTAAAGGATCTTCTCTAGACAGGAAACACAGAAAGGGTGTATAAACTCAAACCCAAAACAACAAAGTAAATGGCAACGGGATCACACTTATCAATAATTACCTTAAATGTAAATGGGTTGAATGCCTCAACCAAAAGACAAAGAGTGGCTGAATGGATACAAAAATAAGACCCTTATATGTGCTGTCTACAAGAGACCCACCTCAAACCTAGGGACACATATAGACTGAAAGTGAAGGGCTGGAAAAGGATATTTCATGCAAATGGAGACCAAAAGAAAGCAGGAATAGCAATACTCAGATAATATAGACTTTAAAATAAAGGCTGTGAAAAGAGACAAAGAAGGACACTACATAATGATCAAAGGATCAATCCAAGAAGAAGATATAACAATTATAAATATAAATGCACCCAATGTAGGAGCACTGCAGTATATAAGGCAAATACTAACAAGTATGAAAGGGGAAATTAACAATAACACAATAATAGTGGGAGACTTTAACACCCCCCCACACACCTATGGATAGATCAAATAAACACAAAATTAACGTGGAAACACAAACTTTGAATGGCACAATGGACCAGCTGGACCCAATTGATATCTATAGGACATTTCACCTCCAAACAATGAATTTCACCTTTTTTCTCAAGTGCACATGGAACCTTCTCCAGGATAAATCACATCCTGGACCATAAATCTAGCCTTGGTAAATTCAAAAAAATTGAAATCATTCCAGTCATCTTTTCTGACCACAATGCAGTAAGATTAGATGTCAATTACAGGAAAAAAAATATTAAAAATTCCAACATATGGAGGTTAACAAACACGTTTCTGAATAACCAACACATCACAGAATAAATCAAAAAATGAAATCAAAATATGCATAGAAACGAATGAAAATGAAAACACAACAACCCAAAACCTATGGGACACTGTAAAAGCAGTGCTAAGGGGAAGGTTCAGAGCAATACAGGCTTATCACAAGAAACAAGAAAAAAAGTTAAATAAATAACCTAACTCTACACCTAAAGCAACTAGAAAAGGAAGAAATGAAGAACCCCAGGGTTAGTAGAAGGAAAGAAATCTTAAAAATTAGGGCAGAAATAAATGCAAAAGAAACAAAAGAGACCATAGCAAAAATCAACAAAGCTAAAAGCTGGTTCTTTGAGAAGATAAATAAGACTGACAAACCATTAGCCAGACTAATCAAGAAACAAAGGGAGAAGAATCAAATCAACAAAATTAGAAATGAAAATGGAGAAATCACAACAGACAACACAGAAATACAGAGGATCATAAGAGACTACCATCAGCAACTATATGCCAATAAAATGAACAACTTGGAAGAAATGGACAAATTCTTAGAAAAGTATAACTTTTCAAAACTGAACCAGGAAGAAATAGAAAATCTTAACAGACCCATCACAAGCACGGAAATTGAAACAGTAATCAGAAATATTCCAGCAAACAAAAGCCCAGGACCAGACAGCTTCATAGCTGAATTCTACCAAAAATTTAGAGAAGAGCTAACACCTATCCTACTCAAACTCCTCCAGAAAATTGCAGAGGAAGGTAAACTTCCAAACTCATCCTATGAGGCCACCATCACCCTAATACCAAAACCAGACAAAGATGCCATAAAAAGAGAAAACTACAGGCCAATATCACTGATGAACATAGATGCAAAAATCCTTAACAAAATTCTAGCAAACAGAATCCAACAACATATTAAAAAGATCATACATCATGACCAAATGGGCTTTATCCCAGGGATGCAAGGATTCTATAATATCCACAAAGCAATCAACGTAATATACTATATTAACAAACTGAAATATAAAAAGCATATCATTATCTCAATAGATGCAGAGAAAGCCTTTGACAAAATTCTACATCCATTTATGATAAAAACTCTCCAGAAAGCAGGAATAGAAGGAACATTCCTCAACATAACAAAAGCTATATATGACAAACCCACAGCAAACATTATCCTCAATGGTGAAAAATTGAAAACATTTCCCCTAAAGTCAGGAATATGACAAGGGTGCCAACTCCCACCACTATTGTTCAATGTAGTTTTGGAAGTTTTGGCCACAGCAATCATAGCAGAAAAAGAAGTAAAAGGAATCCAAATTGGAAAAGAAGTAAAACTCTCACTGTTTGCAGATGACATGATCTTCTACATAGAAAACCCTAAAGATTTCCCCAGAAAATTACTAGAGCTAATCAATGAATATAGTAAAGTTGCAGGATGTAAAATCAACACACAGAAATCCCTTGCATTCCTATACACTAACAATGAGAAAACAGAAAGAGAAATTAAGGAAACAATTCCAGTCAGTGTTGCAATGAAAAGAATAAAATACTTAGGAATAAATCTACCTAAAGAAACAAAAGTCCTATATATAGAAAACTATAAAACACTGATGAAAAAAATCAAAGAGGACACAAATAGATGGAGAAATATACTATGTTCATGGATTGGAAGAATCAATATAGTGAAAGAGTTTACTACCCAAAGCAATCTATATGCAATCCCTATCAAGCTACCAGCGGTATTTTTCACAGAACTAGAACAAATAATTTCACAATTTGAATGGAAATACCAAAAACCTCGAATAGCCAAAGCAATCTTGAAAAAGAAGAATGGAACTGGAGGAATCTACCTGCCTGACTTCAGGATCTACTACAAAGCCACAGTCATCAAGACAGTATGGTACTGGCACAACAGAAATATAGATCAATGGGACAAAATACAAAGGCCAGAGATGCAAATATGGACACCTTATCATTGACAAAGGAGGCAAAAATATACAATGGAGAAAAGACAGTCTCTTTAACAAATGGTGCTGGGAAAACTAGTCAACCACTTGTAAAATAATGAAACTAGAACACTTTCTAACACCATACACAAAAATAAACTCCAAATGGATTAACGATCTAAATGTAAGACCAGAAACTATAAAACTCTTTGAAGAAAACATAGGCAAAACACTCTCTGACATAAATCACAGCAGGATCCTCTATGACTCATCTCCCAGAGTAATGGAAATAAAAGCAAAAATAAACAAATGAGACCTAATTAAACTTAAAAGCTTTTGCACAATGAAGGAAACTATAAGCAAAGTGAAAAGACAGCCTTCAGAAAGGGAGAAAATAATAGCAGATGAAGCAACTGACAAATAATTTCATC
Organism: Oryx dammah; assembly: GCF_014754425.2. Lineage (NCBI taxonomy): Eukaryota > Metazoa > Chordata > Mammalia > Artiodactyla > Bovidae > Oryx > Oryx dammah. Next base: position 29,483 of record NW_024080448.1, read on the forward strand.
TCAAAAATGTACAAGCAACTCCTGCAGCTCAATTCCAGAAAAATAAACAACCAAATCAAAAAAATGGGCCAAAGAACTAAACAGACATTTCTCCAAAGAAGACATACGGATGGCTAACAAACACATGAAAAGATGTTCAACATCACTCATTATCAGAGAAATGCAAATCAAAACCACAATGAGGTACCATTTCACACCAGTCAGAATGGCTGCTATCCAAAAGTCTACAAGCAATAAA
>NW_024080449.1:0-2475 GCF_014754425.2 Oryx dammah
TCTCTCCGTGAGCAGAGTGGCTTCACTCAGCAAGGTGCCCACAGAGTTGACACCCACTCGGGAGCAAATACAGACAGACTGACTCTGCAAGGGCACAGAGATGGATTCCATGTTGAACAAAGATCAACGTTTGTAAAAGCTGTAACCTGGTGGCTCAGTGGTAAAGAACCCACCTGCCAACGCAGACGACACAGGAGATGCACGTTAGATTCCTGGGTCGGGAAGATCCCCTGGAGGAGGAAACGGCAACCCACTCGAACATTCTTGCCTGAAAAATTCCATGGACAAGAGGAGCCTGGCGGACTACAGTCGACGGGTTTGCAAAAAGTCTGACACAACTAAGCAGCTGAACACACACACACACACACACACACACACACGTCCCTTAAAATAATGCATTTTCCACCAGTGAAACTGGAAAAAGTTCACAAGATTGACAGTATCCACAGCTGTTGGTGAGAGAAGAGATCCATATAACATGGTTGGCAGACATCTGATATGATTGATTCAAATTTTGAATGATGTTCCCATCAACCCAACAACCCAGTATGTGGAGATCCCTCCTGGAGAAACAAAAGCCAGGTGTCCAGGCACAGCTGCACAAGGCTACCTTCCGGAGAGGCAGAGCTCTGGGCTCAACCCAAGGTCTTCTGGCCAAGGAGTGGTAGAATGAATTAAAGCTAAACCATGCTGTGAAATATTCTTCTATGTAAAAAATGAGATAGGCCATGATATTTTGATCAGACTGATGTCCTGATTCACAGTTAAGTAAGAAAGGGAAGTTGCAGAGAACAAGTTTATAGTAGCCCCATTGTTCAAAAGAAAAAACTGTTTTCTATCTACATAGATACCATTGTGAGTGAGCACAATGAAACCTGAACTTTTAGACAGAATGAAAAGAATAATATTAGCTTTGTCTTTATAGGCTTGTGTTTGCTTTGTTATAATCTTATTTTTTAAAATTCAAAAAACAAATCCAAGTAAGAAAAAAAAACCTTTAAAGTTGTCTTCACTAATGTTTATGAATCCAATCAGAAAGTTCAGTATTAAAAATGCTAAAAAGAATTAGTCAATATTTAAACGAGAAAATATGTCACCTCTAAATATTCATTGAACTCAGAGTTTAAACATAGCTTGTGCTGCCATAGCCTTGCGCAAGCAGGAACGAAGTGTCTTCAGTAAGAACAGCCGACCACGGGGGCACAGCCCTTCCGAGCCCGCCTTATCCTAAACCGGAGGGGCTGGACCTCACTCATCAGGGACCTCATTCACCCACCGCCCACGGCAGTTCACACGTGGCTGCTATGAAGAGACCACAGCTTTTGTGTTATGAGCACACTGCTTGAGACTCGCTCAGAGCGGAGATAAATCAACAGCCTGTGACATCACAGTCAGGACAGAATTAGACTGGTAATTACCAGCTTACAGAAGCCTAACCCAACTGTATTCTTAATTCTCGGTGCAGATGCCACTTTATCTTTCTAAAATAGTTTCTGAAATGAAAGATGACATTTTATTGGTGAAGAAGCTGCATGGAGAGTTTATTTACTTGCTGATTAGATTTATCAATGCGATGCCTGCTGTTAGCCTTTGGGCATAAGGATGACCAGGTGGCAAAACCTGCAGTTGGGCCAAGACATGGCTTCCGCTGATGACGTGGGCTGTGGTCGGGGGAGGGCAGACTGCTCAGAACCAGACAGTTGGGCCAAGGCATGGCTCCCGCTGATGACGTGGGGTGTGGTCGGGGGAGGGCAGACTGCTCAGAACCAGACAGTTGGGCCAAGGCATGGCTCCCGCTGATGACGTGGGGTGTGGTCGGGGGAGGGCAGACTCTGCTCAGAACCAGACAGTTGGGCCAAGGTATGGCTCCCGCTTATGACCTGGGGTGTGGTCGGGGGAGGACAGACTGCTCAGAACCAGACAGTTGGGCCAAGGCATGGCTCCCGCTGATGACGTGGGGTGTGGTCGGGGGAGGACAGACTGCTCAGAACCAGACAGTTGGGCCAAGGCATGGCTTCCGCTGATGACGTGGGGTGTGGTCGGGGGAGGACAGACTGCTCAGAACCAGACAGTTGGGCCAAGGTATGGCTTCCGCTGATGACGTGGGGTGTGGTCGGGGGAGGACAGACTGCTCAGAACCAGACAGTTGGGCCAAGGTATGGCTCCCGCTTATGACGTGGGGTGTGGTCGGGGGAGGACAGACTGCTCAGAACCAGACAGTTGGGCCAAGGCATGGCTTCCGCTTATGACGTGGGGTGTGGTCGGGCGAGGACAGACTCTGCTCAGAACCAGACAGTTGGGCCAAGGCATGGCTCCCGCTGATGACGTGGGGTGTGGTCGGGGGAGGACAGACTCTGCTCAGAACCAGACAGTTGGGCCAAGGCATGGCTCCCGCTTATGACGTGGGGTGTGGTCGGGGGAGGACAGACTGCTCAGAACCAGACAGTTGGGCCAAGGCATGGCTTCCGCTTATGA
>NW_024080449.1:2485-5000 GCF_014754425.2 Oryx dammah
GTTGGGCCAAGGCATGGCTTCCGCTTATGACGTGGGGTGTGGTCGGGGGGAGGGCAGACTCTGCTCAGAACCAGACAGCTGGGCCAAGGTATGGCTTCAGCTTATGACGTGGGGTGTGGTCGGGGGGAAGGACAGACTCTGCTCAGAACCAGACTGCTTTGTCTATTCCAGGGCAGTGGGCGGGGCGGGGCTTCCACAGCAGTGATGTCAGAATTTACCGTGCGACTGTACAGCATCTACCAAGCCGGGATGTTGGGGCCCACCCAGGCTTCCTGCTTCCCTGTGTGAGAAACGATACTGTAGAAACCATGCCCTCTGCAGAAAGTGCAGGCCTCAGATTCTGGAATGGCTCTCTAAGTTGTTGTTCAGTCTGTGACATCACGTTCGACTCTTTGTGACCCCATGGACAGAAGCATGTCAAGTTTCCCTGTCTTCGCTATCTCCTGGAGTTTGCTCAAACTCATGTCCATTGAATCGGTGATGCTATCTAACCATCTCAACCTCTGCTGCCCGCCTCTTCTTTTGCCCTCAATCTTTCCCAGCATCAGGGTCTTTTCCAATGGGTTGGCTCTTCGCATCATGTGGTCAAAGTATTGGAGCTTACTGACTCTAAGTATGTGTCATATTTTGGCAGAGTCTAAGGGACTCAGGAGCCAATCTATGTAATATCAAGAGATTAAGTCTAGAGAGCTATTTGAAGAAAAAATTAAGCCCTTTCAAAGCATCTACTGTCACCCGAAGTGCTCCCTGTGGCTGAATCAGGAGTGGGTAACTTGGCTTAAAACTATCCTCTGCCCCTATTCTTGGCCACAGCTTCCTTTCTTTTTATTTGCCGACAATTGCTAATTTATGAAAAATATCACAACAGGAGAGAGGCCTTCTCCCTGCCTCATGTTGTCTTGCGATTACTGTCTCTTTCAGGGATAGAATCCACACATTAGAAAATGGTATTTTCTGAATGTTTAGGATGAGAGTGAGCCTGCTAATCTTACCCAAATGAGCTCATCTCCAAAGATGCTTCTATATGTTTCAGAAGATCACAGTGCCTCATATAAAGTGAGTCCTAAGTGGGCTCATTACAGCCCCAAGCCAGAGCCTCCTACATCCAATTAATGCTAATCAAGCCAGCTTCTCTCGACATTCTCAAATTAGGAAAAAAATGTGGGATGAGGTACACAACACAGTGGAGAATTTAGCAAAAAAAAAAAAAAAGGAAAAAATTCAGTGGAAACAATAAGTCACTTCCCTCATAATTTTCAAATGTACTTCTCTTATGTTGTTAATTCTGCTATTTCTCTTGGTTAAATCCCAAGGAAAGGAATTTCCTCCAATCACCCCAGTGTAAGTCAAAAGCACAGAGATATTCTAAGCCCCAGATGTCTTTGCCTGTCTTCTTCGCTTGACACAGAAGATGTTTCATTTTGGTGGTGGTGGTTTAGTTGCTAGGTCGTGTCTGACTCTGTGAGACCCCGTGTAGCCCTTTGGTAAAATGCCAAGCACTTCTTGTGGACTCTGCCCTGCATGCCAGGGCAGCAGCAGGCAAGCCCGTGGACAGCACACAAGCTTATAGAGAAGTATGATGGACAAACTTTGCCTGGAGTCAGCCAGGTGACACTGTGTGCTGTCCTCTCTGCCGTTATCAGCAGGAGGCGTTTCCTAGGCTTTCATTGCTGATACTGCTGTTCAGTCGTTCAGTCGTGTCTGACTCTTCGCGACCCCGTGGACTGCGGCACACCAGGCCTCCCTGTCCATCACCAACTCCCAGGGCTTGCTCAAACTCATGTCCATCGAGTTGGTGATGCCACCCACCCATCTCATCCTCTATCATCCCCTTCTCCTCCCGCCTTCGATCTTTGCCAGCATCAGGGTCTTTTCCAGTGAGTCAGTTCTTCACATCAGGTGGCCTGAGTATCGGAGCTTGAGCTTCAGTATCAGTCCTTCCAATGTATATTCAGGGTTGATTTCCTTTACAGTTGACTGGTTTGATCTCCTTGCAGCCCAAGGGACCCTCAAGAGTCTTCTTCAACACCATAGTTCAAAAGCATCAACTCTTCGATGCTCAGCCTTCTCCATGCTCCAACTTTCACATCCATACATGGCTACTAGAAAAACCGTAGCTTTGACTAGATGGACCTTTGTTGACAAGGTAATGTCTCTGCTTTTAATATGCTGTCTGGGTTGGTCATAGATTTTCTTCCAAGGAGCAAGTGTCTTTTAACTGCATGGCTGCAGTCACCATCTGCAGTGATTTTGGAGCCCCCCAGAAATAAAGTCTTTCACTGTTTCCATTGTTTCCCCATCTATTTGCCATGAAGTGATGGGACCAGATGCCATGAGCTTAGTTTTTTGACTGTTGAGCTTTAAGCCAGCTTTTTCACTCTCCTCTTTCACCTTCATCAGGAGGCTCTTTAGTTGCGCTCTGCTTTCTGCCACAAGGGTGATGCTGTCCACATACCCGAGGTTGTTGATATTTCTCCTGGCAACCTTGACTTCAGCTTGTGCTTCTTCCAGTCCA